>NC_080571.1:171301842-171649342 GCF_030247185.1 Malaya genurostris
TATTATTATTATTATTATTATTATTATTATTATTATTATTATTATTATTATTATTATTATTATTATTATTATTATTATTATTATTATTATTATTATTATTATTATTATTATTATTATTATTATTATTATTATTATTATTATTATTATTATTATTATTATTATTATTATTATTATTATTATTATTATTATTATTATTATTATTATTATTATTATTATTATTATTATTATTATTATTATTATTATTATTATTATTATTATTATTATTATTATTATTATTATTATTATTATTATTATTATTATTATTATTATTATTATTATTATTATTATTATTATTATTATTATTATTATTATTATTATTATTATTATTATTATTATTATTATTATTATTATTATTATTATTATTATTATTATTATTATTATTATTATTATTATTATTATTATTATTATTATTATTATTATTATTATTATTATTATTATTATTATTATTATTATTATTATTATTATTATTATTATTATTATTATTATTATTATTATTATTATTATTATTATTATTATTATTATTATTATTATTATTATTATTATTATTATTATTATTATTATTATTATTATTATTATTATTATTATTATTATTATTATTATTATTATTATTATTATTATTATTATTATTATTATTATTATTATTATTATTATTATTATTATTATTATTATTATTATTATTATTATTATTATTATTATTATTATTATTATTATTATTATTATTATTATTATTATTATTATTATTATTATTATTATTATTATTATTATTATTATTATTATTATTATTATTATTATTATTATTATTATTATTATTATTATTATTATTATTATTATTATTATTATTATTATTATTATTATTATTATTATTATTATTATTATTATTATTATTATTATTATTATTATTATTATTATTATTATTATTATTATTATTATTATTATTATTATTATTATTATTATTATTATTATTATTATTATTATTATTATTATTATTATTATTATTATTATTATTATTATTATTATTATTATTATTATTATTATTATTATTATTATTATTATTATTATTATTATTATTATTATTATTATTATTATTATTATTATTATTATTATTATTATTATTATTATTATTATTATTATTATTATTATTATTATTATTATTATTATTATTATTATTATTATTATTATTATTATTATTATTATTATTATTATTATTATTATTATTATTATTATTATTATTATTATTATTATTATTATTATTATTATTATTATTATTATTATTATTATTATTATTATTATTATTATTATTATTATTATTATTATTATTATTATTATTATTATTATTATTATTATTATTATTATTATTATTATTATTATTATTATTATTATTATTATTATTATTATTATTATTATTATTATTATTATTATTATTATTATTATTATTATTATTATTATTATTATTATTATTATTATTATTATTATTATTATTATTATTATTATTATTATTATTATTATTATTATTATTATTATTATTATTATTATTATTATTATTATTATTATTATTATTATTATTATTATTATTATTATTATTATTATTATTATTATTATTATTATTATTATTATTATTATTATTATTATTATTATTATTATTATTATTATTATTATTATTATTATTATTATTATTATTATTATTATTATTATTATTATTATTATTATTATTATTATTATTATTATTATTATTATTATTATTATTATTATTATTATTATTATTATTATTATTATTATTATTATTATTATTATTATTATTATTATTATTATTATTATTATTATTATTATTATTATTATTATTATTATTATTATTATTATTATTATTATTATTATTATTATTATTATTATTATTATTATTATTATTATTATTATTATTATTATTATTATTATTATTATTATTATTATTATTATTATTATTATTATTATTATTATTATTATTATTATTATTATTATTATTATTATTATTATTATTATTATTATTATTATTATTATTATTATTATTATTATTATTATTATTATTATTATTATTATTATTATTATTATTATTATTATTATTATTATTATTATTATTATTATTATTATTATTATTATTATTATTATTATTATTATTATTATTATTATTATTATTATTATTATTATTATTATTATTATTATTATTATTATTATTATTATTATTATTATTATTATTATTATTATTATTATTATTATTATTATTATTATTATTATTATTATTATTATTATTATTATTATTATTATTATTATTATTATTATTATTATTATTATTATTATTGTTATTATTATTATTGACATCACTACACAACGTATTCGAGATAGAACAAAGCACGCCTTGTTCGTTTTGTGTTTTTTCTCTTTCGTTGTTGTACATATTGTCACTATATGTGATGATTTGAAAACTTTGACACTCATCGCCCTGCAACTGCGGAACCGGAAGTCGGATCCGGATGAAATTTCACAGTAGGTTTAAAAACAGTATGAACTTTAATTCAAATCAAGATTTGTCAGAATCGGTTCAAGCATCGCAGAGAAATCGAAGTGAATTTAGTTTAAGGAGTTTCTCCACTTTCGGTGCTCTCGGAACAGGAAAAGAGGGGACCAGTAGTGCCGAATTAAATTTTCATTCCCACAAACTAACAAGCTCTGCAAACTAGAAGAATTTATCAGACAGTTTTAAGGGATTTGTACCTGTTTTTAACCATCGTTCGTGGAAAAATTCTAATAAAATTGGTAATTTTTCACTTATCACGCTTTAGTTCCGAAACCGGAAGTCGGATCCTGATAAAATGTTTCACAAATTTTTAGGATATTATAAGACCTTTCATTTGAATCTTAGTTTGCAAAAATCGGTTGAGTTGTTCCAGAGATAATTGAGTGTAAACTTTTTCTCAAATTTTCACATATTACCATATAACTCCGGAACCGGAAGTTACATTCAAATGAAATTCAATAGCAAGCTATGGGACCATAATACCTTTTATTTGAATCTTAGTTTGTGAAAATCGGTTTAGCCATCTCTGAAAAAAGTGAGTGCATATTTTTTTCACTTTTTTGGTACATATCCTATATCTCCGGAACCGGAAGTCGGATCGGAATGAAATTCAAAAGCAGGCTATGGGACTATGAGACCTTTCATTTGAATCTTTGTTTGTGAAAATCGGTTCAGCCATCTCTGAGAAAAGTGAGTGCATATTTTTGTTACATACACACACACATACACACACACGGACACATACACACACAGACATTTTCTCAGCTCGTCGAGCTGAGTCGAATGGTATATAACATTCGGCCCTCCGGGCCTCGGTTAAAAAATCGATTTCCACAGTGATTGCATAGCCTTTCTATATGAGAAAGGCAAAAAACGAAAACTAAACTACGATGAATTCTATTGAAATCTGCCTAGTTTGTCAGCATTCAGGGAGCTTTGAATATCCTGCTAGATGAATACGTTGAAGCTAAAAAAGGTCTTTAGTACCCACCCCGGAACGTCCATACCAGTACAAGTTCCCATTTGGAACGGTAACCTATCCCAATGACGCAGTCGTTTCTTCCTAAATGCTAACAATCTAGGTAGATAATAAATACGAAACAGTTACAGGTGGTTACTATAAATGTTTTCAACCGATAAAGCCTACTAACCGATTCGACGATAGGATGGAGAGGATAAATTATCAGCAGAACCACTGCTTCCGGAATTAGGGATAGAGAGAGAAAGTGAGAACTGGAAAAGAGGAAGATAGGTGATATGAAGGATAAGCTGCAGGGATCGTGGTCAGTTGGTGAGCGTCAGAACCAGTGACTAGTTTATCTTCACGACAAATTATCGAGGCCCTAACCTTTTAATAGGCTATAGAGTGTACCATCCAAAACCATTCCGCGATGAAGATTCCTACCCCGTGTCGACGTTCTGTTTGAGGATCTAGACGAAGTTACGTTTTACGTTCAACCCGACGTTTCTGGACCCACGGGACTGGTCCCGTTAAAAGTCGCCCTCGGCCATTGAGTTACCACGTGAAGGAAGTTACCAGTTACCAGTTGTTAATCCTGGACATCTGACACCGAGACGACGAGCATTCGACCTGGTTAAGTGTTGCTGCTACCCCCGCCGTGGACCCACGGCGATCCTATATAGCCGAACCACGAGGTTTGTCACTTTATCACGATCACTTCGCTCGGGAAAGTAGGTCGCAGTACGGTGAAGTTGTTTTCATCGAAAGGGAAGTATGGCGAAACTTTTTCCCGGGTATCCTGAATGGCGTGCATGTGGTACGCATGCAACTACGTAAAGCAATTCCATCTCACATCGTTTGTGATCAATACGGGATAAATCCGTGTAAAACGCTGATTACGTATGGAAATCAACTGGTTACATATCAGTTTTGTGAACAACCAGCACACTACGGCAAACCTTGCACTGAAACCGCGAAAATGATATCTTCAAACAAAAACAAGGACAACCGCCCAACAACAGAAACTAGTGAGCGCAGTACTCCTGTTTCTCCATCAAACCAACCAGCAACCGCAATTAATGTACAACAAGGTGCGTTTACAGCAACTTACAACGAACCCAAGACTGCGAATTATAAGGAAAACGAAGAAAAAAACGGAAACCAACAACGATACCACCGATGCGGCAATGGATGACGAGACGAGCCACGAACAAAGTGCCCCTCAATCATCGCAAGATAAAAATGGAAGCTCCTCTCCTCCTAGAAAAAGGGTGACAACGAAAATGGCAAAAAAAAATTTCATCTGATAGAAACATGGCTCAATCGGCCACGTACAGCTTGTACGCGAATTGGCCTGAATAAAAAAGGCGGATGGGTAATGTCACAGACATAACTGGAGGACGTGAATACGAATAAAACTGACATATTTTTTTCTCACTTCCGAATAGAGATAATCATTCGTATTAGATTGTGTATATTTTGCAACTTTCATTGCTTCGCTTCCAGAATTTTAACGATGCATCTTTACTACAGTACGACTAATTGACGGTAAACATATTCTACCATGCAATTAAATAACAAGGAACAAATACAATTTTGTAGATTTAGATACTAGTAGAAACACTTAAAATCCTTTGGAAATATTTTAGTGGTTCTTAAAAACCGCTTTGCGTAGTTTGTCCAATGTTTATAACTGTTAAAATTCAAGAACTAATATATAAATTTGGAGCACGCTCCGAATTCAGCTGCAAATTTTCGGAAGCTAGATCAAAAACTCAGGTCATAAATTTAGTTTTAGAAGTAAGGAACTGAAGTTATGTTTAGAATTTTCCAAATTGCGTTATAGAACTAAATTCTGAACTTGAATTCCAAGTCTTAATGTAGGAACTAAATTCACTAAATTCACAATTTAGTTCTAACATGTAGGTTTTGAATTCTGGAAATTAATGCTGAGACTGAATTGATGAATTATATTCTGAAACCTAATTCAGGAATTAAACTCTGGTTTTCAATTCAGTTTTTAAATGAAGGTTCGGTGTTGAGACCCAATATTTAGTTTCAGAATCCAGATCTAAAATTCATATCCTGAATTTTGTGCATGAATTCTGAAAAATCCTAAATCATATCTCTGGATTCGAATCCCTGAATAAGGAACTGAATTTGAAACCATTTTCAAAATTCTGAAATAGGATTCAGTTCTAGAGTCATAGTTTTAAATTTTGAATCTGTGATCTGGAACGAAGTTTTGAAATAGAAGTACGAAACTAAATTCGGAACTTAAAGCTACAAGGATCAGCCCCATGGGGTTGTTGTTCGAGCCATTGGTGTTGAACAAGGCAACCAAAATTTCTTATGATCGACATTTTCATCAATAGTTTGTGTTCAAGTTTTGTATGCAAGCAGTTATTTTTATAGCGTTTCTCTACCTTTCTGCGATTTCGATTGAAGTGATAAACTTTTTCTCATTATCAATCGAGTTCATCTTATATAAATTAGAAATTTATCTTACGCACTCAAAATTTACCCTGGGGTAGTCAATTTCTAAGGCGAAACGACATAACATGGAATTTCATTCGATATTGCATGACACAAGATCAGAGCACACCAATTAAGGTGAAATGTAGCGTCATAAAATGCGCGCAAAATTTTATCCGCTTCAGTTGAACGAACCGTCGCACAAAGCGTACCAAGAAAAACGGACACATAGAAACAAGAACTTTTTTCAATGATTGAGCGCAGTGGGTTACCTCTCGTTATATTGGCTTGTAAAAAAGACTGGACGTAATGGATTTTTGAATTCTTCACACTTTGAATATATGCTAATTCAATCATTATTGTTAGTGATTACTCTTGCACTAGAACTATAAATCATGAGTAATTATGAATGATTAACATGAGGTTATATGTATATATATTGACCAACTTGCTAACCATGTATATGCCTGAGTTTAGTAGCAAGCATGGATTCTCCTTCAAAAGAACGATTGAAGACATTCAAGTATTTTCGATATCTTTGCCAGTAGTTCACCAGGCCCTTCCCGCCGATGAGATAGAATTTACGTAAAAGTATTCACCATTAACTTTTTTTCGGAAGCGACTTTCGGAATTATATAGCATGATGAGTCTAGAAATGTCTGTTTCAACGATAAATAACCGAAGACCAAACCGCCTCTGGCCTCCGGTACCAGAAATCATCAATAGTTTAATGATTTCTTAGATTACATTATTGGAATACATTCCAATTATAACTAATAGTTCATCATACCATGCAGTTAAAATTATTTAGTGAATCTTTTCTCAAGCACATATTTGGGGCACGAAATTGAATATAAAGTTATCTCGTAGTTTCTTATTATTCAATCGATTTTGAAAGCAAAATCAAGCGTTGATTCATTGTATTCGTAGTAATTAAAAACCAATTTATATTTTATATTTATATCTACAATCTAAAATAATACCTGTTTTACGATATTACACAGCCAAGCTTTATTGATTCAGCAACATCAATGCATTGAACTGAACAGAATTGGACATTATTAGCATTATAAATGACAGCTACTTAGAAAATAAACGATTTCTTACAATACTCATTTTATTGTATTCAACTCGTTTTTATTTCAACACAAAACCCAATACTGAATAAATTCGCGACATTATTTGATATGTAATTTTTGCTCACGATATAATGCCACCGTGCCCACCGTGCATTTCTCACACCACATCAATACGAAACCGCAGCGCGCAAGCAATAAAAAAAATGCAGGATAGTTTATGTAAACTTTTTCAATTTTCGGTTGTTTTAGATAGAATTTTATAATTTTGAGTTGCATTTTCAGATTCTTTGTGTAATTCTGCTATAAACACTACTTTTCAGTTCTAAAATCATCCCCGTGGGACGGAACAGTGACCGTTTATACGTTTCAAAAACCAATTACGGCTCAGCAAAGCAAAATTTCAAAATTCTAAGAATACTTAGTTATGATAAATTTGATTTCGAAAACTTAAGTGTTTTTGGTTTTTCGAAAATCGGTCTAGTTTTTGAATAATTGATCAAAAACGCGATTTTCGCATTCCGCTTAAGCTTCCTTAAAGCTTCAAATCGTTTTATGGATCTTTTTGTCTTGATGTCTAGCAATAACCTACTTCTAGCATGCTACGCGTAGGACTGAAACGTTAGCTATAATTTTACTTATATTTATAGCTTCGTGTTCTTCCAACAGTTTTGCATTTGCATCGATTGACCAATCAGAGCGATGCTTTCCCTTTGATATATCGCTTACTTCTTCAAAACCGTCGACTATTGCAGGGAAATCCGGTATGCCTGAGGTTTTTTGCAGACAAAATAGGACACTGCTAGCTATTAACCTTAGCACGAGATCCAGTTCCGTCTAACATACTGGAAAAGTTATGAATAATTTTCGGTCAAAATTTAACTATTACACTCTGCCAGTAGAACACCGGAACTGATATGTGCCTGACTACCTCAAAACCGTCGTCTTGGTGCGAAAAAGGAACGAAACGTGATGAGTTTTTCTCGTTGATTCCAAAAGTTTGAGAAAAAATAGATTTTGAGTTATTTATGGTTGTTTTACACTGTTGAAAATTTAATCACAAATTCCTGATTATATTGCTGATAGCATGGAGAGAAAATTATGCGTTGCGTTAAGTATAACAAGAGATATTCACGATCAAAAACTTATCACTCTCCCAGAGGGTAAATTTTGAAAAGGCGCCCCATAGTAAAGTAAGTCGTATTCACGACAAAAAATTCCTAAAAAAAAGTACTCTTCTACCTTTTAATTGATGAAGGAAAAGTAATCTGGATACATTCAATGTTTATAATGTCGATGGTGACTAGGTTTCAACTAGTTTACTTGAAAATAAGTTATTTTCAAGTTATGGAAAGATCAGTTATTTCAGTATGGCATTACAGAGTAACGACAACTTATTTTTAGCCGACTTAGCAACTAGAAGAAACTGCGGTTTTTGAATCACGCAAGTGGTTAGATGTTAGTGTAACAAAAATTTTAACTTAGGATAACATGAAAGATTTCAGCATACGACATTCAAAGCAAACATCTACAGTTTTATGTACCAACTTACGAATTTCACTTAAAACTGTCACGTGCAGGGACCGTTTCCAGCATTGGTCACACGAATAAAATCCCTACTCATATCCAGTCCCCTGAACTATGCCTTTGTCTATATTTTAGTAATAATTGAATGCATCCACCGACCAAGATCCTTTCTATTCCAAGAAGTTTGCCAGCTGGCAAGTTGTCTTCGGCGAGACGCGCTATAGAATTTGTTGAAAGCAATCGGTTTCTCATAAATTTTACCCTCGATGGCACCTTTCGGCTAAAATTTCGGCTCTTTCATTGTCTTGAATGAAGAAATGAGCAGGGACCCAGATAATTATTGTTCGATATGTCGTTCATGCACTGTTTTGTTTTGCCAAATAAAAACGGTTCGTTTTTGTGTCATGTTTGAGTGAATAGCTTTAATTGCACTCAGACTATCTGTGAAGAGGAAATAATAGTTTGGAGATAATGTGACTATTACACTTAAGCTATAATGATCTGCGACTACCTCTGCTCTATGCAATGTGCCTGAACATACTTGAAAATATTTTTGAAATTTACATCGAGCGTAAGTGATCCGGGATTCCACGAACTTCGCGCTGCATAGATGTGTCAAAAAATAAATTTGAGGGACATTAAGTAAGCTGCCACGAATAGTAACATATCTTGAAGGGTTGATTTCCTGTGAGATATGGTTAAAATAAACTTTCATGAACCTTGTTTTTAGATTGAAACTCTACTAGTCTTTTGAAGTTACTAATAACCAGGGCATTCAGTACCTCACATCTTATTAGCAGGTGTGATGAATGCCAGAACTTCAGGACTTATTGTATATGTCAATTCGCAAACAAGCAAAGCCTTGGTATTACATTCCTGTAGTGGAATTCGACCTTCTGTTCCAACAGACTTCGCAGCCGATTCAGAGTGTACAGAACAATTGCATGGCTGGTGCTACAATTCTACTGACACTACGAATCCTTCCAGGTCGCTCATACGACAACTGGTTTGTTAGACCAGTGTCTTATGCATTGAACCGTCAGCCCGGGACTTCGCAAACAACGGTACTGAATTCGCTCTAATTTGATAATATGGGATTTTTCATCTTGACGAAAGCAAACGTATCCATATTCCATCACTGTAAGTATCGTTGTATGATACAATTTTATTAGATCTTCCGAATGAGCACCCCACCAAAATCCTGTTGTTGTTCGACGAAAACTTACTCCGTTGGCATTTTGTCGTGAATACGACTTACTTTACTATGGGGTGCCTTTTCAAAATTTACCCTCTGAGAGAGTGATAAGTTTTTGGTCGTGAATATCTCTTGTTGTATCTAACGAATCAACATAATTTTTGCTACATGCCATTGGAAATATGATCACAATTTTATGATAAAATTTTCAGTTGTGTGGTATTATCTCAAATAGTTAAAAATTCAACTTTTCTGAAATGTTTGGTATAAATGAGTATCAAAGAGGATAATTCATATGGCGCGTTTGCCTTTCTCGTATTTTGAAAGCTCATAGCTCAGTGATCTGTGGAAGGATTTATATAATCTAACTACCAATAGAATCGAAATTTTTCAACTTAAACGTGTATAGCAAAAGCATTGAAGTATTTCAATAGTACACTATTGAAAAACCTATCTTATTTGACCCATGTCAACACCAGCCAATCAGAACGTGTTCTGAGGAAGAGAACAAAATAGCTGCTGCTGTACAACAAATCGTCCGAGAAAAATGTTCCGAAAAGTGGTGAATATCGCAGTGAGTTCCTCAATTTGGTCCTTCTGAATGCTAGAAACGAATCCCTACAGCATATTGATAGTTTCTTTCAATAAATTATGCAAATCCGAAATGAAATAATCGACATTAAAATTCTATATGCGGCTATTTTTATAGCCCTTAGGACCGCCCATTAGTGAAAAAGGTACAAACGAAATCACATAAAAGGAAATCTCTTAACAAAAATTGAATAATTCGTCATCTAACACTCGATGTGGATAGACGAATAACCTACTACGACTAATTTCGATTTTGTTTTATTTTTTATTCGCAGTTGTCTACCTACCCAAGCTATGGGTAAAAACCGCCATAGATCCGACAAAGATCCAAAGGATGCTAAGCGCCTGAAGCCAAGTAATGTACAGGTAAACGACCGTTTGCTGAGTAAAAACCAATATGCTGATCTGCCAGTTGATGTCGAAGAGGAAGAAGGAAAAATGCCGCAGAAGAAGGAAAAATGCCGCCTTTCTACCTGAAGGGCTTCCCACCAACTCTACGCTCGGATTTCAACACACTGATCAGCAAAGGACTACAGGTAACAATCCGTTTATGTACTGAAGGCTACAAAATAACTGTTCCGGCTTTGAACCACTACAAAGGAGTGGAATGTTATCTGAAGCAGACAAAAGCGGAATACTTCACACACGATATTGCCGCCAACAAACCTTCGAGGACTACCCGACATGATGGAAGCCGAACTAAAACAGGCACTGTCGGAGGCTGGACTAAAGCCTTTGATGGTGTTTAAAATGAAGCGACATAATACGGACAAAAAGTTTAGAGATCAACTGTACCTGATTCATCTGGAGAAGGGCTCCATCACCATGAGTCAACTGAAAACGATTAAATCGTTATTTCATATAATCATCGAATGGCAAAAGTATAAACCGGTACATCGGGATGTCACACAGTGCACGAACTGTTTGAACTACGGCCATAGAGCGAGGAATTGCCACATGAAAAGTCGGTGCGGGAAATGTGCCGAACCACACAATACCAACGATTGCCTACTAGATGACATCGCTGTAAAATGTGTGAACTGTGATGGATCTACTAGCAAATCGTGTCCCAAACGTGCTGAGTTCACAAAAATTCGACAACAGGCGTCCCGCAAACAATCAACGCGCAAGAATGTTCCACAGAAGGATGAAGTTAATTTCCCACGGCTCCCACCAAAGAGGGATATTCCGAATTTGCCGCCACTTCCTCGCAGCAATCCAAAAGATTCAGCCGCAGGATCACAAAAAGAATCTTCCTCAAAAATCCCTCCTGGATGGGGCAATAATCAACCACAAGCAAAGGATGACTCTGGTGATTTATTCTCTGCTGAACAACTGATCGTCATTTTTGAAACAATGACAAGAAAATTCGGAACTGCAGAACGCGGTTAGATCAAATCAACGCCTTAGGCAAATTCATCATCGAATATGCAATATAATGAGTTGGTTATAGTAAATTGGAATGCTTGCTCACTCAGGAGCAAAACTGCTGAATTGTCCGACTTTCTTCAAGAGAAGAATGCCGATATTGCTATTTTAACTGAAACTCATCTTAAACCTGAAATTTCTATTTTTATTTCCAATTACAGGATTCACAGGCTCGACAGGACAACTACCAGAGGAGGGGGAGTTGCCATTGCCGTTAAACGATCCATTCAGCACAGGCTTCTATAAGCCTTTAAATTGCAACTAATAGAAGCCATCGGCATTGAGATTACTACGACGATGGGACCCATCATCATCATTGCAGCGTACTGCCCCAAACAAAACAATCTTCGAGATGGTACGTGTGCATCATTGAAGCGAGATCTGGCTATGCTCACTCGACGACAGAACAAATTCATCATTGCTGGGGACCTGAACGCACGGCATGAGCTGTGGGGAAACAGAAGACAGAATCGAAACGGATTCGTACTTGCCGAAGATTACGAAGCTGGATAATACAACATCCTCACTCCGGATCAACCAACGCCACTTTCCAAATCGGGAGTTCATTCCATTTTGGATATATTTATCAGCAACATCGCCATAGACAGCTCTCCGGTTGTATTCTACGAGCTCTCTTCTGACCACTTTCCAGTAATATTGACGTTGGGATCTTCACCAGAAACAGTGCCTATTCAACCACGGAGGAACTATTATCACACCGATTGGGTCCAATTTCAACAAATCGCCGACCAACTTATTAATATCGATTTGCCACTTGATTCCCCGATGGAAATCGATGCGGCCCTATCTTCCTTCCAGCATTCAATCACAGTCGCTCGTGATAGGACGGTTCCAGTACAACATATGCCGAGTTCTTCTCTTCAAATCGACAGTGTCACCAAGAAACTCATCCGACTTCGGAATATCTACCGGAGGGAGTATCAACGAACTGGCATCCTAGATAGGAAGACTACTTATAACAACTTAACTAGGATAATCCAGGAAAGGATATCTGAGCTTCGCAACAGGAACTTCCAGCAAAAGCATCGAGAAATTCTCCCACATTCAAAGCCCTTCTGGTCCTTAACGAAGGTGCTTAAGAAAAAACCGAAGCCTATTCCTCCTTTGCTGCCACCCCAGGACGCAGCTGAAGGAATACCTTTAATCACACTAGTAGAGAAGGCAAATGCGCTAGGCAATCAGTTTGTGTGTTCTCACAATTTAGGACTCAACATTGTTAGTCCACATGAAAGAGCCGTTGCTGATAGCGTAGCTGAGGTTGACCAATCAGACAGCTTAGTTCCTGAGGAAAGTAGAGTCACTGCGAATGAGCTGATGGCTATTGTGAAAAAATCCAAAAATATGAAGGCCCCCGGTTTCGACAACACATTCAACATTGAGCTGAAACATTTGAGTATTCGTTCATTTGTCTTCTTAGCTAAAATTTTTAACAGGTGCTGGAAGCTTGGTTACTTCCCTTCAAAGTGGAAGTTAGCTAAAGTTATCCCAGTTTTGAAACCGGGGAAAGATCCTTCCTTTTCCAAGAGCTATCGGCCCATCAGCTTACTCTCTGCCCTATCCAAGCTGTTTGAAAAGTCAATACAAAGGCGAATTCTTGCTTTCGCAGATGAACAGAATATATTACTGGAAGAACAGTTTGGGTTCCGGAAAGGAAGATCCACTATCCACCAACTCACAAGGGTTAACAACGTCATCCAGCAAAACAAATCAGTGTCCAAAACGACTGCCATGGCAATATTGGATATTGAAAAGGCATTCGATAATGTGTGGCACGATGGCCTGGTGTTTAAACTGCATAGGTATAATTTTCCCATGTATCTTATTAAAATTATCAAAAATTATCTTGCAGATAGAGCATTCCAGGTTTCTCTGAATAATGCACTTTCAGAAAGATTTACTATTCCTGCTGGTGTACCGCAGGGAAGTATCCTAGGTCCCATTCTATACAACATTTTCACATCAGACATCCCACCTCTTCCGGGTGGTGGTGTTCTGTCACAATTTGCTGATGATACTGCCATTCTTTACAAAGGTCGTATCATTAATGCTTTGAAGAATAAACTACAGACAGGTCTGGACGCTTTAACGGAATATTTTACAAACTGGAAAATTGTGATCAATGCAGCAAAAACTCAGGTCATCTTGTTTCCACATTCAAGATCTCCAAAACTTGTTCCATCAGACGAATGCCGAATACGATTCGGTGATGAGGTCATCCAATGGTCCGACGAAGTTATCTATCTAGGACTCACCTTTGACAGACATCTGATATTCAGGTCACATGTTGACAAAATCGTTCAAAAATGCAGCATACTCATTAGGTATCTGTATCCGCTGATTTGTAGAACATCTAAATTGTGCCTGAAGAATCAGAATTGAATACGCAGTCCCTGTTTGGCGGGGCTGTGCACGAACACACAAACTTAGGCTTCAGCGCATTCAAAGTAAGATCTTAAAGATGATTCTAAATCTACCCCCTTGGACAAGGACTAGTGAAGTACATGAGATGGCCTCACTGGATATACTAGAACAAAAATTCGAACAATATTGCACGAAATTTGAAGAGAGGTGCTCAATCTCTGAAATAGAAATAATTCAAAATTTGTACGTATTAGGTTAAGGATAGTTATAAGTAGGTAGATATTTTATTAATAATTAAAATAAATATTATGATTAAACATTAGTATGTAAAACAAGAGTAACTAAAACACCTATTATTAATAACGAATCGTATGAACAACAAAGATGAAAGGCCAAAGGGTCAAAACACTTGTACTGTAAAATGTTGATGTAATACACAAAAATAAGATTAATAAACAGATATTTATGCAAAAAAAAAAATGCAAAAATTGAATCAGTGTGGATTCTATCGCCATTGCGAGCAGATGTGTTTTGTGTCGTCTGCACAACTAGTTTCGCTTTCGACAAGAGCGATTACGTCACAGCTGCTAGTCATTAGCATTGGAAAAAAAAACAACGGTGGAGAGCATTACACAATATCAGCCGTTCTAATGGCTCTAAAAGTTTTCTAAAGAACTATTAGGATTTGTTGTTTGCAAATCGTAAGGGAATATCCTCAGTTTACTGCAAATCAAGAATAGTTTGCTCAGATTTGTGCACTTTTCGCTGTGTGAAACTCACAGTAATCGAGATCAAGTGAAGCCTTCTTTGTTTTTGCGAAAAATGTTCCAGAGTTTAATGTCGTAGAGAATTACGCAATTTGACCTTTCTGAATGCTAGAAACGAGTCCCTTCAGCATATTGATAGTTTCTTTCAATAAATTATGCAAATCCGAAATGAAATAATCAACATTAAAATTCTGAAAGCGGCTATTTTTATAGCCGTTAGGACCGCCCATTAGTGAAAAAGCTACAAACGAAATCACATAAAAGGAAATCTCTTAACAAAAATTGAATCAGTTTGGATTCTATCGCCACTGCGAGCAGATGTGTTTTGTGTCGTCTGCACAGCTAGTTTCGCTTTCGGCAAGAGCGATTACGTCACAGCTGCCAGTCATTAGCATTGGGAAAAAAACAACGGTGGAGAGCATTGCACAATATCAGCTGTTCTAATGGCTCTAAAAGTTTTCTAAAGAACTATTAGGATTTGTTGTTCGCAAATCGCAGGTAATTATCCTCAGTTTACTGCAAATCAAGAATAGTTTGCTTAGATTTGTGCACTTTTCGCTGTGTGAAATTCACAGTAATCGAGATCAAGTGAAGCCTTTTTTTGTGAAAAATGTTCCAGAGTTTAATGTCGTAGAGAATTACGCAATTTGACCTTTCTGAATGCTAGAAACGAGTCCCTTCAGCATATTGATAGTTTCTTTCAATAAATTATGCAAATCCGAAATGAAATAATCAACATTAAAATTCTGAAAGCGGCTATTTTCATAGCCGTTAGGACCGCCCATTAGTGAAAAAGCTACAAACGAAATCACATAAAAGGAAATCTCTTAACAAAAATTGAATCAGTTTGGATTCTATCGCCACTGCGAGCAGATGTGTTTTGTGTCGTCTGCACAGCTAGTTTCGCTTTCGACAAGAGCGATTACGTCACAGCTGCCAGTCATTAGCATTGGGAAAAAACAACGGTGGAGAGCATTGCACAATATCAGCCGTTCTAATGGCTCTAAAAGTTTTCTAAAGAACTATTAGGATTTGTTGTTTGCAAATCGTAGGGGAATATCCTCAGTTTACTGCAAATCAAGAACAGTTTGCTTAGATTTGTGCACTTTTCGCTGTGTGAAATTCACAGTAATCGAGATCAAGCGAAGCTTTCTTTGTTTTTGCGAAAAATGTGAAAAAGGGGAATGCGTGCATAATTCATACAATTGATATTCGGAAGTGTTAAGGAACATGTCAGTTGTTTTCGTATTCACGACATCCAGTTATGTCTGACATTACCCACCCGCCTATTTTTTATCAGATACCTAATTTGTTCTCCTCTCGTACATTTGGAATCGAACCACACACCGAGGTATAAGGAAGTCAAAACCTGTGTGATCATTGCTAAATTGACAATAGCCTATGATGATGAAATTCCACAAAACATTGAACATTTGAAAAAGCGATATGATTGGCTAAATTGGAAAACAGCAATCAAAGAAGCGCTTAAATCTTTGCATCAAAACAAGCTTGGACAGTGATTAACTGTGCGCCAGAAGGTTTTACAGCAATTCATTCAAAGCGGATTTTTCAATTAAGGAAGATGGCAGATTTAAAGCACGATTAGTCGCTAAAGGGTGTTCACATCGTCCAGGATTTGACTTCAGTGAAACATGTGCACCTGTGGCCAAATTGAAAAGTGTTCGTGTAATCCTAGCACTCACAAACGAACATAAAACGCATGTTCATCAGATGGATGTGAAAACAGCATTTCTCAATAGAGAATTGGACGAGGAAATTTACATGAAATTACCTGCGAAGGAAAACGGAAAAATTATTCTTGTCGGTCTATACAATAGTATATATGGATTGAAGTAAGCAAGCAGATCATGGAATAAACGGTTTAACGATGAGATTGAGCAACTTGGAATTCATCGTATTAAAAAATGACTGCTGCATCTATATGGAAAAATCAAAAGAAGTATTTCTGATTTTATATGTAGATGACACACTGTTGATTTCCAAAGATAAATTGACTGAATAAAAATTTAGCTTGGAAGGATATTCCAAATGAATGATTTGAAAGAAGTGAAACATTTCCTTAGTATGAAAATTATTCGCGATATTGAAAACCAAACGTTGGAAATTTCACCAGCAGAATATGTGCAAAAGGTCCTGAAAAAGTTTGGTAACCAGTGGGGACCCCGCTGGATGAAAATGCAAAATGGTCAAATAATAGTGGCAAGCCAACTGAGCACCCTTACAGAGAACTAGTAGGATGTTTACAATATCTCTCTTTAACTTCAAGACCGGATATATGCACTGCAGTTAGCAAACTTAGCAGATATAACAACTGTGCAACAGACGAGCACTGGTCAGTATTGAAACGTATATTAAGGTACTTGCAAGGAACCATGCATACCAAAATAGTGTATACACATGGAAATAATCAATCATCATTAGTAGGATATGACGCCGAATTTGCAAATGATACTGATGATAGAAAATCTGTATCGGGTTTTGCTTTCCTGTTATATGGAAACTTGGTTTCGTAGTCAACGAAACGGCAAGAAACGATTAGCTTATCAACGACAGAAGCTGAATTAATCTCATTATGCTCAGCGGCAACAGCAGGAATGTGATAAACAAAGCTTCTGAACGAATTGGACATAGTGGTAACATTTGTCATCATGGACGACAGCATCCCTTGCATACATATAGCAACGGAACCAAGGTCACGCACAAACAAAATACGATGAGAGGATATTTCACCACAAGAAGTAACTAGTGATTCAGAAAGCAAGCGGGGAACGCAAGCTTTCTGCGCACAATAAACAACATAACAACAGTAGCTATCTCTCTTTGTGTGGATACGATACGCACTGCTGCTGAACAATACCATATAATCGACAGTGGCCGATCATTATATTATAGTTGAACATCGCTTGTGTAATATGTATCATATTAAGAACTAGGCAAAGCTTGCAAATAAAGTTACCTCAATTTAACCTGAAGTGAAGTACTCTGCCTTTTTTGTTTTGTTCACTTCAACATATTCCTCACTCTAATTTCCTACGTTACGATTCCTCATTCGGCTGGCCGTGTTCCAAAGAGTGCTCATTGTGGTTTCTCTTGACAAATCTTCAACAAAATATCTCCATCAGCTACATTTCTTAGACCGAAGTATGCTCATGTACAAGGGCGGCAACTATGGGGCGTAAAGCAAAAGATTTATTGTAGTGCCCTTCCAATATTTTGGCAACTGGAATAAATATTTGAAAATTTGTTAGAAATATTTTATGATGTAACACATTCTTCTGATATCTCCGTAATTATTCATATCCATAACTAAATGACAAATGTTTTTGAACTAATTTACTACAAAGTGAAATGTGCTACACTTTACCACTTTCGAATATTCGTTATTACTGGAATAGTAAAGAAAATGCAATTGCTACTGCTAATTGAGATAATGATTGGTACCATGGTACGCCATATTTTAGAGGTAGTCGAATTGAAGTCAAGCAAAGAGATAAATCTAATGCATTTGGGCGTGCAGGAGGTCTTGGGATGCATATCATGCTATCCATATTTAATACCGTCATGTTAAAATTGTCGCAAATATTATATATTAACACTCCGAATACCAAAGGGGTAAAAAAAGTCGGAACGTTAATTTTGACTGACTATATCTTAACCATTTACCGAATATTCTATTCAAAGTTATTATAAAACGTTCCAACTAAAGTCTGTTAAAAAATAAAAATTGGGAACACTTACTTTGGCTGGCCATATCTCAGATGTTAAAAGTCCGATTTTGAAAATTTGTGTATCATTAGACAGATACGTCTATCACAACATAAATAAAACAAAAAAATTTTCAATTACACTTTGTTAATGAAAGTATGAATAAAAACGTAATCAAAAGTCCACGCATAAATGATCGAAAACTTTGTATTTTCGATATATCTTCAAATATGCGACATATGCGATTTTATATATAGATTGCATTTGATATTAGATATATGTTTCGAATGAAATCAATTTCAACTTTACTGAAAATGTCTGAAAAAATTCGATATTTTCACAGAAGTTTTAGAACATTAGAAGTATTCGAAGAATGCTAAATACAGCTAAGCGTTTTTGTACACCAATCGATTGAATTTGATACCAGCTATAATGTACGGGCAAAAATAGTTTCAAATTTACTAAAGAAAATCTAAAAATCAGATATTTAAAAAAAATTAAAATTAAAATAAAATTATACCTGTTTGACAATTAGCATGAAATTCATTTCAAACATTTAGACATTGTTTTTTTTATTCAATAATATAATATAATATTAAGGCACACTGCTTAAGCTCTAAGATGCCAAGGGTATTTACTAATCTTAATTATCGTCTAACTTAAAACTAGAATAGTATAATTATATAATGTAGTATCGGGGTCGCGGTTCTCGAGAATCCTGCTTTCAGCTGGCGATCGGTAGTGGCCGGTGAATTGAATTTAGGATGAGATGATTCCAGATGGCGTTGGTAATTTTCTATGTTGGCCGCATTCTTCGGTCCGTGTGGGTCCGCGGGAAACATCCCCAGGCTACGAAGGCCCGGCGGATGGCCCGCATGCTGGTCATCGACTGGAGCGGTCTTCCGTAGGCGGTGATGGTGATGTTACGGAAGAGAATGAAAAAAAGTAAATATTGTGGGAAACGGGGTAAAAAGGGGGTGTGGGAACAAAATGTTTGGAAACGACAGAGATCTAATTAGTTGCCATCGAGATGGAGAAGAAACAGGGAAGGGGGAACGAAAAAGTTAGTGACAAAAAAAAGATCTTGTTAGCTCCAATGAAGATGGTGGACAGGGACTGGGATCGAGAGAATCGGGCGGATGTTAGTGTCGAACCTGTAGGTGGAGATTATACTTTCTGAGCGAGATGTAACAGATTACACTTTCATATTAATGTGTTTAAGGTACTGGTATATGAGAAGCATATATGAACTATCCCGACTCGCCAACACATCCCGAACCGGAACCTCAGGCGGTCTACCTCGGGCCCTGAGGGATTCCAGTAGCTTCGACCTGGCATCGCGATACACTACGCACGACCACACGACATGCTCGATGTCCTGATAACCGTCGCCACAGGTGCTGAGCCCGTTCTCGCCGGAGATGTGCGTTGAATGTATAGTGATTTGACATGAGCCGTGACATAACGCGAATGAAATCACGACTCACGTTCATCCCCTTGAACCAAGGTTTCGTCGATACCTTAGGGATAATGGAGTGTAGCCATCGTCCCAGTTCGTCATTCGTCCATGAAGTTTGCCAACTTTCGAGAGTTTTCTGACGAGAAATACTGAAAAATTCATTGAAGCAGATTGGTCTTTCATAAATATCACCTTCTAATGCGCCCACTTTAGCCAGCGAGTCAGCCTTTTCATTGCCTGGAATGGAACAATGCGAAGGGACCCAGACTAACGATATTGAATAAGACCGTTCAGATAAAGTTCTCAAGTGTTCCCGTTCCCGGAAATATGGGGGATACTTTCCTGGCTTCATTGCCCAGAGAGCTTCTATTGAGCTTAGACTGTCCGTGACAATGAAGTAATGGTCTTTGGGCAAGGTTTCAATAATCTCGAGGGTGTACTGAATAGCAGCTAATTCTGCGACGTAAACTGAAGCCAGATCACTGAGTTTGTACGAAGCGGTGATGTTCTGATTGAAGATGCCGAAGCTTGTGGACTTGTTGATGTTTGATCCGTCAGTATAAAACATATTTTCACAGTTGACTGTTCTAAATTTGTTATTAAATATATTAGGGGCCACTTGAGGACGTACGTGATCCGGAATTCCATAAATCTCTTCCTTCATGGATGTGTCGAAAAACACAGCAGAATTAAAAGTATCCAAGAAATGAGCACGGTTGGAAACAAACGAAGAAGGATTAATATTCTGAGCCATGTAATCAAATTACAAGGACATAAAACGGGCTTGAGAGTTAAGCTCAACTAACCTTTCGAAGTTTTCAATCACCAGAGGATTCAAAATGTCGCATCGAATGAGCAAACGATATGAGAGATCCCAGAATCGATTTTTCAACGGTAAGACGCCCGCGAGCACTTCGAGACTCATCGTATGAGTCGATTGCATGCAACCCAAGGCAATACGCAAACAACGATATTGAATTCTTTCCAGCTTGATGAAATGAGTGTTCGCCACGGATCGGAAGCAGAAGCATCCGTATTCCATCACGGACAATATCGTTGTTTGATACAACCTGATCAGGTCTCCTGGGTGGGCACCCCACCATGATCCGGTTATTGTACGAAGAAAATTGATTCTCTGCTGGCATTTTTGTTTCAGATACCTAACATGACATCCCCAGGTGCCTTTGGAGTCGAACCATACCCCGAGATATTTGAATGTGAAGACCTGAGCTATGGTTTCACCCCTTAGTTGAAGCTGTAATTGTGCTGGTTCTCGCTTCCTCGAAAATACAACCAGCTCAGTTTTCTCCGTAGAGAACTCAATACCCATTTGAAGAGCGCATGTCGACAAGTTGTCGAGGGTATCTTGTAATGGTCCTTGGAGATCGGCAGCTTTGGGTCCTATAATAGACACAACGCTGTCGTCGGCAAGTTGTCTTAGCGTGCAAGATGTGTTGATACATTCATCGATATTACTTACGTAAAAATTGTATAAAAGGGGGCTTAAGCATGAGCCCTGAGGAAGACCCATGTAGCTGAATCGTATTTTCGACAAATCATTATGCGCGAGGTACATGTGTTTCTCAGACAATAGATTATGTAAAAAGTTGTTCAAAACTGGCGAAAGACCATGCTGATGCAACTTCTCAAATAGGATATTTATAGAAACTGAATCAAAAGCCCCCTTAATGTCTAGGAAAACTGACGCCATTTGTTCTTTACGAGCAAATGCCATTTGAATTTCTGTTGAGAGCAACGCAAGACAATCGTTCGTTCCTTTGCCCCTGCGGAAGCCAAATTGTGTATCTGAAAGTAAGCCATTAGTCTAGACCCAATTGTCTAGACGGAAAAGTATGATTTTTTCGAACAACTTGCGGATACAGGAAAGCATAGCAATCGGCCGATACGAATTGTGATCGGAGGCTGGTTTCCCTGGTTTTTGAATGGTGATAACTCTCACTTGTCTCCAGTCGTGTGGGACAATATTACCCGTGAGGAACTTGTTGAATAAATTCAGCAAGCGCCTTTTGGCTGGGTCAGGCAGATTTTTCAACAAGTTGAAATTTATTCTGTCTAATCCCGGGGCTTTATTGTTATATGACAAAAGTGCAAGTGAGAGCTCTACCATCGAAAACGGTGTTTCGTTTGTATTTGGTGTCGCGGCGCGGGTGATCTTCTGTTCCGGAACAGAGTCTGGACATACTTTTTTAGCGAAATCGAATATCCAGCGGTTGGAGTATTCCTCGCTTTCATTCGTGGTGTTATGATTGCAATCCGTGCAATCCAACCGTAGCGATGTTGAGCAAAGGGATAAATCCAACGCACTTGGTCTTGCTGGTGGTGCAGGAATCCGTGTCATTTCTCCCGTATTCAAGATTGTCATATTGAAGTTGTCGGAAATATCATGGATCATAGCTGATCTGTTATCGTCGTGAAGACAGCCCCATCCCGTACCGTGGGAGTTAAAGTCTCCTAAAATCAACGTTGGTGCGGGAAGGAGCTCTATGATATCACTGAGCCGCCGATGCCCAACCAAGGCTCTAGGGGGAATGTAGATGGAAGCAATACAAAGGTCCTTGCCTTTGATTGTAACATGACATGCCACAACTTCAATACCTGGTATCGAGGGGAGGTTATTTCGATAAAAAGAATAGCACTTTTTGATCCCTAAAAGTACTCCTCCGTAGGGATCATCTCGATCCAGGCGAATAATGTTAAAATCATGGAAGTTTAAGGGTATTTAAGAAGTTAGCCAAGTTTCACATAATGCAAATGCGTCACATTTCAAATTATTCACTAGAAATTTAAAAGAATCTATTTTTGGGATGATACTTCTGCAATTCCACTGTAAAACAGTGATTAGATTCGTGACCTCGGTGGATGATTTAGCCATCGAAGGATACAATCGCTGAGAGAAGGGTCCAATTTGCAGTCAACTGCTTCAAATATGTTTTTACTGTTGGCATGAAAGCAATTAAAATGCTTCTAAGAGGGTCTGAAATATTGAAAGTTGTAAAAATCCAGTCCACAACATCAGAGAACTTGATAAGTCCAGTACCTAGTTGGTTCTCTGGTAGATTTTCTGGGACGCTTGGGGATTTTGTAGTCCCGGGAAGTCGTGGGAATTCCATCTCGCAATTGAGCTTTCCGAGACCAGGAGCTTTTTGCTTCGGTGGTGTGTCCCGATTCCCGTTAGCTGTAACTTTTC
Organism: Malaya genurostris; assembly: GCF_030247185.1. Lineage (NCBI taxonomy): Eukaryota > Metazoa > Arthropoda > Insecta > Diptera > Culicidae > Malaya > Malaya genurostris. The sequence goes on from NC_080571.1 coordinate 171,325,222, forward strand.
GAAGCCCTTCGGAAGACACCTTCGAACCCTTACTAGGTAGCTTATGAGAGGATTTATTGATTCTTTTCCTACAGCTATGAGGGGCCGCCGAAGATGGCCCTTCCAAAGGGTCGTCAGAATCGCTCTCGTCAGTTGACAAGTAGGCATATGGGTTCGTTGTCTGTTTAGGAGGGGTGGCACTTTTAAGCATCTCGGCGAAGGAACGCTTGGAGTGCTCCTTTAGGAACGCTTCATTCAGTTTGTACGCAGGACATGCCATTATGTCATGCGGACCCTCCTTGCAGTAGAGACAATTTTCAGCATCCTTACCGCAAGAGCCATCTGTATGAGCCTCCCCACAGTTACCACAACGTGGCTTATTGCTGCAATGGGTAGCTGTATGCCCAAGCTGTTTGCAATTGGTGCAATTCATTACACGAGGTACAAACAGACGAACAGGCAGACGAACCCGTTCCAAGAGGATGAAGTTAGGCAAAGCCGATCCGGCGAAGGTCACACGATAAGAGTCTGATTGGGGATAAGACTTTTTTTCCATCACCTGCGATCGATACTGAATGCAATCGCTTGCAGTCCAGTATCTTGACGTTCTTAAGTGAGGAGTCCTTAAAACAACCCGCCCCGTACTTAAGAATGTCCTCGCAAGTCAAACTCGAATCGGTGACCACACCGTCGATTTCGACTTCGCGAGTTTTCTGACGACAACAACTGAAAAATTCATTAAAGCAAATTGGTCTTTCGTAAATGTCACCTTCTAGCGCGCCCACCTTGGCTAGTGAGTCCACCCTCTCATTGCCTCGTATGGAACAATGTGAAGGGACCCAAACCAAGGTAATCTGATATGATTTTTCAGATAAAGCACTCAATTGGTCCCGTATTTTCCCCAGGAAATACGGTGATTGCTTTCCAGTCTTCACTGAACGGAGAGCCTCAATCGAGCAGAGACTGTCCGATACAATGAAGTAGTAATCTGTGGGCAGAGTGTCAATGATCTCAAGAGTATACTGAATTGCAGCTAGCTCTGCAACGTAAACTGAAGCTGGTTCGTTAAGTTTAAAGAATGCGGTGAAGTTTTCATTGAGTATACCTGAGCCAGTGGACATCGAGTTTTGATCCGTCTGTGTAGAACATCTTCTCACAGTCGACTGATCTAAATTAATTGTGAAACAATTTTGGGATCACTTGAGGGCGTATGTAATCCGGAATTCCACGAATCTCTTCTCTCATGGATATATCGAAAAATACAGTAGAATTAGAAGTATCTAAGAGATGAAGACGGTTGGAAACAAATGAAAAAGGATTTATATTCTGAGCCGTGCAATCAAAATACAAGGACATAAAACGGGTTTGAGAATTAAGCTCGACAAGCCTTTCAAAGTTTTCAATCACCATTGGATTCAAGATGTCGCGATTGGATGAGCAATCGATATGAGAGATCCCAGAACCGGTTTTTCAACGGAAGGACACCCTCAAGCACTTCAAGACTCATCGTATGAGTCGATTGCATGCACCCCAAGGCAATGCGCGAACAACGATACTGAAATCTTTCCAGCTTATTTCGCGTGCGGATCAGAAGCAGAAGCATCCATATTCCATAACGGTACAACCTGATCAGGTCTCTTCGGTGGGCACCACACCATGATCCGGTTATTGTACGAAGTAAGTTAATTCTCTGCTGGCATTTTTGTTACAGATACCTAATGTAATGTAATGTGCAATTCATAACATGCGGTACGAAAAGCCGAACAGGAAGACGAATTTTATCGATATAGACATAGCTAGCAACGCATATCCGGCAAATGTTACTCGATACGAATCTGAGGGACGATAAGACTTTTTTTCCATCGACAATAGATGCTGAGTACAATTGCTTGCACTCGAGTATCTTAACTCCCTCAAGCATGGAGTTTTTAAAACGACCAACTTCATTTTAAGTAAATCATCGGCTGTCAGACTTGCTTCAGTCACAACACCGTCAATTTTCACCTCCTTCGATGGAATTTAAACTCTATATTCAACAGCAAATAATTTACAGGTTACAATATCGTTTGCCTGTTTCAAGTCGTTGACAACAACTCGAATTTTATCTCTATTAACTTTACATATTTCTTTAACTTCAGAAAAATGTGATGTCAAATCCTTTGTAATTTGCATCAAATTTACAATCTTTTCTTTTTTTAGAAGATAGACTATCCATGGCCCAGTGGTACCCTGTGGATAAATTTTAGCCCTTGGAGTATTTAAGCTTTTACTAGTATCCGGAATCGGATTGGGATGATCTTCCATGCGGTCATTCATTACATTAACAGTTTTTTTTGTAAATTAATAATATCAAAATGAAAATCAAAACTTATGTTTAGTAAAATTTCAGTTATAAGAGAAATAAAAAAAATAAATTAAATCTACCTTGTACCTGATGTCTCTGTTCCTCTATCGTAAAGAACGACGTGAAGCTCACCCAACGATTTCCAATTGGCAGTTTTCTGCTGTTTCGAATTGGCAGTCTTCAGTCTTTTTCTGCTATCTCGGTTGCTCTGCCGTCGTTGTGGACACCACTGAACTTGGTGTGATGCCTGTACCTGACCTGAGGTTCAGTGCTTTTGCTCTTGGTGGCGATCAAATGTGATGCTTGCAGTGTAGCACCTCGCGATATATGTCGTCTCTTTCGATCCTACGCAGCGTACAATTCTGTTACCTGGTAGATCAGCACTGGGTTGCTTTAGCACCTCTGTGTCTTTGCACCCCTTCGTCTTCGCACCTTTATGCTATGGCACCTCTATGACTCGTCACTTCTATGCTCTCGCACCTCTGTGTCTCTACACCTCTGTGCGTATGAACGGGATGGCCTTAGTTGCTAGCTTTCCAGTCGGAAAACGCACCGAATATTGCCTTTGGTATGGGCAGTTTAACTACCTGAAGCTTAGAATTGTCTCGGTAGCAGTTGGCAAAACAGTTAAAACTCTCATTCTTTTAGATTTAGTTGCATCTTTAGCATGAAATTTTTGTTTCAATTCACTAAGATAACCGGAAGGCAAATATGGTTTATTCTAAAAAGGCAATCAATGTTTTAAAATTTGAGAAATGCAATGTTATAATGTTAGTAAATGTAAGAATTACTTCTGTATAGTCGCAAATTGTCATCAGTCTAAGAGGATTCAGAATCTGTGATCATTATTGCATCAGCAGAATTTTTCCAGAATAGTGAAAATTGCATCATTTACGCAAGTTTTCCAAAATTGTATGTCATCATTATTTCAATACTCACGTAAATCCTTTGCCCCAATTTTATTCGCTTTCTGCCTACACGGTGCACACAAAACATCAAATCAAATATGATAGAATTTCCTGGTAAATATTTTAATTGAAGCAATATTCAATCAATTGGTGATCAACAATGTCTAAATGTTTGATATGAATTTCATGCTAATTGTCAAACAGGTATAAGTTTATTGAAATTTTAAAATTTCTGTGAAATATCTGATTTTTGTATTTTTTTTTTGTAAATTTGAAACTATTTTTTTTTTCCGTACATTATACTGCCCATACTCGCATATCAGTCCCATATCGATTTTCGCTAATTTTGAGTTAGCTTGAGGAATGAAATCTATGCTCAATATACTCTCAGAAATTGCAATAAAAGTTTTGGGTTTGTTCAATAAAATATATCATATATAAATATAAATATATATATAAAAAAATATCAACTCATGTCTGTCCCATATGCAAAGTACTCGCATGTCAGTCCCATTCAGTGCAAATTTCAATAATTTCATTTGTTGCAATCAAGGAAGGGAATAATCGTATCTATTTTCACTCGGCTAGCACTCATAGACACGTTTCTACCTGATGCGAGTCACTCTATTTTAATCGTGCATAAGTGTGCTTCTGCCGAACACCCGATTGCCTCAAGTAACACCCGATCGGCAAAGCGCAATAGTTAATTCTCTCGCATTTATTCTCTCTTTCATTCGTTATGGAGCGCTGCCATTTGAATTCTGCTTAATACATGTTCGGTTTTAATCCGAACCAATGATAAGTTAACTCGCTCGGCAATCCGAATATTTGCAAGTATTTTGAATCGTGATTCAAGACGATCCATTCTTTTAACGCTCTGGAGTATAATGAAGGCAGGCGCAAAATAATCGTATCCGTGGGGTGATTTCACGAGCCGACGGGAAGTTTAAGTTCCAAACCAAACTTTTTCCTATTCAAACTAATTTATTTCAGTGTCTTTTTATCGAAAACTTCGAAAACTAAACTGAATAGAATGTCGTAATCATTCAAGAATTCAATGAAACTCAAAAAAGTATTAGTACTTGACAAGAAGTGATGATCCATAAACTCGAACGTGATAATAAAATCATAATCATTCAAAAACATTCTCACTATTATCAGTCATGCAGAGATTCTCACTGAAAATGCTGATATTCAATATGGTGGGTGATGTATTGAAAATCAATTTAAATCTGATCTTAATATGCCACTCTGTGATTAAAAACAATTATAATGACAATAATATAACTTCAATCACGAAGCATGTTTCATGCAGAGTAAATTGCAGGTACATTTTTTATGCAGGTTTAAAAAAATATGTCACTATTGCTTGCATTTCATACACCGAAGTAACAGGAGCGGAGAACTTGGCTAGAGCGAACACAAACAAGCGCTCAAACCAGCCCGATGGAAGAGTGTTGTAGCAAGTGTTATCGTAGCCTTCTCAGTAGAGGGCTGGTTCAAGTGCTGCGCACAAATATTCGCACTCTTGTTACTTCTATACACAAAATTCATGCTAAATAGCGTTTAATAAGGGTAATAAAGTTACTTAGACCATGAGATTTAATCAACCCTAGAATTAAGTCCTTTGTCTCTATAATCAATATTCAGAATGTATTGTTTTTTTCGCTGTATCCTATTGCGCATATTGCTATTGCGTACTGGACTTCCGACATCTGAATATCATCATCTGCTAGTGCAAATCGCTGCATGGCTGATAATAGTGAGAATGATCATTCATAATCATGTGTGTATTTAAATAATATTACTGTAGTGATATTGAAAGGAAAGAAATTTTCCCCATACTTAGCGGAGGTGGACTAGGTGATAATTGTGCAGCACTGATCAGCACCCAATATCAGTCTCAGAAAATCAAAAACATTTCGTTAACATTATAATGCAAACACTGGTGGTATGAAGATTTTTCGAAGGAAGGTTTTCCCAGTGTCACTTGTTTGATCTTCCTGAAATGAGTCAGAATATGCATTGATTGATATGATTAACAGAAATGCATAAACTGTTGCTTGAGAAGATTGAGCAAGCAACAAAGGGAACAACTGCTTTGGAATATTATGCCTATTGAGAGGTTTTACATGAAGATACAGTTATGATTATGTCCAGATTTCCAAAACAAACTTATATGAAATGCACCATCACACCACTAGGTGGACCGAATCAGCATGCCTTGCAATAACGCGGGTTATGTGAAACCTAATGCATAAGCGCACTGGCCGTTTCAACAGAATGCTGGAATCATTCGAACTGTTCAATTACAATGATGAAGCTCTACTTTACTTGAAAATCATTCCGAAGTGAAGTCGATGATCGGTGGACAAATTTGTTAGAGTTGGAACTAATTGATTTCCTCATTCGTCAACTAACAATCTCATCTTATTTGTCTTAAAAGACCTAATTAACTCTGACTAGAATAGCACATCAAACTTGTAACATGTTAACATAACTGGCAATGTAACGATCATCATAATGCACATTGCCCTTTAAGCAAAAACTTATATTCAGCCGACCGAACTCATCATGCAATCTTGCCATAGCCAGTTTTTTTCCCACCCTACCCTACAACAGATCGTTTCGATCTAACTCCTGCTGAATATATCCAGTCACACTTGTCAATCGTTCGGATTTTCTATTGCACACGAACAGTTGGCTCATTTTTACGAACGAACATAATCGCTTCCGATGATGTTCGCTGGCACTCTTTAACTCATGCATTGGCAATTGGGTTCGTGTTTCAAAATTTTGCGATTTTCAATTCTCTCATTCTCCGCCATCGCACGCAGTATGATACCGAACGAGTTTGAGTGACTCTGTTATGTATTATTGAGTACGCAATGGAACGATGATGCATAGTGAAAGATGATCGTGTGTATTCAGGGTGATGATTGATTTTTTCCGTCCTTGGTTGCAATATTGGAATAGCAAAGGTGTATTACCGATATTCCATGTAATAATACCATGATTTAGCATTAGGTAGCACAATAAATCAAAAAATTTGGAAATAAATTTTTGATCGTCTTTTTCTCGACATGCCGATTTTCCATATGGGACTGATATGCAAGTATGGGCAGTATAGCTGGTATCAAATTCAATCAATTGGTGTACAAAAATGCTTAGCTATATTTAGCATTATTCGAATACTTCTAATTATCTCAAACTTCTGTGAAAGTATCGAATTTTTTGAGACATTTTCAGTACAGTTGAAATTGATTTCATTTAAAACTTATAGCTGAAATCAAATGCAATCTATTGGTGTATAAAAATGTATATATCGTCGGTTTGAATTGAAAGATATGCCGAAAATTCGAAGTTTTCGATCATTTATGACTGGACTTTTGATTACGTTTGTAATCATAACTTTCATTAACAAAAAGTATAAGTGTTCCCACTTTTTTCAACAGTTTTCAGTTGGAACATCTTATAATAACTTTGGATAGAATATTCGGTTTTCCATCGTTTCAAATGGATTTCATTCCGAATGAATTTATTTTTCTAATGGTAAAAAAATTTTGAAATCGGTTCAAAAATAGTTAAGATTTCCCTTGATCTGTTCATTCCAATCAATGTCTTCCTTCCGGGTTTTCTCCATAATGAGTTTTCCAATGACAACCGAATAGCAGTTCGTCGGTCGTAGGGTCCCACATCAATCCCAGCATGGTTGAAGCTGACTAGCTGCTCTCGGTCCGCTTCTGGAATAACATCCAACAGCTCTGAGTTATTCGATGACCATTTATGCAATTGTGTTTGAGCTTTGTATGCTTGAGAAAATTCATCATTGCCAAACAGAGCGTTATCAAAAAACGTAAAAGCTCTTTTCGACTACTTCAGATGCCATTGGAAATCTTTATCTCTCGTCTTTGGCAAGTTGATTGAGTGCTCTAGTTGCCAGGAAAGGTGCGCAAGCTGTGCCGTATATGACGGTCGTCAATTCTCATACACGGATGGGATGGGATGGATCCTTTCGCCAGAACACTCGTTGCAAAGAGGAGTGACAGTTGTTCACGACAACCTGTCTGTACAGTTTCGCTATGTCCGTTGTCAATACATAACGAGGCTTACGAAAGCGCAGGATGATTGATTGTAAATCACTTTGGTTGATGGCACCTACCTTCATGACGTCATTCAAGGACAAACCAGAAATCTTTGCGGAAACATCGAATATAACACGACACCTTGTGGTGATATTCGACGGACGGATCACTGCATGATGTTGTAGGTACCACTTACAAATACCAGGCTTATCCTTGTATTCAAACACCTTCTTGCTGTGTCTAAGCTCTTCGTACTCCGTCATGAAATCGATGTACTGTCGCTGCATATTCGGATATTTGGTCAACCTTTCTTCCAATGCGTAAAATCGTCGAAGTGGCATAACTCTTTGAGAATTAAAAGATTCTTGGCTAATGATATCTCCCCCGGAAGCAGAAGCTTCAAAAACCATTGGCTTCCAATCAGTATGTCGATTTTACCCGTATGATTGAAAGTCGGGTCGGCCAGTTTAACACCGGCAGGGAGTGTCCAGTTGCTTACATCGAACCTAATTTGTTCATCATAGATCGTGAAATGAGATTGGCCTGAGATGCACTGTCCAATAGAATTCTACCATAGCGGTAAGAAGAAGAACGGACTGCATTGGAACAGGATGCGGTAGTCAGTTGCGCTAGTTGATAAACTTTGTCTTGAGCCTTATCAATTTGGACTGAATCAGATTCTTTCACTGGTTTCTTTTCTTCGGCAAGTGGACATTTCTTCTCTTCGATGTGAAGAAGGCTGTGATGTCGTCGCTTTCACTTGAAGCAATTTTTGTCGGATGGACAATTGCTGCTACGATGACCTTTCCTCAAGCAATTGAAGCAGACGCCCCGCTCTCGAACTTTAGCCAGCCTTTGATGCATCGTTAGGGCCTTAAACTCAGGACAAGTGTAATTCTGATGACCTCTGCCACAAAATTCACATTGATGCTCATTCTCTGTGGAAGCTACGGTTGCATGTGACTTAGCAAATGTTTTATGCGATGTGGTGGCTTGCTTAACTTGGGTTTGTGTCTGCTTAGGGTTGGTATACCCGCATCTTTCAAGAACAAAACATTAATGTTTCAGGAATTTGAACATCATGTCGTATCCGGGAAGTTCGCCATGCTTGACGGTCGACTCCCAGCGCCTTCTGATCTCCTTGTCCAAGGCTGTCGCAAACAAATGAATCACGATCTGCTCAGACACTCCTATGCGCGGTTGCTCAAGAAATTTCAAGCTTTCGACATGTCTGGTGCACTCGTCCACCAAGCTTCGAAGTTCGACATGGTTTTCTTTTGTTATTTTAGTTAGATGCAATAGACCATGGATGTGTGTGTCAATTGCGTGACGCCTATTCTCGTATCTTTCTTCGAGAATTTCCCATGCATGGGCGTAGTTACTCTCATTTATAGTCTTTGCATCTATCAAGCCAGCTGCACTACCTACTAATGCCTAATTGAGATGGTACAGTTTTACGGCTGGTGGGTCAGGGTTCTTATCGACTAGATCCAAAAACATGGCCTTGAATTTAGGCCAGCTCTCATATCTGCCATCAAATGTTGGAATTGGCATTCTTAGAGGTTGGTGGACGACTAAAGAAACATGAGCGTTTTGTTGTGCGACAGCTATCGGAATGGAATTAGTTTGCAGTTCAGCTCGCTCTTCGAGCATGATGGCAACCGAGTCACAAAGCTCGTCAAAGACTTCGTAATGCTGGTCATGATCGGTAATGTCCTCAGCACACACTAGAGATATTTTCTCGTGTAAATCCTCATACTCCTTCTGAGCAGATTCAAGCTTATTGGTGTAGACCTTGATCTGGGCTTGACTTAGCACGGGAATTTCTTCTGCTTATTGAGCTAGGATTGTATTGAATAATTTGGTCCCCTCGCCTTTAGCCAAATCGCGTCGATGAACAAGAGTATCAAGTTGCGCCATGACTAGCAACTTCTCTTTCAGCTTTAATTTCTTCTTCTGTTTCTTTCTTCTTGGAGTGGAACGATCAAATGTAAACTGTCCAAGTGTATTACTAGCACCAGCATCTTCCAGCGGACAATCAGATTGGACGGATGAAATGGGATCATACTCCGGCATTCGTACCAGAGCGGGAAAATTTCAAGCCTTATGCTTGAAACAGAAACTAGCACCAAGTTGCTTCGTTTATCCTTTCGTAAATACCACACACTTACACTGTTCTGCCTTTTTTATAGCGGTAACCCACAGTTCGCATAGTTTACAAGATAGCAGCGGCGTTTCAAATACAATTTCTTACATTTCGTCTTCAGCACACATTCGCTTTTATTGCACTTGTGGAACTTCCGAGATAGTTCTCGTACTTTATTGAACTCACATCCTGCTCGCGTTCACGTTTTTTGTCAAAGCAAGCTGTGCAGGGTTGCTAGAATTTCATTTGGATTTCATTCTTCGAGCTGTCAAGATCAGATTGAACGCCCTGTGAACATTTTGCTGGTGAATTTCCTCTTGGAAGTTTTAACCTTATGTTGTATTTCTATATCATCTGTGAGTTTAGTGATAGAGCTATAAGCAGCTATTTAGGCGAAATTCCGTTGTTCCAGCGGTGAACGATTAGCTGCCCCCTAAAGAGACTTAGGCAATTCTGAACTGAAACGTCAAGATAGAGTGTAATTTTTTTAAATCGACTGAAATCTGAAAAGTTTCACGAACTAGCTAAAATCTCACACCGCTGCGCTAATAATCGCGATTAACTCTTGCCTCTTCCACGAACCAGAACAAAGTTAACAACCAGAATTGCGGAATCTTCGGTTTAGGCATCCGAATTAGACTTCGGTTCCGGAAACGGTTGATTATGTCACGAAGTGAATAATTTCCGCCTAGCAATTTTGTACCGAAGCCGTCCCTTTATCCCACACACAAAGTGGTTTGGCTGAAAATTTGTGATAACACCAGAATTCGTCTTTCAATTTCCAAAATCTGAAAATTCAAAGTCCCAGAGTCGATTAAAAAAAAAGTCAAGATGACTCTGAGTATGTCGATTTTTCGTAAAATGAGAGAGTTAAATATCTTGATAATATGATGTCTTTTCTCATAGGTAAGGCGTGGTAAGTAAGACTAACAATAAACCGTAAAAGCTTTATACACTATAAACCTTAACTTTGCAATAGAAGTTCGATTGATTGATATACCATTCGAATGGCACATTTTATTGTTCTCAGATTAAAATGAATAAGGTTAAAAGTGGTGACCAAATCGCCTAAATAGAAAATCAGAACTAGCTACTATACCTATACCTAGCTCAATTTATGAGTGTCAAATTTTGTTTTTAGTTTCCCATTTTTGAGGATATTAACCATAAATTGAATTTCGACCTCAAATCTTCTCCAATTGATAGTTTTTATCAGTAGACAGTCAAACAAATCGATTTCATTTATTTTTTTAAGAATCGAAGAACATTATTTTGAAGAATGAAACAGTATTATATCGTATTATAGTGTATTATAGTATAATTGAAATCGAAAGTTCATCTAACATTCGCATGTAGAAAATAAATGGAACGTACTTACTACCATGGATTCACGTAAGATGGCGGAATGTTGGCCTCGTTGCATTGTCCAATGACGAACGATGGAGTAGTTGCGGAGCTAATTTTAGACTAACAGTTAATCAATGACGGTCGCGTTGGCTCTTAATCCAACAACGGCGTCCTTTGCTGGTGTTGGCCTCCCTGTCATCTATCCCTGTAACGCTATGTACGACGGTGTGTCGGAATATTGGCCCATACTATTACGCTGTCTTGCCCTAAACCACAGTCTATCTTTAGCACTGTGCGATGATCTATGCACGAAAAAAGAAAAATTTACTCTACATTACTGATTACAGAATCTTACGCTGTTTCACGAACTGCCTTAAATCTCACACCGCTGCGCTAATAATCGCGATTAAATCCTGCCTCCTCCACGAACCAGAACAATGTGAACAACCAGAATTGTGGAATCCTCGGTTTAGGCATCCGAATTAGACTTCGGTTCCGGAAACGGTTGATTATGTCACGAAATGAATAATTTCCTCCAAGCAATTTTGTACCGAAGCCGTCCTTTTATCCCACACACAAAGCGGTTTTGAACTACATCGAGAGCATTGTCTTTACCCAAGAAGCACGGTTCAAATCGAGTCTTCCTTTTTCCCGAGTTCATCTACCTGTCCCTCTCATCGTGCTTATGCTATGAATACCGGAGTCACTTTATATGAAAATGGCAGTGCCGCATCTACCCTCCAAAGCATACTCTTGTCCAACATGCTCAACTGGCACGCACGAACGAATACTAACGCCTCAAACCACACTCTCATTCTGATATATTTATCAGGCACGCACGAATGAACCGCTATGCGGCGCAAAGTACTCAACCTAGTACTCGCTTGACCTCGTCGAGTATTTGATTGACTTCGGAGTAAAGAAGAACTCGAGAGAGTATCTCTACCGCTCTACTCGGCTGTTAGCACATGGGGCTCTCTCTTACTATCTAAGGTATTTAACTGTGTAATGTCAACAGTTTCATTCAAATTCCTGCATTGAATATGTACAATGCTACATCATATTCGCGTCCTGACACCTTCCGGGACAGAAGGAAGGGCAGCAAGTGTAAGTGCAAGAAATTCTTTTTTAAACCGTTGATTTTTTTCTCAGATCGTTTATTTGATATGGTACAGCCTTAGCTCAGAGGTGCCAAAGTCTGTATTGTATTTTTTCGTACAATATAATTACAATATAAAATTATATTACATACAAGGTTGGTGGTGGTTGAAGAGTGGGGAATACAATTATGTTTATACTATAGAAAATTAAGGCTTAGTGTTGAAAAAGGGGGCCGAGTTACTGGCGGTTACTCCAGGCTAGTATGGAGAAAACAAATAATTGCATACACACTCAGACAATATACAGCAACACAATTAAGATAATAATAATGTAATAACTTCAAAGTCTTCGTGTAATCTGCATTTCATGTTGGCTCAAAATTTCCGATGTATGGTTACCAAAAACCAATCAGCACGTCACATAATGGCTTTTTGGGAAAAGGTGAACTGTAAAGGATGTAAATAAACAGGAGTAGTAACTAGATTTTTATTTTCTTCCGACAACCTTGTTGCGTGTATATTTTTTTGTTGTGAATACGACTTACTTTACTATGGGACGCCTTTTCAAAATTTACCCTCTGAGAGAGTGATAAGTTTTTAATCATGAATATCTCAAGTTATATCTAATGAAGCCAACATTGAAATTGATGGAGAGATTATTGATCGCGTTAGAGAGTTGAAGTATCTTGGAGTCATAATTGATGAAAAGCTAACATTCAAATCTCACGTTAACAACATCATCAAGAAGGTTGCCAAAAAGTACGGTGTATTATGCCGTCTGAAAAATGATTTAACGACCAGTAGTAAAATTCTTCTGTATAAATCAATAATCTCTCCTCACATTGACTTCTGCTCATCGATTCTGTTCCTTGCTAACAACACGCAAATATTGAGACTCCAGCGATTGCAAAATAAGGTCATGCGATTGATTTTGAAATGTAATAGATATACTTCCTCTAATATTCTATTGAACGCATTACAATGGTGAAACAGAGAGTATATTATTTAACAATGGTGTTCATTTTCAAAATCTTAAATGGAATGCTGCCTCGATATTTGTGTGATCGGATTAAAAGAGGAAGTGACTTGCATAGGTACAATACTAGAAATGCGTCTGATGCGAGAACACCAAGCTTTTTGTCAGCCAGATCCCAGAACTCGTTATTGTACAAAGGGATTAGTTTTTTTCAATTCGATGCCAGGACGAATCAAGCGGGCTGCAACATTGAGGGAGTTCAAAAAATTGTGTATTTTACACATAAAATCTAATTTGTAATTAGATCTTTAATGAATTAGTGCAATTTGATTTTTTCGAAAACTGTGTAAAATGACGAAGATTGTATTTATTTTATTTTTGTTTTTTTTTTTCTCAAGTAAGACGCATTAGGTTGTTATGTTCTGTATGATGATGATGGATTTTTAATAATTTGTTTAGTTAAAAAAAATGAGTTGTCTACAAAAGTATGAGCCTCGCGCGCGCAAAGCAGGTAGAGGCAATCTGGAAATTGAATATGACTGAAACTGGATATGTTCTCTTTTATTTTTGAGAGCTTTAGCATTCTACGTGTCGAGATCGAATCTTAACTTTGTAAGATTTGATGAATTATTTATTGATTATATTTCGGAAATAATAGGGATCGGAAGTTGTTGATGGAATTGGGCTTGGCTCTGCTCATCCGCAGTCTCGTTACTCCATCGTAGCTGATGTGTGTAGCGATGAACTGGTCCGGCGGGAAGGGCCAGGTGAATTACTGTCTGATACTGACAAAGATATCGGGTTCGATTCCTGATTTGTTCAAAGATCTTCCCGGGTTGGAAATTTTCTTGAATGACCCTGGATAGTAAATCGGAAATATTTGAATGTTTTCTTGTTCTCAGTTGTACTTTAGAAGGAGAATCTACACCTTCTGGATTAACCAGATCGTTTTATATTTAGTTAACTGGTTAAAATATGTGATGCAATATTTATTATCATTTAGATAAATCGTCCAGCTCACACCTTTGTAGGGGTATGAGGCGGGACCATCATCATCATGAATCAACATAATTCTTACTACACGCCATCGGAAATATGATCACAATCAAATAGTTCAAAATTAAACTTTTCTGTAATGTTTGGTACAAACGAGTGTCAAAAAAGATAATTCATAAGGCGCATTTGCCTTTCTCGTATTTTGAAAGCTCATAGCTTAGTGATCTGTAGAAGGATTTATATAATCTAACTACCAATAGAATCAAAAACTTGAACTACCAATAGAATCAAAAAATTCAACTTGAACGTGTATTGCAACAACATTGAAGTTTTTCAATAGTACACTATTGAAAAACCTGTTTGATTTAACCCATGAAAGCACCAGCCTATCAGAACGCGAGATGTCTGCATCTATACAAGAGCATTCATATAAAAGTTAAGTGGTTCATTTTTCCTACCATTTGCTGAGCAACTGTTCCCGAAACAAGACACACGAGAGCAACATCGAGGACCTGTCGTCTCACAGTTTCCCGATCTGAATGCACGAGACACCGTCAGCACAATGACACCGAAAATCGGTAGAAAGGCAGCCAAAAAGTCCAGCAAGGCCCATTGCCGAAACAAGACACACACGAGAACCATCTCAGGTTTCAATATTTCCTACCAAAAAATTCATCAAGATGGAAGTTGAATTAAATTGCACCGTCACTAACACATTCAACTACGAACGGTAATGCGAAAGCTAAAGCGATGATTTTGAACACATCTTTATACTAGTATACAAATATGCCGTGCGAAACAGAGTTGAACAAATTGAACAAATGAAAGAGAGGAACAAATGTTTCCACTTGATTTGCGCATTCTACTTTCCAGGCGTATCAGAACTGGCTAAACTTAAAGCAATCCTAAATATTTCTTTGTCACAGTGATGTGGTCGTCGTGAAAAGGACGGGGACGGGGTTTCGGCAGCCAAGTACTCCATCACTGCCGCCAGATAGACCGATGCACCAGCACCGACACGCTCGGCGTAGTTCCCCTTCCGAGGCAAGTGATGAATTCTGCCGCCAACTGGGAACTGCAGATCAGCACGGTTATAGCTTTGCCTTGCCCTTAACTCTTCCTCCTGTGTGCGTGTTTCTGCGTAAAAATTCCACAAGATGCTGTTAACAGCTCGACAGCCAATTCAGTATTACTGGCTGCTGCTGTACTAACTCTCTCTTTTATATCGTTTTACTGTTTCCCGTTCTGCCTACAAGAAAAGAATTCTAACAAAGGGGCTGTCCATACACCGTTGCAGGTATAAAATGAAATGTGATGTGAGAAATAGCGTCATTTAATATGAATTGTTCTAATTTAGTGCAATCAATATGAATTGTTCTAATTTAGTGCAATTTTGAAAGGTCTAATGCGGCTACGCCGCATCGTTTTTAATGACCTGGTGTCCGACCTCGCTGCCGCTCGTTCGGACTTAACTGAGGGATAGCTCCTAGCTTTGGGTAATCCGGGCAAACGCCCGCAACTAGACAGAGGTGATTTCTGCGGGGGCGCTGCCCCCCCCCGCAGTGGCCGGCGCTTCCGACGGCGGGTCGCCGGCGCACTCGCGGCCTTCGGCCGTCTCGACCTGAATCATCTATGACGAACAGAATATTGGCTGGCACTAAGTGAGTTGCTTATATAAAAAGGTTCCACATATTTCGTTCGAGTTTTCCTTGCAGAACATCAATCGGTCGAAACACATACGAAAATTTTCATTAGATTATAATATTGTAAATCCAATTATTATTATGCCAAATGGCATTATGCCAAATGACCATTATGCCAAAAGACCATTATGCCAAACAGCGTTATGCCAAACGGTATTATGCCAAATGACCTTATGCCAAACGGGCCGCCCCCGTCTCTGACATTACTCACCCGCCTTTTTTATCGTATCGCCTAGTGCAGTATGGCAAAGTCAGCTATAATATTCAATCTATTCCACATTTGGTGCTGCAAAAGCCTACTCCAACTCAATGTAAAAAAATTTAACTCAACAACTTTCAGTAGGAAAAATGAAACTATATCTATAAACATACATCTAGGAAATCAACTTGTAGAAAAGTGTAAAATTGTAAGAGATTTAGGCGTAATCTTAGACTCCAAGCTCACTTTTGTGGAACACTACAATACCATAACCAATAAAGCAAATAGCATGCTGGGCTTTATTAAACGCTTCAGTCATAACTTTCAGGACCCATACACAATAAAAATTTTATACACTACATATGTCAGACCTATTTTGGAATATTGCAGCCTAGTATGGAATCCATACAATATTATTCACGAAGAACGCATCGAATCTATTCAAAAACAATTTCTTTTATATGCACTTCGTAAATTAAACTGGACAGCATTTCCTCTACCATCATATGAAGCACGCTGCATGCTCATCAATATTCAAACTATTAAAGAACGCCGCGACCTTGCAATGCTGTATTTTATCAGCGACATTATTTCTCAACGCATTCAATCACCTTCTTTATTATCGCAACTAAATTTTTATACACCTAGCCGTCAATTACGAACCAGGAAATTATTTATAATTATAGAACAAATTATGCAAAATATAGCCCAATCAATCGAATAATGCGCTACTACAATCAATATTGCCAACATCTCAACCTTTGTATGTCCAAATATGAAATGAAATTACAGCTTAGTCGTAGAAATAATGCGTAATATCTAAGTAAACATTGTAAACCATTTATATTTAGTCTACATTTGCTTCACGAAATAAATAATAAAATAAAGATAAACTAATAGTTTTAAGAAAGAATCGAGTACAAATAAGTGTAATCCCGTCTTGCTAGTACATCTCGCACTGGCATAATGGGTAGCCTACATCGGGTCCAAAGAGAGTCTCTTAACTGTAATCTTGCGTAACGATTCAGGGCACATGACCACATAACATGCTCGATGTCGTGATAACCACTGCCACAAGCGCAGATACCATTTTCAACAAGGTCAATTCGCTAAAGATGCGTACCCAGCTCATAGTGATTAGACATAAGTCGGGACATCACACGAATGAAATCTCGACCCACTTGCATCCCTTCAAATCAAGGCTTCGTCGATACAGCCGACGTCGTAGGTATCCATTGCTCCATGAAGTTGGCCAACTTTTGAGTGTCTTCTGACGAGAAACGCTGATAAATTCGTTTAAGCAGTTTGTTCTTCCTTGAATATCACATTCTAATGCGCCCACTTTAGCCAATAAGTATGCCTCTCCATTGCCCGGAGTGCAGCCATGCGAAGGGATACTAACGATGTTAAATAAGACCACTTAGATGAAGCTCTAAAATGCTGCCGTATTTTCCCCAGGAAATAAGGGGGATACTTTCCTGGTTTCATCGCCCGGAGAGCTTCTATTGAACTTAGACTGTCCGTGACGATGAAGTAATGGTCTTTGGAATCTCAAGGGTGTACTGAATATTCTGCGCCGTAAATTGAAGCAGGATCACTGAGTATTAGTGAAACGGTGATGTTCTGATTGAAGATTAAAAACCCAGTGGATCTATTGAGAAACAATCCGTCAGTGTAAAATATTTTTTCACAGTTGGCTGCTCTAAATTTCTAAAATGATCCGAAATTCCACGATTTTTTTCTCTCATGGATGTGTTGAAAAACACAGTAGAATTAAAAGTATCGAAGAAATGAGCGCAGTTGGGAATATATAACGAAGGATTGCTATTTTGAGCCATGAAATCAAAATACAAGGACATAAAACGCGTCTGAGAATTGAGCTCGACAATCCTTTCGAAGTTTTCAATCGCCATCGGATTGTCACACTTGTCTCCAGTCGTCTGGGACAATATTACTCTCAAAGACCTCGTTGAATAAATTCAGCAAGCGCCTTTTGGCGGTGTCAGGCAGATTCTTCAACAAGCTGAATTTGATTCTGTCTAGCCCCGGGGCTTTATTGTTCCATGACAAGAGCGCAAGTGAGAATTCTACCATTGAATACGGTGTTTTGTTCTTGTTCGATGACGTGACGCGGTTGATCTTCTGTTCCGGAACAGAGTCAGGACATACTTTTCTAGCGAAATCGAATATCCAGCGGTTAGAATATTCTTCACTTTCGTTTGTTGTATAATGGTTTCGCATTCGTCAGGCCGTTTTCCAAAGAGTGCTGATTGTTGTTTCTCTCGATAATTCCTCAACGAACTGATGCCAATAATCGGGTTTCTTAGGTTTAATTATGCTTTTTATTTTAAAATCTAACGACGCGTATTTTCGATAGTTATCTGGTGTTTCATTTTTTCTAAACGCGATTATCGATTTTTCTAATCGCGGTATAGACAATCAAATCACCAAAAAAATTGTATTCTTCCTCACGAAGAAGTTCTTGTGTTGTTTCTAGCTTCTCAGATATCGAATTTGCGTATTATTTCCAATCAATATTTCGAGTGAGGTCATACAAAACATTGATTGTCTCAATGATCTCAATCCGCTGGCGATTGGTCGTCTACCGTGGGGGTAGACGCAATTTGCAATCCAACCGTAGCGTCGAACAAATGGAAAGATCCAACGCGGGGTGTCTCGATCCCAGTGAATAATTAAAATTGGGGAAGGGAAGGGGTATTTCAGAAGTTAAATAAGATTCACATAAAGCAAATGCGTCATATTGTAAGTTGTTTATTAGGAATTTGAAAAAATCTATTTTAGGAATTATACTTCTGCAATTCTACTGTAGAACAGTGATCAAATCAGTAATCTCTTGTAATGATTTACCCATTGAAGGATATGATCGCTGAAAGGAGGGACCATTTTGCAGTCAACTGCTTCAGAAATAATTCAACTGTGGGTATAACAGCTATCAAAATGCTTTTAAAAGGATCAGGCATGTTGAAAGTAAATAAGATCTACTCCACGATGTCGGAGAATTTTATAAACCCAGCACAGGTCTGATTCTCTGACTGATCTCGTGGAGCACAGAGGGGTTTCGATGTTCCAGGAAGTGCTGGATACTCCTTATCGGATTTGAGATTTTCTAGACCTGGAGTAATTTGCTTTGATTTTTTGGGAACACTAATTTTAGATGTTGTTTTTGATGGTCCCTGAGGAGATTTCTGCGGGCCTTTACAAGGAAGTTTGTTGGATGTAATATTTTTTCTCTTCCTTAAACTTCTAGGTACAGTAGAAGATGTACCTTCTTGGGGATCGTCATTCGTCACCATTATCACATCTATCTTTATTACCACAGTGAGAAGCGGTGTGACCTGTTTGCATTTTATGCAGTTCATAACACGTGGCATAAATAGACGAACAGGCAGATAAACTCTGTCCAAGAGGACGAAGTTAGGTAAAGCAGATCCGGCGAAAGTCACTCGAAACGACGCTGACTGGAGATAAGACTTGGTTCCATCTTCAGAGATTGATACTGAGCGAGTATCTTAACTTCTGAAGTAAAGAATCACTGAAGCCGCCAGTTTCAAAATACAACAAATCCTCGCATGTCAGCGTCGAATCGGTAACCACCCCGTCTATTTCAACTTCATGAGCGGGCACGTGTACGCGGTACAGTTGCACAAACAGTTCGCATCGAACAATATCGATGCCTGTTGTACTTTGGAAACAACGACTTTCAATTTATCTGCTCTGCTGGCTACTGCAGCAACACGTCCAAGTCGATACTGCGCCGATATCCAAACACAGGCTGTTTCACGGTTCTTGATTTTTTATGTCGTTGTTGATTTTCGCAGAAAAACTTGTATATCCTTGACGTTATTGACACACCAAGTACTTCTTGTTAAATTATTCAACATTCTTATCCGGTGTAGCATCCTCGTGCGCTATTTGATCATCTATTCAATTGGTTTGAGTAGACCCCGTCGTTACCTTGAACAGGGCGAATTGGGCTTCATAGTAAAGTAAGACATATTCACGTCAAAAGCGGTAGGTCGACATTTAATAACCAGTTAAACAAATGCAATTCGTTTCTAGATGGACATTTTGGGAACTCGAGGTCGGATCGCTAACTCGAGTTGTATACCATTTACCATTTGAACCCCTATTATTTTACCGAAACACCGGGTAACATTTGTTACTGTTAAGGTTAAAAAAAATCAAATTTTTTTGCGCGTGCAAAAAAATTTCCTAATACCCACTAGAAAGAAAAAAAATGTCAGTTCGTGCCAAGCACTCAGCGCGATCGGTTCGTTTTTTCTTTCTCTTCGTATTGTGCGTGCGTGGTATTATACTTCCCGTGCATTAACAAAATAGCAGCGTACAGTAAAACACAACTAACCTTTGTTGAGCACCGACTGCTCTTTATAACGTTAGAAAACAAGCCGTATCCTTTTCAAATAGGAGAAATTAGAGTCTCTTAAAGTCGCGTCCCCGTAGTGGGATCGTGCAACCACCATTTTGTAGCAACACTAACTCCAAATGACGCTAGACAAAACTACACCAGACGGTGGCGGAGGACCGTCTCCATCACATAACCTACCAGCGTATCTAAACAGCGGTGATGTCATCGATACTCGAACGCTCCTACTGCGAGCAACTAACCTAGAGGGAGAAACAGAAAATCGCCTGCCATCTGACCCGTTCCTCATATATCAGTCCGTAAAAGCTGTACTACAACGGAACCCAAAGGACGTACTATCCGCCGCTAAAGAGGGCAGAGGCAGTAGATACATACTAAGAACGAGCTCAAGAAAAGTATATGGAACCCTACTTGACATGAAGAGCCTAATAAACGGACAACCCGTAGAAATCATCCCTCACCCCACACTGGATGTGACACGTGGCATCATTTACGACCTAGACACAATGGGCATGACAGATGAACAAAAGACAGAAAAATTGAGCGATCAAGACGTGATAGCGACTAGACGAATTACCAAAATGGTCGACGGTAAGGTCACCAACAAACCCCTCACAGTTATCTCTTTCCCCGGATCATACCTGCCTAGCCACATATACATACATCGGCCTGGTACGCACCAGGGTCGAACCCTACTTTCCGCGACCTATGTTGTGTTACAACTGCGGCCGTGGCGGCCGCGGAAGTCGCTCTTGCAAACAACCAACGACATGTCTCAAGAAACCCACCTAAGAGACACCGACCCATCTCTATGGTTGAGCAACCGATACCTATGGGACCTCAAGAGTGGAGCAAACATTTATCAGACCATCGGGCTTGGCATCCGGACCGACCTCCCCTCCGACCCGGTCACTCTAGATACCGACTTGATAGCATTAGCTCGGCGCGTTTCATATTCTATCCCATGCACCATCGTATCGATCTACATCCCTAAGGAGGTTAAAGATATGAAAGACAAACTAAAAAAACTCATCAACCAACTACCAAGCCCGTTCTTAATAATGGGTGACTTTAACGCCCACAACACGTTTTGGGGATCAAAACAGAGCTGCCATCCTATGAAGACAACGTTTCAGATATGCTGGATCGCGACCGTCAATACTCACCGGAGCAACTCTCTGAAATCATAGTCCGTGCGGCTGAAAGCAGCATACCTAAAACTAGAGGAACTCCGCCGCACCGTGCCGTCCACTGGTGGAATCCAAACGTGGAAAAATTGCTAAAAGAAAGACGCAAAGCCCTCCGAACACTAAACAGAACCGCCCAAAACAACCCACACTGGAAGGAAAGATCCGCAGAATACAAAAGGCTCCGGAACCAAGCAAGAAAAGCTGTAGCAACCACAAAATCTGACAGCTGGAACGAATTTTTGAACGGGATTAGTCCAGACACATCGACATCAGAAATGTGGCGAAGAGTAAATGCACTGAGTGGTAAAAGGAGACAAAATGGTTTCTCCCTTATGGGAAACGAGAATTTAATCGTTAATCAATAGACATAGCCAACGAGATCGGCAAATACTTCGAAAGCCTCTCGTCTAACGAATCCCTTCCTAGCACATTCATGAAGCGAAAAATAGAATCAGAAATCACCCCCACCTCATTCGTACCAAACTCGAGACAAGCATACAATCAACCCTTCTCGGCTACCGAACTAGCAGCCGCACTAGGAGCGGTACGCAGTAAATCAGAAGGCATCGATGACGTCAGTTACCCTTTACTCAAACATATGCCCCCAGTAGGAAAACGAGCACTATTAGATGCCTTCAATCGAATCTGGGAAGGCTCTCCCATACCGGATGCTTGGAAAATCGCGGTAGTAGTCCCCATCCCCAAAAGATGCCAAGGTGTCAGATCTCCAAGAGACTTTCGTCCAATCAACCTCTTACCTTGTTCCGCAAAAATCATGGAAAGACTCTTCAACCGCCGTCTGACGACCCTCCTTGGAAAACGTAACTTATTGGGCCGCCGACAATTCGCATTCCGGAAGGGACTAGGCACCAACAGCTACATGGGATGCCTGGGTAACTGCATCAACAAAGCACTAGCAGACTGCTCGCACATAGACATCGCAATTTTAGATATTGCCAAGGCCTACAATACTGTTTGGCGCGAAGGTGTCCTACGACAATTGCATCAGTGGGGAATCCGAGGGAATCTCGGTCTTTTCCTCAAACAGTATCTTAACAAGCGAAACTTCAAAGTCAGGATCGGCGGGCACCTGTCCAGCCAATTTAACGAGGTCAACGGCGTACCGCAAGGCTCAGTACTGGCAATCACGCTGTTCCTCATCAGCATGAACTTCATGTTCGCGACCCTACCCAAAGGCATATTATCAGAGATTAACTTCAGCTTTTTAATCGTCTCGTTTGCTGCAGTAGTTTTTGTTGGAAATAACCTAACGTACTTCCTGAAGTTATCGATACAACTGTTAAAATGTAGTTGTACGATTTTTTTGTCGAAGGCATCGGTCCCAGATGGTTCACATGGAACGTGTCCAAAGGAGCATCTTCTTTTGGAATCGGATGAAGTTCGCCCTCAATTTTTCCCCTCTTCCTTTCACCGACAATGCAGGGAACACACGTGGCAATGCATCGTTTAATCTTATCTTCTATTCCAGGAATAAAGTAATCTGATTCAAGTCGTTGTTTGTTTTTTTTTCACACCGAAATGACCCTTCTCATGCGCAGATCGAATCATCGCCGATTCCATCGACTCGGGTACATATATACGCTTGGCATCACCTTCACCATCGTAGAGCACGCCATTACGCACGGTGTAGTTTTTGAATGAACCGTTTCCTACAACAGCTGCCTTAATCGCCTTAACCTTCTCTTTATCTTCTCGAGCAGTACGCATTTGCGCGGTTACGGAAGTTGCCACGATAAGAACATCAGCGCGGGACAGCGCATCAACATGGGACATCTTTCCTCCTGAACGATGTACGATTTCATATTCAAATTCGGCAAGTGTAACGACCCATCGTGCTACGCGTGCGTTCATCTTACGTTTCATCATCATATCTTGGAATGCGCGACAATCAGTAACAATTTTAAACTTGCACCCCAGTAAATAACATCTGAACTTTTGCAATGATTCAACTACCGCTAATGTTTCTAACTCGAATGAATGGTAATTCTGCTCAGCGGCGTTCGTTATACGACTGAAAAATGGCACGGATGAAATTTCCCGTCATCTTTGGCGCGTTGCATCAAAATGCCAGCTAACGCAAGTTTACTAGCATCCGTATGTACTTCGGTTTCAGCGTCGGGTCTAAATATTCGTAGCACAGGATAACTTGCCAACCTCTCTTTAATACGATTAAACGCACCTACAGCTTCGTCATTGAATTCAAAACAACTCCCTTTTCAGTTCCAAATCAACAGTCGATGTGATCGGATGCATATTTACGTTTCTCTTAACATTTGTCCAGTCGAGCGTTTTAATCCATTCTCAAGGTCATTTTGCTCTCTCTGTGTGCTAGCGAGTATTAGTATCAATAGGAACAGTTGGCCAGTGCCGGGTGCTATTGTGATATCAATGTATACTGACCTCTCGGCATGTCCCGCGTATAGACTTCGCGGTGACAGAATAAAGTGTTCCCTGAAAGAACATTCAAAACGTTCTTTTGCCGGGGGGCGGCCCGTTTGGCATAAGGTCATTTGGCATAACGCTGTTTGGCATAATGGTTATTTGGCATAACAGTTATTTGGCATAATGCCATTTGGCATAATAATAATGGGATTTGCAATATTTTAATCTAATGAAAATTTTCGTATGTGTTTCGATCGATTGATGTTGTGCAAGGGAAACTCCAACGAAATATGTGAAACCTTTTTACATAAGCAACTCACTTAGTGCCAGCACAATATTCTGTTCGTCATAGATGATTCAGGTCGAGACGGCCGAAGGCCGCGAGTGCGCCGGCGACCCGCCGTCGGAAGCGCCGGCCACTGCGGGGGGGCAGCGCCCCCGCAGAAATCACCTCTGTCTAGTTGCGGGCGTTTGCCCGGATTACCCAAAGCTAGGAGCAATCTCTCAGTTAAGTCAGGTCATTAAAAACGATGCGGCGTAGCCGCATTAGACCTTCAAAAATGCACTAAATTAGAACAATTTCTATTAAGCAGCATGTTCATCTGTTATGCCAAATGACTGTTATGCCAAATGACCATTATGCCAAATAACCATTATGCCAAATGTCGTTATGCCAAACGGTATTATGCCAAACGGCTTTATGCCAAACGTGGTAGCCCCCTTTTGCCGATATGCTGAAGAGTGCCACTCCCCCAAACAAATAACGAACCCATATGCCTGCTTGTCAAATGACGAGAGTGATTATGACGACCCTTTGGAAGGTACATCTTCGGCTGTCCCTCGAAGCTATAGAAAGAGAAGAAATATATCCTCCCATAAGCTTCCTAGTAAGGGTTCGAAGATATCCTCAGAAGGGCCTCTAGAAGTTACAGCTAGAGGAAGTGGTGCTAAAGCAAAACCGAAGCAAAATGCTCCTGGTCTAGGAAATCTAAATTCTACGAAGGAATTCCCACCACTTCCTGGGACATCGAACCCCCCAAGCGTCCCCGAAAATCCATCTGAGAACCAACTCAGTGCTGGACTTATCAAGTTCTCAGATATTGTGGACTGGATTTTCAAAAATTTCAACATATCTGACCCTCTTAAAAGCATTTTAATTGCATTCATGCCTACAGTGAAAACATATTTGAAGCAGATGACTGCAAATTGGCCCCTCGTTTCAGCGATCGTATCCTTCGATGGATAAGTCACCCACCGAGGTCAAGGATTCAATCACTGTTTTACAGTGGAATTGTAGAAGTATCATTCCGAAAATAGATTCTTTCAAAATTCTAGTGAATAATCTGAAATGTGACGCATTTGCATTGTGCGAAACAATCAATGTTTCGTATGACCTCACACGAAATATTGATTGGAAAGACTACGCAAATTCGATATCTGAGAAACTCAAAACAACACAAGAACTTCCTCCGGAGGAAGAGTACACGTTTATGGCTGGCTTGATTCTCGATACTGCGATTCAAGCTCAGACGAAACGTGTACCCGGCGCGAAAACTAACATCAGTCCTCCCAATCCATGGTGGGATAAAAATTGTTCATCACTAAACGCGGATAGAGCCTCCGCGTTCAAACAGTTTAGAGCCAATGGAACACCTGAAAATTATCGTAATTACGCAACGTTAGACACGCAAATGAAAAACTTAATTAAAGCAAAAAACGCGGTTACTGGCGCCGGTTTGTTAACGGATTAACAAAAGAAACATCTATGAGCACTCTTTGGAACACACAGCCCGACGAAACACATCGAATGAAAGCGAGGAATATTCCAACCGCTGGATATTCGATTTCGCTAAAAAAGTATGCCCAGACTCTGCTCCGGACCAGAGGATCTCCCGCGCCGCGACGTCAAATGCAAACGAAATACCTTTTTCGATGGTAGAGTTCTCACTTGCGCTCTTATCGTGTAACAATAAAGCTCCAGGGTTAGACAAAATCAAATTTAACTTGTTGAAAAATTTGCCTGATTCTGCCAAAAGTTGTTTATTGAATTTATTCAATAAGTTTCTTGAGAATAATATTGTCCCACATGACTGGAGACAAGTAAGAGTTATCGCTATTCAAAAACCATGAAAACCAGCCTCCGATCTCAATTCGTATCGACCGATTGCTATGCTTTCCTGTATCCGGAAATTGTTCGAAAAACTGATTCTGTTTCGCCTAGACAATTGGGTCGAGACTAATGGCTTCCTTTCAGATACACAATTTGGTTTCCGCAGGGGCAAAGGAACGAACGATTGTCTTGCGTTGCTCTCAACCGAAATTCAAATGGCATTTGCCCGTAAAGAACAAATGGCATCAGTTTTCCTTGACATCAAGGGGGCTTTGGACTCAGTTTCTTTAAACATCCTATCTGAGAAGTTGCATCAGCATGGTCTTTCACCGATTTTGAACAACTTTTTGTATAATCTATTGTCTGAGAAACATATGTATTTCGAGCATGGTGATTTGACGACAATACGATTCAGTTGCATGGGTCTTCCTCAGGGCTCATGCTTAAGCCCCCTTTTATACAATTTTTATCTAAACGACATCGATAAATGTATCAACACATCTTGCACGCTAAGACAACTTGCCGACGACAGCGTTGTGTCTGTTATAGGACCCAAAGCTGCCGATCTCCAAGGACCATTACAAGATACCCTCGACAACTTGTCGACATGGGCTCTTCAAATGGGTATCGAGTTCTCTACGGAGAAAACTGAGCTGGTTGTATTTTCAAGGAAGCGAGAACGAGCACAATCACAACTTCAACTAGGGGGTGGAACCATAGCTCAGGTCTTCACTTTTAAATATCTCGGGGTCTGGTTTGACTCAAAAGGCACCTGGGGATGTCACATTAGGTATCTGAAACAAAAATGCCAGCAGAGAATCAATTTTCTTCGCAAAATAACCGGAACTTGGTGGGGTGCTCATCCAGGAGACCTGATCAGGCTGTACCAAACAAAGATATTGTCCGTAATGGAATATGGATTCTTCTGCTTCCGATCCGCCGCGAACACCCATTTCAATAAACTGGAAAGAATTCAGTATCGTTGTTTGCGTTGCATGCAATCGACTCATACGATGAGTCTTGAAGTGCTCGCGGGCGTCTTGCCGTTGAAAAATCGATTCTGGGATCTCTCATATCGATTGCTAATCCGATGCGACATCTTGAGTCCGATGGTGATTGAAAACTTCGAAAGGCTTGTCGAACTCAATTCTCAGACCCGTTTTATGTCGTTGTATTTTGATTACATGGCTCAGAATATTAATCCTTCTTCGTTTGTTTCCAACCGTGCTCATTTCTTGAATACTTCTGATTCTACTGTGTTTTTCGACACATCCATGAGAGAAGAGATTCGTGGAATTCCGGATCACATACGCCCTCAAGTGGCCCTTACTATTTTTTATAATAAACTTAGAACAGTCGACTGTGAAAAAGTGTTTTACACTGACGGATCAAACATCAACCAGTCCACAGGCTTCAGTATCTTCAATCAGAACATCACCGCTTCGTACAAACTCAGTGATCCGGCTTCAGTTTACGTCGCAGACTTAGCTGCTATTCAGTACACCATCGAGATAATTGAAACCTTGCCCAAAGACCATTACTTCATTGTCACGGACAGTCTAAGCTCAATAGAAGCTCTCCGGGCAATGAAGCCAGGAAAGTATCCCCCATATTTCCTGGGGAAAATACAGGAACATTTGAGAACTTTATCTGGACGGTCTTATTCAATATCGTTAGTCTGGGTCCCTTCGCATTGTTCCATTCCGGGAAATGAAAAGGCAGACTCATTGGCTAAGGTGGGCGCATTAGAAGGTGATATTTATGGAAGACTAATCTGCTTCAATGAATTTTTCAGTATTTCTCGTCAGAAAACTCTCGAAAGTTGACAAACTTCATGGATGAATGACGAACTGGGACGATGGCTACACTCTATTATCCCTAAGGTATCGACGAAACCTTGGTTATGTGTTATGTCGCGGCTCATGTCAAATCACTATACATTCAACGCACATCTTCGGCGTATTGGGCTCGTGGAGAGCAATCTCTGCACCTGTGGTAACGGTTACCATGACATCGAGCATGTCGTGTGGTCGTGCGTAGAGTATCGTGACGCCAGGTCGAAGCTACTGGAATCCCTTAGGGCCCGAGGTAGACCGCCTGAGGTTCCGGTTCGGGATGTGTTGGCGAGTCGGGGTAGTTCATACATGCTTCTCATATACCATTTCTTTAAACACATTCATATACAAGTGTAATCTATTATATCTAGCAGAGAAAGTTCCTCCCATTCTTCGACGATATTTTATCTATGGCTAAGAATAATCTCCAACTGCAGGTTCGACACTAACATCCGCCCGATTCTATCGACCCCTCGTCCTGTCCACCATCTTCATTGGAACTAACTAGATCTTTTTGTTGTCACAAACTTTTCTGTTCTCCCTATCCCCGTCTCTTCACCATCTCTTTGTAAACTAATTAGATCTCTGTCGTTTTCTAGGCATTTCGTTCCCATATCCCCTTTTTACCCTGTTTTTCTACAATATTTACTAGTCTATGTCTCTTTAATTCTCTTCCGTAACATAACCATCAACCCCAATGGAAAATCGCTCCAATCGATGACCAGCATGCGGGCCACCCGCCGGGTCTTCGTAGCCTGGGGGTGTTTACCGCGGACCCACACGGACCAAAGGATGCGGCCAGCATGAATATATCTCAACGTCATCTGGAAGACTCACGCTATATTCAGTTCATCGACCACTGCGGATTGCCAGCTGTAGGCTGAATTCTGGAGAATCGACAATTTCAACACCAATACAATATTACAGTTTTATGTTAGTCGTTAACTAAAATTAGAAAAAGTCGGCATCTTAGAGCTTAAGCAGTGTGCCTGAAAAATATGCTATATTATTGAATAAAAAAAACTCCCTTTTCGTAACATACCTGATAACGGACGTGTGATTTCAGCGAACGATTTAATGAATTTTCTGAAATAACTTGCCAATCCGTAAAAACATTGTAACTGTTTCATGGTTCTCGGTTGCGAGAATTGTTTCAACTTCTCGACTTTATCCGGTGCTGGTTCTATTCGACCGTCGTATACCGTGTATCCGAGGTATTCAACACGACGTTGTAAAAAGACACATTTACCCCAATTAAACTGCAAACCAGCCGCTTCAGCGACTTCTAGAACTTCATTCAATATTTTTAACCCTTCATCTTCATCTTTGGAAGGGATAATTATATCGTCCACGAAAACAATTACTTTGCCATCTTTAATCAAATCTTTCAATACTGTATTGATAAATCTACCGAATGCGTTTCCACTGGTGCATAGACCGAAGGGAGTACGCAGGAATTCATATTGGCCTTCGCTGTTCACAAACGATGTATACTTCTGACTGTTACGCTCAACAGGTACGCGTGAACTTTTCAAGTCCAGCGTAGTGAATATACGGGCATTAGACAACTTACCAATTTGTTCCTCCAAATTCGGCATAGGGAACTTATCACGGAGCATCCTTTTATTGATTTCACGATAGTCAACACAAACGCGACGTGAACCGTCTTTTTTCGGAACGACTACAATTGCACTAGCATATTCGCTATCAGATGGCTGGATTATTCCGTCTCGTAGCCATTCATCTACCTGTTTCTTCACAACATCCTTTTCAAGTGGTGCGAGACGTCGCGGGTTCTCACACATTATATCGTTGTTTGTTAATCTGATTTGTAATTCATTTGTCGCCTTCACTTTGGTTGCTGGTTTATAATTTTCAATAAGTATATATAGATATACATATATATATATATATATATATATATATATATATATATATATATATATATATATATATATATATATATATATATATATATATATATATATATATATATATATATATATATATATATATATATATATATATATATATTCTTCAATGAATTCCACTTCGCATCACACGCATCCGTCACAGAATCTTCAACCGATAATTTTGTAATACGGACACCACTCGGCGTGATAGCATAGTCGACACGTTGAAGGTAATCCATTCCGATTATCATTGGCATATCGATAGCACTGTTCGGGACAACATAAACACGAATTTCGTACTCATCATTTTCGATTAGCATTCTCAAAATAGCTTCGCCACACACAACGCTAACATCACCGCCATAGCCACGGACTTTCTGGCCAGATTTTTGTAACTTTTCGCCGCTTTTTTCGAACTTTAACAACAAATCTAGTCGTACCAGAGACAGTTCGCTGCCAGTATCAACAAAAGCGCGGATGTCCAAATCATGTATTTGAACGTTTACATACGGCTTCAAATTGTTTACTGTTTTCAGAACGTTAACCGTTGCTGTTTGCTTTTTCTTAGACTTTTTGTCGTTTTTTTTTTGACACTCCTTTGACAGATGTCCATACGTGTTACAGTTAAAATATTCGGCCCGTTGCTTTTCTGCGGACATTCGCCTGCGACGTGTGTAGATTCACCGCAGTTAAAGCAATGTCGTTTTGTGTCATTTTTTTCATTCTCCTTTTTCTGTTCCAATTTCCGTTGTTCCTTCCGCTTAAGGTGCCCATCATCTGATCGGGATTTCTTATAGGATTTCCTTAGCACTTTCTCATAGTTTAACAGCTTTTCTTTCAAGTGCTTAATGGTCTGCGCTTCGTATAGGATAGCCCGATAAAATTCATCGTCGGTAATTCCGTCAATCACGTATTCGCATATGCTTGGTTCATCCAGCTGTATTGGAAGAGCGATTCGCTGCATTTCGTATATGTAGTCGTGAATGGACTCGATCGAATTCTTTTATCGTGCTGCCAGTTTACGGTGTACGTCACTCGCTCGTATAACCGGGTAAAACTCTGCCATTAAAAAATTTCCGTCATCGTCGCTAACATCGGCTGCGTCGCTTTCATCGGCTGCGTCGCCTTCGGATTGCTTCTCCGGATGATTATTATCGGGTGCCTCGTCGTTGGCACACAGACATGCATCGTTCGCATCGTTGTCGTGAGAAACAATTCTTTCTGCCATCGTTTTTTGTCTCCTTCCGAAGATATTCTCCGTCTTTCGCACTCTCGCATCAAACCAACTTTTGTGAAATTTTCACATAACTTTGCGACGCGGTCGGCCATCTTGCAATCATCTATCGAGATTTCACGTTTAGATGATTTACTGAACTTTCCAATCCACAGAAGAGCTTCCGATTTGAGCCCCCATATAAGAAGGAAAACTCCGAACTACTTAGGAAAAACTTAAAACGATTTTATTCAAAACAAATTTCGTGTACAGTAATACGCGATGCGTGCAGTGCGAGAACTGATTTTTCTTACATTTCATCGAGGGGTCTTTCTATCGTCCCACACACACACACACACACACATATATATATATATATATATATATATATATATATATATATATATATATATATATATATATATATATATATATATATATATATATATATATATATATATATATATATATATATATATATATTAAATTAAAAATATTTCAGTTTCAAATCTTATCTTTCAGCGAGACTGGTCGCGATTGCCGCAATCTGTTGAATCATTTGCGACTTTATTCAGTATACTTACCCGAAAAAGATTACATTTTGCTTTACACAAGATATATATGGTTGAACTACGTAGTTTTGATTAACGAAAATAATTCAGAAGCTGCTTTACAGATGCTTTTGCAGGTGAGCCACATGTTAGAATAATTGTTATACTATTTGAATCCTTCTCATATTACTCAAAACCAACAGTTGAAGCAGGTGATGTCAAATCTTCCCCAGACGTTTTATGTTTTCTTACCTAATCAGCGAAATAATACATTTTACAAACAGAGCTTTATTCAACAATTATGCTCATCCTTAACACGAAAAATTAATCTGGACAACATAAAATACTTGTACGACATGAAGAAGTATGAGGCAGTTGTTGATATATTAAAAGATAATTTGATGTACGTACCGGAAACACCCATTAACGACGAATTATTATGTACAGCTAGTCAAATAGAAATATTGTTGGAATGTCTTTGGATGTTGGAAAGATTTAAGGTAAGTACAGCTTGTCTAAACGTCTTAAGGGGTTACTTGACTTCCGGCTCGAGAGATTAGGCCCAACCTTTTAATAGCCATAGGGAGTGTGGGAATAATTTTACTTCTGATGAATTGTAAAGCATCAAATATAGTACATATTACTATTATTTATATTCTTAGTAAAAATTTTTTTATCGTAACATGTGGAAGATTGTAGTTTGTTCGGCCCCTGCCGCAAAACGCTTTTTCTGCGATTATTGCTACAGCTAGTTAGTGAACGAAGGGTTCTGCGAAAAAGAATCATAAAACCCTATCGAACTAGTTATGGCAATTATAAGGAACAACACCTGCAAATTTTGAATGCATCGATTCTTTAATTTTTGGAATACCGTGATCACCGTGAACCTAATCCTTTGAATCTATTAGTTTGTGAAAATCGATTTGGCCATCTTGAAGAAAAGTTAGTTAACTTAATCCAGTAGTTCGGGAGCCGGATGTCGGATCCAGATAAAATTCAATAATCAGGTCCGATTTTCTATTTGAATCTAAGTTCGTGAAAATCGGTCAAACCATCTCTGAGAAAATAGACTGAGTTTTATTTTGGAGTATTTGAACACTATTTTCGGTGCTTCCGGAATCGGAAATCGGGAACCAGGATAGCCGAAATTAATTTGATATGCCGTCTACAAACGATAACGAACGATTGGAATAGTTTCGATCCCATGCAGTTTAGAATATATTTACGTTTTCTGTCTCTTTAAGCAAAATCGTTTTCCGCCGCTTTAAGCAATGACACAATGTTTAAGTTAGGATAAAGATTGAGAGTTTTAGTACAGAGTAGATGGCATCATACCCTGCGCATTTTCTATTCTAGCACATAATTTCTGAGAAAGAAAACTAGTTGAATAGAGTTAAACGAAAACATAAAACCTCACTTGTAATTTAACCATAACGTAGTAAGGTTCGTGAAGAAAAATAAATCTGTGTGTGAAGCCTCTTTTGAGTTTTAATCTATTGTCTTGTGAAGACAAACTAAAGAAGCCTGCTGCTTGTACTATCCGGTTTGCTGTTTTCTACCGGACACAACACATACATTTTTTAAACTCTTCACACTGCACTGATAAATGTACATATGACGGACTTATGTGAAGTAAACTTTCAATTCGATGTTCTTTTTCTAATATATATAGTCCAAGCTATTCAAAATGTAGTTACTGTGTAAATTCTCTAAAATGACAATTTCATTGCTTCTGCACTCAGTTAAGATGTGTTTTTCCATTGATTGTGACATGTTTTCTATTGATTGTGTTTAACACATGTTCTACACATGTTTGATACAGCTTTCTGAAGTAGAAATTTGTATGAGGCGTATTTAAATGAAAAACACTTGATTTGAAAAATCGTAATTCAGTTTATATCTATAAGTAAAAGAAAGTGACATTCATGCGAAATTCATTTAGAATCTGGCGTCAAAAGCATTCATCATTTGGAAGTAAATTTGTATCAGGAATTATATGCGAAGTTCATAATTGTTACACTTATTTTATAATCTAAATGAAATTCATCCAAATGTGTTAGGATTATATGTGTTTTACATCACATGATGTCAACGTACCCATTTTTATCAGTGTGTAATTTTGGAACCAAAAGTTGTATCTTAATGAAATTCTAAAGCTGTACGGGACCAATAGACCTTTAATTTAAACCTTAGTTTGTGAAAATCGATTACAATATATCTGAGGAAAGTAATACGAAATTGAAATACAAAAGTGAAATACACTAGTCACCCTGTTATTCCGCAACCGGAAGTTGAATGAGTTTGAAATTCTAAAATTTCCTATGACATCTCAAGGTGACCATGGAAGCGTGCCACATATGGCAACCAAGAAACCGCCTACTCTCCCACTCCACTATCCGTTATTTTGCCCTGCTCTAGATGTAAACAAAGCATTACACACTTTTTTCTACGCGTAGGGGTAAATATGTAGCGTGGAAATGCTACTGCAATTTGGTGACATAATCATTCGTCGTATTGATATATGTTTACGATGAACTATCAACTCTGAAGAAATATTTGTGCAAAAATGTGGCACACCTTGATTGGAAGTTTCATTTTAGAATGTTATTATTTTTCACTCACTTCAAGATTTCAACTGCTTATTTTATTGGTAATACCACTCCTTTATATTGGCAGTGATGCCATACATAAATAGGAAAAAACCTTTCAATAAACTAAAAATGGATTTATTTTCTATTAGTCGCTTATTGATATTGTAGAATTTACGGATCGAAACTACTTTCGTACATCACCATCTAAAACTTCCATATTTTTTTTAAAATAACGATAAGTCTTCCCTTATTTTCATTTCAAACATTGCTTCCCATTCAATTTATCCGCAACTTTGTTCTCTTATTTACCGTCGCAAAGGAATGCAAAAAATCAACAAGCAGTTCAAAATGGCTCGTCCATCTAAGAAGTGGAAAGCAGCTCTCATTCGCGAAAATCAAAAGATAGATGGAATACGTTGATAGAGTGTGTTTCGGATAGTGAGTATGCTCATTAGTTCAAGCAGTTGAAGAACTGCCAAAAGTGCCGGTTAAAAACAATCCCACGCACGCAAAGACCGAAATCAGCTTTTTGGCGAAAAAATTAGTTGATATACTGATTTTAGCTAGTTATTTTTTATTCCTTTAAAAATGCTAGAAACATAGCATAAATGGCAGATTAGTTCACCAATTCAATGTGCTGTTATTTCTAAGCTAAGACTCACTCTCTTTTCATTCAACTAATTTTTTAGTTGACTTAGCAAAATCAAATATTGTTTTCAATAGATTTGAAAGGTTGAATTCAAGAGAAGGCAGTTCAATAATGTTTTTGTTGATTTCAATTGATATTATTAGTTAATTTTGTAGGTGAGTAGATTCAGCAAGTCAACACCCTCCGGATGAATCATCTTGTAGTAAAAATAAAACGTTTTTTTTTTTCATTCAGTGTAACTTAGTCTGCAAAATTAAATACACACATTACGTTGTTTTTTCTCGAATCAAAATTAAATCGTGTTGTTTAGTTGAATATTCGAACGATTCCCAAAACCAACAGGTTATGGACCCGCACAAAAATGTCTGAAGAAAACATAAAATGGTATTAGACAGTTCTGTGGAACTGGATACGCCGAGTGGAGTTACCGGATGGAGGTTATGCTCGACGAGAAAGATTTACTTGAGCACGTGAACGGTGGGGAGCAGCCGGAGGACCAGGAAGATGAGTGGAAACGGGATGATAAGAAAGTAAAGGGCTTGATCATACGGTGTATTCATGACAATCTTCTGGATATGACTCGCGACTGTACCACGGCCTTTGATGTGTGGAGTGTTTTGAAAAACACTTTCAATCGATCGAGTGTAGCTAAAAGGTTATTATTAGAAACAGAGCTACATAACCTGAAACTCTACGAAGGCGAGACACTGCAGACATTCTTCATGCGCTTCGATAAGATTATCCGAGAACTTCGTGATGTTGGCAAGCAGTTTGACGAGATCGATAGAGTAGTACGACTGATGATGCTAATGCCAGAACAATATCGACCTGTGATTGCTGCGTTGCAAACCATGGATGAAGCGGATTTAACATTGACAAAAGTAAAATCGATTCTACTGGAAGAGGAACTACGCATGAACGGCAAGGCTTCAGAGGAGGTGTCACTTGAAGTGCTTTCATCGGCAATGAGTTGACAAGGAGGAAAACAAAAACAGGTGAAACAAAAGCGGAAGTGCTTCGTATACGGATCTGATCAGCATCTCCAGGCAGCTTGTCCCAAAAATCCTAAAAATAACACGGACGGCAAAGCTTCAGTCGTAAAAAGTGAAACAATAGCATATGCTATGTCAGCTCAGAATAATACTTCATCACAGGTGAGTGAGATATGGTTTATTCTCGATTCGGGATGCTCAGAGCACTTGGTTAACGACATTTCGGTGCTCTCTAATGTGACAAAATTGACGTCACCATTTCAAATTGCCATTGCTATGGATGGTGTTGAAATGTGCGGCACAATGGGTGGACACATATCAGGACACATCATAGCGAACGGAGAGGAGGAAATAAAGGTTATTTACGTTCCGGAATGCAGAGATAATCTTTTATCGGTGCGAAAATTAGTAGAATGCGGAAACGAAGTCCTCTTTAATAAGCGAGGTGCAGGTATTTGCACGAGCTTCTGTGAAAAACGGTATCTACTGACTTAAAATCAACGGGCGATGGTCATCGTTTGCTAAAGCGACTGTTGCCAAAACTAATGGTAATTCGTTATGGCATCGCCGTTTAGGTCATTTAAACATGAAAAGCGTTTGTTCGTTAGTATCGAATAATATGGTCACAGGTATTGAAGCCTTGTTGACGGATGAGTTGGATTTTTGTGAGAATTGCGCACGTGCCAAACAAACGAGGGCACATTTTGGCGGTACACGAAAAAGAGCTACAAAGCCGCTTGAGCTAGTTCACAGTGACGTTTGCGGTCCAATCACGCCCACTACTCACGACGGATATAAGTATTTCATCGCCTTTCTGGACGATTGGACGCATATGATAGTCATATATCTTATGAAAACGAAAGATGAAGTAATTTAGAAATTCAAGCAATTTCATGCGATGGCGACGACGCATTTTGAGATTAGAATGAAACGACTTAGGTGTGACAACGGCGGAGAGTACCGCAGTGAAGAAATGAAGACTTTTTGTGACAGTGAGGGAATCAGGTTGGAGTTTGTGCCACCTTATACACCAGAATTGAATGGTGTGGCCGAACGAGTTAATCGCACACTGTGTGATAAGGCTTGTGCTATGTTAATTGATGCTGACCTTGAAAAAAAATTGTGGGGTGAGGTCATTAACACTGCTGTGTATCTCACCAACCGTAGTCCGACTCGTGCTGTAGAGAAGAGAACACCCTACGGAGCGTGGTTCTCGGATATTTCTAATCTTCGAATCTTTGGCTGTCAAGCATTTGTGACAGTACCGATGAATCAAAGAAAAAAACTTGACGATCGGTCAACAGAATGTAGATTTATCGGTTATGGAATTAACTGTTATAGAATGTGGGATCTTGTTAAGCAGAAGGTTGTGTGTTCGCGGAATGTTAGATTTAACGAGTTTAACGAAGAAGTTACCAAAAGCTTGCCCCTTGTGATAGATGGTACGAGCGACAATGAAACTCTGAAGATTAATAATGAGTATCAAGATTCGGAAGAATTTCTATCTGTCGAGAATCAGTCGGATGATAATGAAGATAATGTATCTGAAGGCGATTCAGCAGACGATCCACTAGAATGTCATCCGATTTCAGAACGACATCGTCGACAACCAACTTGGATGAGAACAGGCGAGTATGATCTTTCTTCGAACGTTGCAATGGCTATTGAATGTTTTATGTCAGATGCTCCAGAATCGTACGAGGATATACATGGCAGAGAGGATGAACATCAGTGGATGCAAGCAGTTGAAACTGAAATGGAAGCATTGAAGCTGAATAGAACATGGACGATAGTAAAAAATCCAGGATGTGTGAAAGTTATAAGCTCCAAGCGGATTTTTAAACGCAAAGATACAGACGATGGAAAGTTGACACAGTTTAAAGCGAGACTGGTGGCGCGCGGTTTTCTGCAAAAGCGTGGAATAGATTTCGTGGAATCATATGCACCAGTGGCACGTCTACCTACGATTCGTTTTGTTTTGGCTCTTGGCATACAAAACGGTTATCATTTTCGACATCTTGATGTTAAAACCGCTTTTTTAAATGGAGTACTCAAAGAAGATGTTTATATGATGCCTCCGGAAGGGATGACGTTGAAAACTGGATACATTCTAAAATTAAACCGATCTCTGTATACTCTTAAACAAAGTCCAAAATGTTGGAATGATCATTTTCACAATTTCATTACCAGTTTGGGCTTCCAGCAATCAACAGCAGATGTTTGTCTCTACTACAGGTTCATTGGAAACACTGTACTATACTTAGTAATATACGTAGATGATATATTGCTATGCGGCAGTACTACAGAAGTGGTTGATGAAGTACGCGACTGTCTAGCAAAGGAATTTCGCATGACGGATCTTGGAATACTACGAACATTCATGGGACTTCGAGTTCGCATAAATCCCGATGATCGCGTTTTGCAAATTGACCAGGCAGCGTATATTGAGCGGTTGTTGGATAAATTCGGAATAGCTAGATGTAATCCCGCTGTTACCCCGATAGAACAGAATCTAAAGCTTACTCATAGGCAGTCTGATGTATCTCATGGCAGACACTAGACCGGACATATGTTTTGCTTTGACGTATCTTGCACGTTTTCAAGAAAACCCCACACAAGAACACTGGCAGTGTTTGAAAAGTGTTTTGCGTTATCTGAGTGGTACAAAAAATGTTGGGTTGCTCTATGCTAAACACAAAGATGATCCTGGACTTAGTTGTTACGTTGATTCAGATTGGGCGAATGATCAAGCGGATCGGAAATCCACTGCTGGATTTCTCATCAAAGTCTATGGAAATGTTGTGCAGTGGTGTAGCCGTAAACAAGCTATTGTTGCTCTATCAAGTTGTGAAGCTGAATATGTAGCAGCGTGTGATGCCGCTAAGGAAATGCTGTGGTTATTGAAGGTCATGAATGATTTGAATCTGAAAGTGCAATTACCGTTAACAATTTTTGAGGACAATTCGGGTTGTATTAGCGTTTCGGAGAACCCTGAGACACGTCGATCGAAGCATTCCGATGTTCGATACCATTTTCTACGAGAAAAAGTAAGGGATAAATTGTTTAAGCTAGAGCGAATTCCCTCAGAGAATCAAGTTGCTGATACTCTAACTAAACCATTGGGTAAAATTTTGTTTGTTCGTCATCGAGAAAATTTGGGATTAGCTGACTTGAGAGCAGGTGTAGGTGAGTAGATTCAGCAAGTCAACACCCTCCGGATGAATCACCTTGTAGTAAAAATAAAACGTTTCTTTTTCATTCAGTGTAACTTAGTCTGCAAAATGAAATACACACATTACGTTGTTTTTCCTCTAATCAAAATTAAATCGTGTTGTTTAGTTGAACATTCGAACGATTCCCAAAACCAACAGATTTTAACAACAATATTTGTTGATTTTGGTATAAGTTTTAGTGTTACTCAAGTTGTTATAGATATCAATATTTTTTTTCATTTGAACTTATGTCGACAGTTGATTATAGTAAAAACAATATAAATAATATATTATTTCTGCTGATATTAGCTAAATTAAAATATTGATCTTAAACACCAAATTTATTATTTTTTGTGTAATTTTGCTCTATTTCAGCCAGGTATTAGAAATCAATTATAAGTTCTAACAATGCTGACAAAATTTCTCAGTATGCATCTCCGAACTACGGAAAACCCAATGGTCGATCTGATCTTGACGGCTCGAAGTATGAAATCCAAATGAAATTCTAGCAACTCTGCAAAGCTTGCTTTGATGACAAAAAAAACGTCACTTAACAAGTGAACGCGCTAGAATGATCTCGAGCTTTGCTACATCCACGCGCAAATTGTTCCAGAAACTTCTAGTAGAGGAGAATTTGCTTCTCCTAACAAGTATATAAAGCCAAGATGATTAAAGAGTTTCAGTTTCAGTTTTGCAAAGTATTTCAGTGTATATATTTAAAAAGAAAGCTGTCCACTCAATTTTGGTTACAATTAATCCGAGAAGTTGTTCTCAATATATCTGTTTACAGTCCGCCGTCTGAAAAACCCATGTTTAAATGAACACACTTATCCATAGCCATATATTGCATAAGGGATTATCATTTGGTTGTTTTTATATTACTTGGTTTTTTGCCTTTCTCATATAGAAACGTTATGCAATCACTGTGAAAACCTACTTTTGAACCTACGGCCCTGAGGGCCGAGAGTCATATACCATTTGACTCACTTCGTCGGGTACGCATTTGTGTGTATGTGTGTGTGTTTTTTTTATAAGGTAAAATGCATTTACGCACGGAGTGTGGGACTCTCCACAGGACTCAGATTTATGCAGAATGAGGATCAGCATCCTGCTCTCGAGGGATCGACCAGTTGGATGACGAGGGGTCGGTCCAGTGATGCCGGTTGAAGGGTAACTTCCGGTTTACTGGCGCCTCGACGACCCAGAACTGATGCTACGTCGCGGAACTACTCGACTAGTCTCCGCCAAAAGATCTAGTCTACACCGACGGAGGGTTCCCCGACGAGGAAAGTCCTCCCGAACCGACGCTTACGGTACGCGTTTACGACCCGACCGAAAGGATGCCTAAGTCGATCCAATGATTCCGGTTGGAGCGTGACTTCCGGTTCACTGGCGCTCAGACGATCCTAGCGGTACCACGCGACGATCTACTCATCTAGTCCCCGACAAAGGATCTCTTACACCACACGGGACACCCGATGGAGTTCCGAGGTCAGTCCTGCGATTCAGGTTGGAGCATGGCTTCCGGTTCGCTGGCGCCTCGACGACCCGAATCGATGTTGTGGCGACTACACCGACGGAGAGTTCCCCGGCGAAAGAAGTTCTCCCAACCCCGATTATTCATGATTATGTCACCGGGACACTCGAAGGAGTGCCGAGGTCGATCCGGTGATTCCGGTTGGAGCCTGGCTTCCGGTTCACTGGCGCCGTCTCCCGTAACCGTCGCTTCCGATAGCCGTGAATGGATCAAACGGCAGGATACCTGGATAGCTCCAGTGATTCCGGATGGCGGATGTGTGTGTGTATGTTGTGTGTATGTATGTGTGTATGTAACAAAAATATGCACTCGATTTTCTCGGAGATGGCTGGACCGATTTGCACAAACTCAGATTCAAATGAAAGGTCTTTTGGTCCCATAGGGTGCTATTAAATTTAACCTGGATAGGACTTCCGGTTCGGGAGTAACGGAATAAAATGTGAAAAAATGAAGAAAAAGTGCCCTCGATTCCCTCAGAGTCCACTCAACCGACTTTCTTCAACTAAGATATAAATTGAAGGCCTTGTAGCCTCATAGGTTGCTATTGAATTTCATTTGAATTTGACTTCCGATTCGGGAGTTATGGGGTGAAATGTGTAAAATGAACCTAAAACGTGCAAGCGATTTTCTCAGAGACCTCATGCAATTTTCAAAAACCTAGATTCAAATAAAAGGTCTCACGGTGCCATACGAAATTTTTGAATTTCATCCGAATGCGATTTCCGGCTCCGGAGTTATATTGTAAAGTGTGTTCAATATTGTACTCCGTCACTTAAACCGGCGAAACAAAAACCGTAAAAATTTCTCTAAACTGAACTCAAAACTCCACAAATCGATAGCCATTATCAGAAGATAACTAAACGAACCAATTCCGACTCCTGGTTCCCGGTCTTCGGTTCTGGAAGCACCGAAAATAGTGGTCATGTATTCCAAACTGATTCACACTCACTTTCCTCAGCGATGGTTTGACTTGTATTACCTTTTTTTATATATATAAAAAATAAGTATAGAATTCGCTCAAACTTTAGACAAATTTTCCAAGGCCCGGAGGGCCTCTCAGCTCGACGAACTGAGACAAATGTCCGTGTGTGTATGTGTGTGTGTTGTCAACTAAGAGGTCGAGATCTCAGAGATGGCTGGACCGATTTTGATCAAACTAGTCGCAAATGAAAGTTCTCCTCGTCACCCAGAACTCTATTGAATGGTTTTGAGATCAGATGTTTACTTTTTGAGTTATACGAAGTTTTATGTCAAAATTTTTAGTTTTTTGACAGTATCTGTCTCAATTGACCTTGAAAACAGAATGTTTCTATACTTAGATTCCACACGGTAATAGCTATCCAACAAGCCAGAGATTGTTAAAATCCGTCCATTTTCAACGGAGATATCGATATTTTTGTATAAACGACTTTTCCCTCTATTCCAGCAGTAGGAATTTTGAGCGCTGTATGACAAAGCAATGCTTGGGAGCAACGTGAAACACGATTTTTTAAACTGTTACATACAATTGTTTCTGAGTACCAAAAAGACTGTGCACAGCATCCTTTTTCATGACAATTTGCCTCGGACCGATTTTAGCACGGTTCGTTTTTGGCAACATAATCGTTCGAATATGGCATATGTAAACCAGATGATATCAGCATTTTCGAGTTGAAAGTAATTCCATAATTATATTGATTTAAACTACTTACAGCAATAAATGCTGGAAGAACATAACTTCCATATACCATACGACTCAGTGCGTCGAGATCAGAAAATGCGTGTGTGACAAATAATTTCACTCAATTTTTTCGGAGATGGCTAAACCGTTTTCTACGAACTCAGATTCATATGAAAAGTAGTATACTCCCAAACAATGTTCCTGAATTACGTTGGGATCCGACTTCTGGTTTAGGAACTACAGGATGATATGTGTAACAAAATCAAAATTTTGTTACTAATTTTTCTCGTAGATGGCTGAACCGATCTAAGATTCAAATGAAATCTAAGAATCATCTATGATTCAAATTAGAGGTCTTAAAATCATATAAAACATCTTACGATTTAGGAGATACAGGGTGATTAGTATAAAAATGTCCATTTCACATGATTTAATCAGGTTTATCGGGTTTGCAGTTTTGGATAGTCGATTACGAAATCAATTTATTTCAGTTTTAGCGGTTTTTGCATTCGAAATGTACCCCCAAATTTTAATTTGCACTACAATTTCTCAAAGATGTCTACATACTCCTAAGGTGAATTTAATTGATTTCGGCTACACCGATTCTAGAATTCCGGTTCCAGTATCGAATCGTTTCTCAAAGCTCAATCATTTTCTCAAAAAGGCCAACTCGAACTTCAAAAACAAAAATTCAAATTAAAGGACTCAAGGTCCCATACAAAATTTATTTATTTTATCTGATTCTGGAATTTCAGATGATGAGTTTTTAAAATTCATACAGATGTAGAAGATGTAAATTGTTTGGTGTATTAATTTATGGCCATTCGAATCATTTTGGGTTATGCTAGTTCCTCAATACAGGCTCTGACCTCTAAATAATGACGAAAAACTCTAAAGTTGAACTTACTTCAACATCTCATGGAATGTTCAATCGATTGTCACACGTTAAAATTTAAATTCGATACGATTTGCAGTTTCGACATTACAGGGTAATGAGTGATTAAAATCTCAATTTGCCGTAATTAAAGTAATGTCAAGAGAACTAAAACACCTAAGAATATCTATGCAAAAACACATGCGAATTAATTAAAAAAGGTATCATCTCACTGCTAGGTGAATTAATCACGTTTTTACAGGCTTAGATTCAAACGAAAGGTCTCACGGTGGCATGCAGAATTCCTGAATTTCATCCGGATCCGACTACCGGTTCCGGAGCTATAGGGCAAAGTGTGTTAAATATTGTACACCGTCACTTAAACCGGCGGAAAACACCGTAAAAATTTTGCATCGTCATTAAGAGTACGATGGCAAAATCGTATAAACTCTTTAAAATTTGAATTAAAAATTAGTAGAGTTTGTACGTCATGTTAGTTGGTGGCCGTACGAACCGACATAGATTATACCGGTTCTCGGGTTCTGGTGCTGGATGTACCTATAATATTGAACCCACTTCATTTTCTTAAGGATGACCTACGCGAACAAAGCACTGTTCCATTCTGTAGGTTAAACTAGTTACTGAACAAAAATCCCATTGTTTCTTTCAAAAATGAAAGTGAAATATTTTGAAAAGAATACCACAGTATTGTATATACCTTATGATCAAAAAAGAACCGAAATTTTCATTTTAAAATTCCCGCGCTTGTCCAATCGGTAAACTTTTATTCTCTCAACGTTGGCAACACTTTTATACACATTCTGTCAAATTTTGACGCATATCGTACGATTAGTTTTTGTTTGGCGTCTATACAAAGAAGTTGAAAAATTTTCGTGTGGCGATTTTTATAATGGATGAAAATTTAGAACAACGGCTCGCCTTCGAAGCGCCATTCGGTCGATTGTTGTGCGGTTTCGACGTCATATTCATAGATCCACACCTCATCACCAGTTATGATGCATTCGATGAATGTGGGGTCACTATCTGCGTTGGAAATCATCTCTTCGGCCACATCAACACGACGCTGTTTCGAATGAAATTCAGCTTTTTTGGCACCAGCCGAGAAGAGACGCGTTTCAAACCCAAAACATCAGTTAAAATGTGTTCGGCTGATCCATAAGAGATGCCCAACAACACAGCAATCTCTCTAATCGGTACAGAACGATTTTGCAACACGATCTCCAGTGTATGCGGGTAGACTTACAA
The DNA here is from genome assembly GCF_030247185.1 of Malaya genurostris. Lineage (NCBI taxonomy): Eukaryota > Metazoa > Arthropoda > Insecta > Diptera > Culicidae > Malaya > Malaya genurostris. The sequence goes on from NC_080571.1 coordinate 171,369,406, forward strand.
TAGGTCCGAATTTTATTCTCAGATAGCTTTCATATAACTGCTGTTTAGAAGGCCAGAATAGGTTTTGAGGACCCGGCGCCTTCCAGCAAGACCATCGGGCCATATAATAAAGAATTTCGCTATACCAGCTTAAATCCGCCTGATGGTTTGTTTGGTAGAAGGGTGCGTCTTATTCATTTCAGACCTTCAGGGAGAAACACAAAGCTTCCCCTACGTGACTCAGGTTGGTCATTCACTTGTAAGATAATATAACATAATATGATAAAGTATAATATAATATAATATAATATAATATAATATAATATAATATAATATAATATAATATAATATAATATAATATAATATAATATAATATAATATAATATAATATAATATAATATAATATAATATAATATAATATAATATAATTATTGTGCGATAACGACAGGGACAACTCAATTTTATGAATCCTTAATATTTATTGCGATTATAAAATTCCTGTTGAATAAACAAGTATCAGTTTCACTCATGCTTACAATATATATAATATATACGCTTCTTACGCTTAATGTTTCTCGTTATCGTACAAAGTTCTTGTGCTAAGAGTGTTTCAATATTCAATATCTGGTTCAGTACTAGTCTAGAGCATATAGTTCAATTGCATGTGCCTGGTGCAATTGCATGTACTACCTGGAGCATATAGTGCAATTGCATGTGCCTAACTCGTGACAGCCCTAGCCAGTGTTCCAATGCCGGCAAATAGCATAGAAGTTTCACGTACTTATCTATCACTGTTATCGATTACTTTCAATCTACTTTATATCTAGGCAGCTATTAGTTAAGTATAAGTAGGTATAATTAATAATCAGCGGTAAAGGTAGCAAATAAGTTCAATTTCAACACTAAATTAATTTCCGAAGTGGATGTATCGCAGTGACGTATAGTACTGACTCAGACTATTGTCTTTGATCGTCTTCACACGCATGGCGCGGTGAGTCATACAAGGTCACCTTCAAAGATGATAACGATCCTCCGGTGATATACTATGCGGTCTAATCGTTATTTTCCTTTTGATAGGGTAGAGTGGGGATCGTTGCTCGGCGTAGCGCAATTAACACTCCCCCCGGAATGCGTCGACAGCCTTCTAGTGACGCATTATTTGGAACGCCTACGTCGAGAACAGCAAGTTTCACTGCCGGGCGTTCATAAATGCCATTCAAGGTTTGTACCGTTGCCAGCCTTACCTGTCCGTCTTCTGATGGTATTGTAGCTATGACCTGACCCTTTGGCCAACAGTTGCGTGTATGTTTCGGGTCGAAGATTACAACGATATCGTTCACTTCGATAGGTTTCACATCGTTAAACCACTTTGTCCTGCGCGTGATTGTCGGTAAGTAGTCTTGTAACCATAGTTTCGAGAAGGAGTTTGCAATAATTTGATAAATTTTCCAATTTTCCCTTAAGGTACTGTTCGAGTTGTCATAAGGAACCCACGCTCTAAGGCCATTAGAAGATCCTAATAAAAATGGTTAGGTGTCAAAACCGGTGATTGATCATCTTCCAATAGGATATCAGTCAGTGGACGAGAGTTGATTATGTTTTCTATTTCTGATAACATATTTTTTAGCATTTCGTCAGTTGGAACTCTGTTCGGCCGCAATTTGGAAAGATTTTGCTTTACGCTGCGTATCAGGCGTTCCCATGCTCCCCCCATATGTGGGGAGGCTGGCGGAATGAAAGTCCACTCAGTGTAAGACGTCGTGAATTCGCTCGCTAAACCATTTATATCGATATTTCCCATTGCGGATTGCAATTCCTTACTGGCGCCTTGAAAATTGGTTCCCCGGTCGCTATATATAACTGCCGGCACTTCTCGCCTTGCCATTATATTTCGTATGGCCATAATACACGATCCAGTCGTCAGTGTATGAGCAATTTCCATGTGGATCGCGCGGGTAGTCAGGCAAGTTGCTAAAACTCCCCATCGCTTTTCTGTTCTTCGTCCGATTAGCACCATCATCGGTCCGAAGTAGTCCACTCCCATGTGCGTGAATGGAGGACTATAAGCAGCCAGCCTTGCCGTTGGTAGAATACTCATGGCTGGAGGTCGGGGAGCTGCCCGTTCAATTTTACAACGCTGGCAATTTGCTCGTACTGTTCGGTAAGTAGATTTCAAACGAGGGATACAGTAACGTTGACGTATTTCGTTAATTACTGTGTTGTGGTTTTGATGGTGATATCTTTGATGTACATCGGATATAATGAGCTCCGTTATGTGATGGTGACGAGGTGAAACAACTGGGTGCAAAGGATCCGAGCTAAGATGTCGACATCGCTCAGCTCTACCGCGAGCTCTTACGATATCGTTTTTATCTAGATACGGATTAAAGTGTAATGTCGATTTGCCTGCTCGATTCTCTATCAAAATTACAATTTCTTCTGCAAACGCGTCGTTTTGGGCAACCCGGTAAAGAACTACTTCAGCTCTCCTCAGTTCATATTGCAGAAGATGTCCGGATGTACGTGAGGTTCGCAAAACGTAAAGTTGTCTACGGCTCGAATAACATAGGCAACCCGGCGTAACAATGACATCCATTCCGAGAAGTCGTGGATAGCGATGACTGGCTCATCGGACACTATGTGAACGAGCAAATGCGTGCGAATCTCTTCATTAGTGGAGTCGACGGGTTGCGGCATCGTCGGCCATTCCGTGACGGGTTTCCTTAAAAACTCGGGGCCGCGAAACCAACGACTGGTAGCGCGCAGATCTGGACCTTTTTTCCACTTGGTCCCTTCATCTGCTACATTTAATTTCGTGGGTACCCATCGCCACGTAGTAGCTTCCGTTGTTTCAAGTATTTCACTCACACGGGCCGCGACAAATTGGCTATATCGTCTGTGGTCTGAATTGAGCCAACAAAGTACATCTCTCGAGTCCGTCCAGAAGTATCGTTTACTTACGATAAATGACAACGATTGTACAACAGTATATGCCAATCTAACACCCAGTATGGCAGATTGCAATTCAGATCTAGGAATCGACAGGAATTTTAATGGCGCTACTCTCGTTTTTGCGGCAACTAGTGAACATTCGACAGTGCCTTTGTGCTGGAATCTCAAATATACTGTAGCGGCGAACCCGTTTTCGCTAGCGTCGACGAAGGTGTGCAATTGTATCTCAGTGTTGCCTCCGACAGCGGTAAGTATTCGATAGCATCGCGGAATTTGTGCTTTCTCAACTAGTGGTAGGACGGACAGCCATATCAACCATTTTTCGAAATGTTTATCTTGAATTGAGTCGTCACAATCGACCGATGAGCGCCAGATGTCCTGCAGCAGTACTTCTCGTTTTGTCGGACGGCGATCGCCGGTGAGGATGGCATTATCGCATCGAGGAGATATTTTGTAAGTGAAGCAGTCTGTAGTTATATATTCCACCACATGCCGAGAATTTTCTCTTTGGTAAAGTCCTCCCCGACGCTAAGATCTTTATCTTTTGCGGAAACTTCATTCAGTGCGGATAGAACTTCTGGAGCGTTCGAAATCCAATTCCACATTTCAAAACCGGCTGCGTTGTGAATCATTTTTACGTCATGAGCTAATTTAATAGCATCTTTTACAGATTCTACGCTCAGAAGCATATCATCGACGTAATGTCGCTTTATGAATGCTTCGACAGCTGCAGGGTAATCTTTTTCTAATCGTTTCGCATTTAGATTTTTGACATATTGAGCCGTGCTTGGTGAGCAGCAGGAATCAAATGTCATTACCTGCATAGCATAGACACTTGGCCTTGAATCAGTTATTATTTCCTTCCAGAAGAATCTCTGACAATGTTGATCTTCCGCTTTTATCAAGATCTGATGGTACATCTCTCGTATGTCTCCAGTGACAGCTACTTTGTACTCTCGGAACTGAATTAAAACGGATAGTAAAGAAGTTAACATGTCGGGACCTTTCAGTAAAACCGAGTTTAATGATACATTATGGACGGTAGCAGCTGCATCCCAAACAAGCCTTATTTTCCATGGCTTGTTTGGGTTTATAACCGGAAACACCGGTAGGTACCATACGCGGGCACGTGGAGCATCTAATTCTTCGGGTAGAAGCTTGCGAATATAACCTTTTTCGAGGTAATCCGCAATTTTGGAGTGCAGTGCGTCGGCTAGCGAAGGATCTTTTTCCATTTTTTTATCGAGCCACTCCCAACGTCTTAGTGCCATGCCTCTACTATCTGGTAGACGTATCTTATCATATTTCCAGAGGAGTCCAGATTCGAAGTGTTCACCTTTCGGACGAGTTAGCGCGTTCAACATTTTTTCAGATCGTTCATCACCCTTAGATAATAACTGTTTATCTGGCCGGAATATTCTGAGACTTTCGAGCGCAAAGTAGGTTTTCATGGTATGGTGAAGATCTTCGCTGAGTCCTTCGCGTTGTTTTGCATTTGAGTAGACTATGATAATTAACGAAGTGATCTAACTGTCTGCTGTTAGAACAGCTGCCATATATGGCCCAACCAAGTCGAGTCTTAATTGCAATCGGCTCATTGGATCTACCTTCCCGGCTTTTGATCACATGTCCCAGATTAGCGTGGTCTATTCCGATTAATATACGTGGAATAGCATTCTGATATGATTCAATGGGTAAGCCGACCAAGTGCTCGAATTTTTCCTGCAAGCTTGCAACTGATAGTGTTTGGGGGCGAAGTTGTAAGGATTCAATGGTGCGCACGTCAGATAGATTGTATCTTTTCTGCGGATTGCTGATGCTTGATAGTTCTACACTAATTGTGTGTGACTTATCTTCAATTCTACTTGCTCCACCTGTCCATTTCAAAAATAGCGGTTTGTTCGGTCCCTTCACTCCTAACTCATTGGCCAAGCTTTGCTCCATGATTGTCAGTTCTGAGCCATCATCGAGAAAAGCATAAGTTCGCACTGCCTTGTGCGGACCATATGCAATTACCGGTACAATTCTAAACAATATGTCAGACTGAGCCTGGTGCACGTTGCAACTCGTTTCTGCGGTGTCTGTAGTTGTCTGCGGTTGTGGTTGTAGGTGTACTTGCTCGCTGCTTATCGTCATGAAGAAGAGGGTGGTGAAAATAAGAGCAGTCGTTGGTTCCACAAGCCTTTTTTTGTTTGCATGAGCCATTGTGTTTACGTAGACATGTACGACAAAGCTTACACTCTCTAATTGCACTCCATCTGAAGTCATAGCTGAGGTTAATAAATCGATTGCACTTCGATAGTGAAGGACAGTCTCCCTTGCAGATATAACATTCTCTGGTACGCATGGTTGCAGTATTTTGCTCATGATTCAACCTAATCTTAGATGGCTCAATGTCCTCAGATTCCGCTTCTGAGTGTAGATTAATAAAACCGTCTTTTTTATTGATACGAGAGCGTTGTTCACTACTACTCGTGGAGTGCAGGACTGCACTTGCATCTTCCGCTGTAGAGTATAACCAGCTACTGAAATCCAAAAGGTTTGGCGTTGGAGTATTTCTAGAACACCTCGCCCAGTCGAGTTTTAAGGTCGGAGGAAATCTCTCTACCAGCTCGTATCTTAGGGATGCGTTATATATGAAGTCTCTGACTTCACAGGCCTGAACAGTGGCTACTAGATTTTCCACTGTGAGGGCAAAATTAACTACTGTTTCCAGCTTGTCAATATTAGGGCATGGTAGGTGACGAATTCGTTTTATGATAGCTTGTACGATCGCTTCCGGTCTACCGTATAACATTCTTAGTGTGGACATAACCCCAACCACGTTGGATGGATGAAGTAGCCGGCTTCGTACTGCATCTAGAGCTTTCCTCTTTAAACACTTTCTTAGCCTTAACATATTTTCCTCATTTGAGAATCCGCACATCTGCGTGGAGTTGTTAAACATCGACAGGAACAGTGGCCAATCTTCGGGATTACCGTTAAAATCAGGAAGGTCTTTCGACACAGCTTGACGTGCTGCCAGTTGGTTTCGATTTAAAGTGCATACAGTTTCGTCCTCATTGCCAAGTATATGATTACCGTTTTCCCAACGCAACGGAGTTGAACGTTCACCTGGGACGAATTTATTGCTTTGTTGAAAGGCTAATGACTGTCGGTGGCTATCGCTTGGTAGTACCGGCGCGTGTTTTTTTAATACGGTCCGATGAGTGCTCTCCTTTTCAGCAGATTGTCCTTCAAAGTTTTATGATACATAATGCGTTTGCAAACTGTTTCCCAACGACCAACTTTCGGGCTCTTCGCCTGCGAGCCCAGAATCAGTACCTTTTCCGCAGTTAGCCGTATCGGTTATCCATTGTCCTACCTTTGACATTTTATCTGCTACTGAGATTATTTCGCTAGCTATTGTGGAGCCTTCGCTTTGCAATTCCTAAAGTAGTTCGTACTTTTTATTTAAACATCCGTCGTAGAACTGTCGTTTCTCTTCCAATTTATTAAGCTCCAACTCGATTCTATATTTAGAGCCACTGCTCCTATATGATTTCGACCTAGATCTTTGGCTGTGACTATCCTCCAGAACGGGTTGCTGTGTGTTTAACGAATGGTTTTGAGGGTCGAGGACAGTTTGCTTCATTAGTTTCGTCTGACAGGATTGACAGCTCCATTTTACTTCGGCAATACCTCCTGATACCTCAACACAAGAGAAATGGTACCATTCATCGCAAGTATCACACTGCACCATGCTACTATTATCGCGTTCATTGCATAGAATACAGTGGTAGTCGTTTCTAGCTTGGCGTGGAGGGTTACGCCTTAAGTCACATGATTTAGAGCTGCCTGCGGTGGGTTTAGTAGTATCATTACGCTGATGCCGATTTTCCGATGCACTCGATTGTTCTATTGGGTTCGATGGTACGATGCTTACACCGCAGCTGGTAGTTGAACCTGGTCTTCGGCTTGACATAGTTCGCTATTAAGCGAATTTTATAATGTTATGCGATAACGACAGGGACAACTCAATTTTATCAATCCTTAATATTTATTGCGATTATAAAATTCCTGTTGAATAAACAAGTATCAGTTTCACTCATGCTTACAATATATATAATATATACGCTTCTTAATGTTTCTCGTTATCGTACAAAGTTCTTGTGCTAAGCGTGTTTCAATATTCAATATCTGGTTCAGTACTAGTCTAGAGCATATAGTTCAATTGCATGTGCCTGGTGCAAGTGCATGTACTACCTGGAGCATATATTGCAATTGCATGTGCCTAACTCGTGACAGCCCTAGCCAGTGTTTCAATGCCGGCAAATAGCATAGAAGTTTCACGTACTTATCTATCACTGTTATTGATTACTTTCAATCTACTTTATATCTAGGCAGCTATTAGTTAAGTATAAGTATGTATAATTAATAATCAGCGGTAAAGGTAGCAAATAAGTTCAATTTCAACACTAAATTAATTTCCGAAGTAGATGTATCGCAGTGACGTATTGTACTGACTTAGACTATTGTCTTTGATCGTCTTCACACGCATGGCGCGGTGAGTCATACAAGGTCACCTTCAAGGATGATAACGATCATCCGGTGATATACTATGCGGTCTAATCGTTATTTTCCTTTTGATAGGGTAGAGTGGGGATCGTTGCTCGGCGTAGCGCAATTGTTGTTGCGGAGAGCTCTGGAATGAACGACAGGTCACGGCGCACTTGCAAAGTATCGAGATCGATAAGCATTCCACGGTTTTCGTAGCTCGGCAGCTGATGAGGGTTGTTCCAAGGCAATTGGCGAAGAGCGAAACGAACGAAACGTCGTTTGATTGACTTGATTCTGAGAACACCATTGACATAGTGAGGGTTCCATATCACCGAGCAGTAGTCGAGTGTCGAGCAAACAAGTGAGCAGTAGAGCGACTTCAAACAGTATATATCTGTGAATCGTTTAGCAGTTCTCATAACAAATCCTAAGCAACGAGAAGCCTTCGTAACTATGTAACCTATATGCTGCTTTTAATTCATTTGTTCGTCTAGATAAACTCCAAGATCCTTGACACAAGTGACTCTTTCAATCGCTGCATCATGGAGGCAATATTCAAACCGCAAAGGATCTTTCTTACGAGTGAACGTGATAATAGAGCATTTGCTAACATTTAGAGTCATACGGCTGATCTCTCACTATCTTGAAAAAATGGTCAGTTGACGCTGAAGGGATGAACCATCCTCTGTACTCTTGATTACTTGGTATAACTTTAAGGCATCAGCAAAAGATAGTCGTGGGCCATCCATTGATTAATTTACTTCGTTGAAATATAGGAGGAAAATCAGTGGACCGAGATGGCTTCTTTGAGGTATGCCGGAAAAAGCCAAGAACTCCTGCGATAGACTGTCATTAATTTTAACCGCCAGCCGTCGATTGTAGAGATAGGATTGCATCCATCGAAGAATATCCAGCCTATCCAACCCAAAAACGAAACCCAGCCTATCCACTTTGGCGATCGTGATAGCGTGATTGATTTTATCAAAAGCTGCGTAGAGATCTGTATAAATAGCATCCGTTTGGAAGCCGTTCGACATAGCATACATTATGTACGTCGTAAAAGATGGAAGATTAGTAGCAGTGGAGCGTTTCGGCATGAATCCGTGTTGAGTTTCAGCGATGTATTGTTCACAGTGGTAGAAAATTGACTTTAGAATTACTAATTCAAACAATTTAGAGATGACGCTTAGGACAGCAATACCACGATAATTGTCGATGTTCTTTTTGTCTCCTTTTTTGAACTGGAAACAGGAAAATTTCCACATAACGGGAAAGACTCCGGTCGTAAGTTATAGTTGAAACAGTTGGCATAAGGGAATTACTATTGCACTTGAACATCTCTTCAAGACAACTGCCGGGATACCGTCGGGTCCAGCAGAGTGTGAAGGTTTAATTTTTTTGATTGCAGTTAGAACAGCGTCAGCGTCGATATTGATTGAATTCAAAGATTGGATCGATATGGGAGCATTAAGAGTCGCCTGAGAGATTTGGTACGGGCTTAAGGTCTATAGAAAAAACGCTGGAAAATTTTCTCATGAACACATCACTTGTCTCTTGCGTGCAGGAACCAGTTTGTTGTTCGTAAAACATAGTCAAAGGTAGGTTCGACTCCTTTCTAAGCTCGTTAATATGTTTCCAAAATGATTTTGGATCGGACTTTAGCCTTGTCTGCACTTTGCGCAACTAGTTCGAGTAGCAACGCTTGGCTGTCTGTTTATATACTTTGTTTATTTGCATGTAATTTTGTCGAAGCCCTGAGCCGCCATTCTTTGAATATTGCTTCAGTGCAGTCCTTTTTAAGCTTTTCAAACGTATTAGCTTTGCCGTTTACCAAAGAGCCTGTATGGAGGGCTAGCTAATTCGCTTAGGAACGTATTGATCGATTGCATACGTCATAACGTTAGAAAAGGTTTGAGTCGCAAGATTAACATCGTCGTTTTCAAAAATTTCACTCCAGGTCAAGTTAGAAAGAAAAAAAATGATACTATTGTAGTCGACTTTTCTGAAATTGTAGCTGACGATGTGAGAATTATATCGGTCGTGCGACGATCCATGTGATTCGAGTACAATGTGGAGCGGAGGGTGGTGCCTAACGGATTTCACCGGAGGAAAGGGTGCTGCGAGGATTCTGGGTGCAGAATCGGATTGGCTCGAGAAGCAGAGGTCGAGAATTCTGCCAGTCTCATTTCGAATATGATTTACATGACGTAACAGGTTGAGCCTGTATCGGTCGAGCAAGTTCGTGCTACCAGTGTAGAAGGATGTATGTAATGGATCTACATACAGGAAACCGTCGGAAGCGGGGATCCATTTCAGGCCGGGAAAATTGAAATCACCGATAATAAGGATTTCATCACTAGGTCGCACATGAACGGAAGTAATTTCGTCTATCGATTGTATATGCGTATCGATCAGTGACAGGTCACGTATTTGGTCCGGTGGAAGATAAACTACACAGAGAAATAATGATGAGCTATCACTCACACTGATCTTCACACATACCTGCTCAACGTTGTTTTTTAGAAGCCTTCTGCAAAAGTTGTGCTTTCAAACGACGACGAATAGCAACATTATACATGATATAATATAAAATAACTACAGAGAACAGACATCCAAGCTAGTACAAACTTATTCAAAAAGCTGAGTAAAGCATACAAGTGAAATCCGTTAAAAATCACCGTTTCACACGACTTTGCATGCATAAATGTTTGTTGGATATCTGATCTCTGTGATATAACATAATATAATATAATATAATATAATATAATATAATATAATATAATATAATATAATATAATATAATATAATATAATATAATATAATATAATATAATATAATATAATATAATATAATATAATATAATATAATATAATATAATATAATATAATAAAATATAATATAATATAATATCATATAATACAACATAATGGAACAAACAACAGAACCACATATTGCAATATACTATGATAAATATTGCATCTTAGGACAAGCCATTTCGCACCCTCTCATTCTGTTACTAACGCAGACGGCGATAGCACCCAGTCGACGCCGTTCTATTGACCAAATATCATCATAGACGCTCGGGGAGGCATGAGATAGGAACTTGTGAGAACTTAGTTATCTCATCATTTGACGATCATGAGGGACTATTAAGTTTATATGCCCACAATCTAACAAGTTTAGCCAACTAGAAGAATTTGTCAGTCAGTTTTATGGGATTTATACCTGTTTTGACCATCGTTTGTGAAAAAATACTTCTGACATTGAAATGCTGTGCCGGGTGTCGATTAAAAGTTAACCACGATACACTTTTCGTAATAATTTTGAACGCTAATAACTCAGTAATCAGTGGATGAATTTTTATTTATTTATTTATTTCGTCAAGCAAATGTAGACTACATATAAATTGTTTACAATGTTCACTTACATACTACACATTATTTCTACGACAAAGCTGAGATTTGATTTGATTTTTTGACATAGTAAGGTCAAGATGTTCGCAGTATTGATTGTAATGGCACATTATTCGATTGACTGGACTGTATTTTGCATAATTTGTTCTAGTGTTTCTTTCTAAAAATAATGTCCTGGTTCGTAATTGACGGCTAGGTGTATAAAAATTTAGTTGCGATAATAAAGAAGGTGATTGAATGCGTTGAGAAATAATGTCGCTGATAAAATAAAGCATTGCAAGGTCGCGGCGTTCTTAAGGTGTTTGAATATTGATGAGCATGCAGCGTGCTTCATATGATGGTAGAGGAAATGCTGTCCAGTTTAATTTACGAAGTGCATATAAAAGAAATTGTTTTTGAATAGATTCGATGCGTTCTTCGTGAATAATATTATATGGATTCCATACTAGGCTACAATATTCCAAAATAGGTCTGACATATGTACTGTATAATAATTTTATTGTGTATGGGTCCTGAAAGTTATGACTGAAGCGTTTAATAAAGCCCAGCTTGCTATTTGCTTTATTGATTATGGTATTGTAGTGTTCCACAAAAGTGAGCTTGGAGTCTAAGATTACGCCTAAATCTCTTACAATTTTACATTTTTCTACAAGTTGATTTCCTAGATGTATGTTTGTGAGTATAGTTTCATTTTTCCTACTGAAAGGAGTAGACTTTTGCAGCACCAAATGTAGAATAGATTGATTTCGTTCTGGAATATTACAGCGTCGTTGATATTTTTTATTTCCATGAAGAGTTTCATGTCGTCTGCATATATAAGCACTTTCAGATTTTTGAGTATGAAGGAAATGTCGTTTATATGTAAAATGAAAAGGAGAGGCTCTAAGTGAGAACCCTGAGGTACGCCAGATGTTACATTAATTGGTTCAGACAGAATGTTTTGGAAGCGGACTACCTGTACACGATTCGTTAAGTATGATTTTCGTTTACAATTTTTTCAAATAATTTTGGAATGCATGAGATAATGGCTATTCCACGGTAGTTCCGAATGTTAGATTTTGCACCAGATTCAAATATTGGTACAAGAAAGGAAGATTTACATGCTTTAGGAAAAGTACATTTATTAAGTGATAAGTTAAAAAGTAGTTGTAGTGGTAGTGTAAGTTCTTCAGCAAGATTTTTTAAAAATATTGGTGGTATACTGTCAGGTCCAGGCCCTTTTGAGGCGTCTAAGTTTTTCAGTGCTGTCGAAATGTCATGTTCTGATAGATAGTTTACAGAGATGGAGCTAGAAAATGCAGGTATGAAAGAGAAGTATTCACGGTCACGGTCAGTTTCGGACACTGTCGAATATTTCCAGGTAATGGGTTTTCATGTCTGCAGTGGTCCGGTGATACGTTTCCGTTTGATTTTTTGTGTGCTTTAGAATTTGCTCCTGTAGATGAAGTAGTTTTAGAGTTTCAGCTCCTGTCCTTATTAAATGTTGACAGTCGGCACACACTGGTACCATAAATGCCAGAATAAAATTTTTTTGATGCCGCTGCACGCCGATGCAGGCTGAATGGTACGATTTTTCACAGAATTCGCATTTCCAAAGGAAGCGATCGTCAATATTACGATTTTACACCGCACTTCATTATTCTAGATAAAATTTGTCCGAAAGGCTAAAAAGCTGTAAAAAGCCCGCGCGCGACGTAGGCTACGCGTCAAAAAAAAAAATAAATATAAATTACTTGCGGAGCGCTCGAAAAAGCGAACCGCGCCCGATGACTGTTCGAGGCGAAAAATTTATACAATTCAGCTACCTTTCGATTCGGAAACTTTTAACTTAAACTTATATGGTAACGTGATTTCAGTATTTCAATAGTACATCATTAAAAAATTGGTTTGAATTGACCTATGTTTTCATTAGCCAAACACAGTGGACCAAAATGATGTCATTTCTTGATATTTCGTGCACGGCGGACGGTTTCGATGGTATACACTTAGAATTGCACATAGCAAATTATGTTTCGTTTGCCATAGGGAGGTTTCGCGTCATGCATAAAAAATTCTGCGTAATATGAAATGTGGCACAAAGAGGAATCTATAAATATGTTATTCTTCCATTTCAGTCTTTAGTCGCTGCTGGTTGCCTATAAAGGAAACACGTAGCTTTTGTATTGAGTGGATGACAGAACTGAGTCGCTTGATAGCTGCTTTTGTGTGTGAATGTCTTTATCCGTCTGCTACACACTGTATTCACTCGAGAATATTGAATACCGATCAGCTGTTGGTTCTACTAGAACTAGCAGGCTGATTCAGAACTATCGGCGATAGATTTTGCGGACATAATTTGAAGCGCTTCGCTTGTATTTCGGTGATTTGTTGATGGATTATAGAGTACCGCTCCAATAGCGTACTCGTCTGCGACTGTCGTGATCATGAACGTATCTTTATAGTTCGGTCTAACCAACAGTATGTCAGAAGTAAAAAAAAATTCACAATTCCTCAAAAGCTTTTTGACACTCTTCTGTAAAGGGTAAACTTAAAATTCTAACGCAAAAGATTGTTTAATGGTTTACGTTTCTCTGCTATCAGAGGTATAAATTTTCTGTAGAAGTTGACTTTGCATAAGTTATCGTTATGTTCTTCAATAGTTGAACCAAAAACAATATGTTGTCTAAGTAGACTATAGTTATCACATCTTTTATTTCTTACAGTACCGTATTCATCAATCGCTGAAAAGTGGATAGACTATTTCATAAACCCATAGACATTCTTTGTGAATTCAAAGTGACCTTTTGAAGTTGAAAACGCTGTCTTGGATGAATCTTTTGAATTAACTATCACTTGGTAAAACCCCGATTTTAAATTCAAGGTAGAAAAATATTTACTGTTTCCATGATTGTCTAGAATCTCGTCAATTAGTGGAATTGGGTATACGAATGGCTTAGTATAACATTGGCTAAGTACACTGTATTGCATCCAACATCGGATATCTGTAGGCATGACTGCCTTCGATATCATTTCCTTTCACCATTGTAAATGTGACTTCAATTTGTTACGCCGTTTTATCGTTTTAACTAGTCGTTATTTATTTATTTATGTTTATACTCTTGTATCTTTGTAAAGCCTCTGTTACATGTTTTTTTTTAACATTTAACATTTAAACATTTGCAAAAAATTTTCAAATGCGTGGTGCGTTTTTAATGGGTTTTCCCCTCAACGTTATAAGATCAATTCCCCTCGACTATCTTTTATCATTCAACGGTAGATAATTACGATCTTGACCCTGCTTATGGTCGATAAACAAAAACATTAATTAAGGGAGGGGTAGGGTCTAAATGATGAAAAAAATGTGATATTTTTTCAGAATTATCGTTCAACGGAATAAATTCAAATGTTTTGCATGTTAACACTCCAAATACCAAGCCTCAAAAAAAGTTGGAACGGTAACTTTGAGCTGTCATAGCTCAGCAGTTTTTCAACGAATCTCAATAAATTTTACACCCTCGAATTTTGTGAAGTTCGTAGAGTGATTCAAAAACTTTTTTTTTTTTTTTTTTTTTAATTTTATTAGTCGTTTGTTCAGTATAACTTAAATTTTATGATTTGTCAAACATTGATTTGAAAATGGAAATTTAAACTATTTACATCTAACCTATGATCTGAATTTTCATGAATGAATGTGATGTATTGATACAATAATTTCAAAACTTTTATTCTTGTTGACGAGTTGAACTGTTCCAGAGAGGGTCTCAGTAGATCATCACGATGAAGCTGATGTCCTTCTGTTGCTATCAAGAGTTTCTGTTGTAGTAATGCGTAGACATCTCTAACTCTGCGACAGTCGAAATATTTATGACCGATGGTTTCGGTTTGTTCGGGACAGTACATACAGTTTTCTCCATCTGCTCTTCCTATAATATGCATCAGTCGTCTGTGTGGAACTTTTTCGTTTACCCACATATATAGTTCACTTCGTAGTGATGGAAGTAACTCCCGTGTGGCTAAATTTTTCCAAATTATTTTCCACGTGGCTGCTTGGTGTTGCCGTTCGACTCTTGGTATCTCGGTTTGCTGGATATAATAGCGATGAATGAGATCAGCGGAGGGGTTTTGGCGAATTTGGAAAGGAAGATATGGAAAGGTTTCTAGGATTAATTTTAGGCAAGGAAGATTTGTCAACGAGTTTATACGGAGGGAATTTGATTGCTGGAGATAGTAGTAGTAAAATGGAAGATATCTGATCTCTTGAATATGTCTACTGATTAGTAGTGCCTTACATTTCAAGCCCGGTAGTTGCAGTTTTAGGCCACCTTCCTCTATTCGTCGTGTAAGTTGTTGTATTGGAACCGTTGCACACGTTCCTCGAAAGAGGTAGGAGCGTATGGTGGCTGTTAGTTTGGCCACGTGTGCTGTTGTCAGATGTAAGTTTGCTGCCATGTACCATATTTTCGATGTTATGAAAGTATTTAGCAGGGTCACTTTTTGGTGTAATGATATGTTGCGTAGAGAGTGCATCCACACCAGCCGGGCGAAATTGGTCACAATATTGTCCCAATTTAAAGACATCATTGTCCGAATCGAGTTTGCGAAGATAACACCAAGAATTTTCGTGTTGGGTTCAGTTCGGAGCCACGGTATTGTAATGGGATTCACCGTGATTCCCACATCCACCCCCGTTGTTTTGCTCTCGTTTAAACGAGCACCAGCTACAAGCTCAAAACGCCTGAATAAACCTCTGATTTCATCCAGCTGTTGTGCACTGCTCACAATAGCACTGATGTCGTCGGCATAAGCAATGATCAAGTCCGTCCCGCATATTCTTTTCAAGCGCCGCAAAAGTGGATCTAAATATATAATAAATAGGAGCATTGCTAGTGGATCTCCTTGGCGGACCGATCGTTGATTGGGAAAGGGCGCAGAGAGGTGACCATTTATCAGAAGCCTGGATGAAGATGCTGCTGATATTCGAGAAAGCAAAGAAATCAGATCTGAGTTGAATCCAATCGCACGCATGGTGTTGAACAAGAAATTATGGTTCACTCTGTCGAATGCATGATCAAGGTCAAAAGATACAAGTTTGCCCCTTCTTTTGTTCACTTTCAACTCAGCTATTTTATTTTTTAAAGCCAGCGTGGCTTGAAATATATTTCTTTGATAATTGAAGCACTTTTGCACATCGCTCAACACATTGTGGGTACAGATGACTTTTTCTATCCTCTGCTTCAGAATTCTAGATAGAATCTTGTAATCGTAATTGATTAGACTGATTGGTCTGTAAGAACGAGCATTTTCACCTGCACCACGTTTTTTTTACAAGCACGATTACCCCGTCGACGAATTGTGATGGGAAGTTTGAACTAATGGCCTCGTTCAGAATCAAATTCAGCTCGCGGTGGATGATGTTAAATGTGCGCAAATAAAACTCCTTCGGCAAACCGTCTGAACCAGGCGATTTCTTGGATGCGCTGGTACGAATTGCAGTCAATATTTCAGCAGTTTGAATTTCATTCATGATGGCGGCGTTGACGGGATCTTGATTTGGAATTGCCCGTACGCTTCGAAAGGGATCGCCTTCTTCTTGTTCTTCCACTTGACTTCGTGTGTATAATTTGGTGAAGTATTGGGTCATGTAATTTCGAATGCCAGTCGGATCTTCGATGAGTTCATCTCTTTCATCCCGTAGTGAATTGATAGAGGTTCTTCGTCTCACTCGTTCGCCTATTTGGTAAGTAGAGAGAGGTTCACCTGCCACAAGAGTTTCGTTGATACGCACAAACATTTCGGAAAAGCGTCGTTGGTGAGAAAGCATTTCTGCCTTTAATCGGTTAATGGTGGAGAGCAGGGCGTTGTTGTTTTGGTAGCTATCGTACGCCTGCCGTAGTAATCCATATAGTCGTTGCTGTTCGAAATTGAAAACATTGTACGCTAGCTTTGATTTCCATCGGAAGAAGGATTTTATTTTTGGTTTCACATATGATAACCACCACTCCATCCATGATCCGTAGTTTCGGCGTTGTCGAGTCCAATATTGCCACTTAATTTCGAACTCGCTGATGTTTTCAGCAGTCAAGAGATGGGGACGGAGGGACCAAAAACCACGACCATGTGGTCTATCAAGAAGTGGAAGACATATTCTTGCTGTGACGGCTTTATGGTCTGAGAAGCAGCACACATGGGTGGCAATTGTTCTTAGCTGATCTCTAAGACCTGCACTAACATAGAGGCGATCAAGTCTGGAGGAAGAGTTGTGTGTGACAAACGTGTATTCGATCTCTCTCGGTCGAAGGCACTGCCAAACATCCCGAAGCTGTAATTGTTGAATTGTAGCTTGAAGAACGGGGCTGAAGTTTTGACCCGTCGCATCGCTTATCCGCACCACGCAGTTAAAATCGCCTCCTAGAATTGTGTGTGTGGTTCGGTGACGGAGGTAGAAAGCAAGAGTTGTGTTGAAAAAACGTTCACGTTCGGCACGGCGAGCGCTACCCGACGGAGCATATACGTTGCAAAACGTAATATCATTCACACGCAGTGTGAGTATCCTTCCATCCAGACTTTTTTCAACATATGAAAAATTGATGTGTTCTTTAAGTGCTATTGCCGTACCTCTCCTGCTATAATCCACGTTGCATACGACGTTGTACCCGGGTAAAGTAAGTTGTTCATTTTCAACTTCTTGCAGGAAAACTATGTCTAGATCCATCGAGCGTACGAATGAGCTAAGAGCGTTTATTTTGGTGGTGTTCGTGATTGTGTTGATATTGATTGTTCCGATATTACAACTAACGTATTCCAACATTATAAAATATCTTCATCAGGCACTTGTACATCGGATGGAGCAGTATCCTCTTCGGACTGACGCACTCTTTTTCCAGGCGGCGGCTTTCGAGAGCGTCGGCTGGCTGTCGAGGATTGCGAGCTATCTGTCTCGTTGCCATCATTTCTGCGTTGTGTGACTGAGGTCGACGAAAGGTTGTCGACGTGTGAGTTCGACGATTTCTGTTGCGGTGGAGTAGGCGTTGCTGGGGGGAGCATTTTGTTAATCTGCTGTGTAGTTATAGAGCGTGTTCCGATTGCTTCTCGGGGCTGTTGAGATGCTTGTCTTTGAGGCTTCGTTTCCTTGGACTGTTGAATGTTTGCCGTATTCGGCTGAGTCGTGCTCGGTTTTACTGTTTCTTTTAGTTTAACCGATCTTTTTGTCACGTTTGCATAGGATTGTAGGAGTTGATTGGTAAAGAAAAACCAATGAAAATTTGATTTTTCCCGTTCCAAGTTTTTTTTCACGCGCCCAAATGCCCTATCCGCTTTCCAATTTTCTTTCCTGTGGCATAAACGTCGCATAGAAAATATTGAATACTTCAACTTTACCGAGTCATAACTTTTTTGTTAGTCAACCGATTTTCAAAATTTGTTCACCATTGGAAAGGTACTACTTCCACAAATAGAATGCACTGAAAAAAAACTAAAAATAGGGTTGTCTACCCAAAGTTATAATGAAAACTGTACATAGATAACCTAAGAAAAGATGAGACTTTTTACAATGATCGTAAATATCTCGAAATTCAAAGCGATGACCAATATATTTTTATACATCATTCGATTGCTAGTGATACCAGCTACAATTTTCGCTCAACTACCATTCCTGCACAATCAAAAGAAAACATTAAAAAATCGATGAATTTATAAATATATATGAATTTTTCATTTTTTTTCACATGTTTGTATATAACTCAAAAATTAAAGCGATGACATATTCATTTTTTTGATTCAAAATATTGGAATCATTACCAGAAACAATGTATTGATGAGCAAAATTATATATCCGCTCAAGGAAGCTCAAGAAATTTGGTACAAATACAGAGAATTTCTATTATTGGGAAAATTCAGCCAAAAAAAAAATAAACAAATCAAAACTTGGAAATTTTATGACATATATTTTTTTATTATTTTAGTTGGGAATTAATTATAAACAAAATTTACAAGAAAACTGAAGCTGTGATTTCACTGATAATCTTAAAAATTTTGGTAATTATACCTAAACTCTAAAAATAATTATGGAATTGGACAAAAGATCTAAACAATTTCTATGCACAACCCAAACGAAATTGATAACTACTAAAATTAGGTTTTTTTGTTTTAGATTTTCCGTAAAATCTCAAAAAAATCGGTAGCAGATCAGAAATTTCAAAATTTCTGATATATATTGCTTTCCAACGTTTCTGCAAATCAAAGTGAAAATATTGGAATCCGTTTTGATTTCATCTGTTTTAAAGAGACGTAGAACTTGTTTTTCATTAATAAAATAAATTTTGTGACAACACAAAAATTTTAAATTATTTTAATGGCTTTGTACAATAAGAAATAGAACGTAAAACTATATGAATTTCATATACTAACCCATGGTAAAAGAAACCAACTACAATTTAAAAAAAAATTATTGCTTGATTTTTGTTTTACAAGCAATTAAGAACAAAAACATATATCTTAAATTTTCCGCTATCCTAAACGACATCAATTATAATCGATAGAATATTAACATTTAAATATCACAAACTTAGAATTATTTCGGAATGTATAGAATTCGAAAATTATTTGAATTTTCTATTAGTAAACAATTCAGAAAAAGTAAAATTCCGAATTTCGCACAAAAAATCACACGAAATTAAGTAAAACTTGTTTTTATCCACCTAGTTGTGTAATGATGCCTTTCTCTTATCTCTCTTATTCATATATAAAAAATGTATTCTTCAAACAGTTTTGTTTGATTTTTGAAAAACATGATAGCTAGTGCATGAACTAGTGTAACCTACAAAATGAAACAGTTCTCAAATCGGTTAGGCCATCTTTCTCAGTGAAGTGAGTTCCACTATTTCAGGTACTTATAAAACTGGAATCGCCCCGAATATTGGCTTTGCAGCAGCCTTTGGCTATTAGCACCAACCAACCAATCTATTTGCAGCTTACAGTTGTCTTCGTCTCGAAAAACAACCTCTTCGTTTGAATGCTTTTTACTCACTCAGGGATGGGAAGGGAAGGATAAAAAGAATATGGAAGGGAATTGGGAATTGGGTGAGGTGGGAAAACAGCACAAAACATAAAGAAATAAATCGTCCTGTATCCCCAAAAGGATGCTGAACGATCTGCAGGTGCCAAAATGCACGGTTGATAAAACATCCAACCACCGAGAGGCCTTAGAGATTTTACAAAAGCGACACCATTCTGCATTCCCCGAAGAATGCAGAACGGTTTCTTCCCGAATATGCACTTGTATTAATTTAACACCTTAGAACAAAAATATCTTATTTTCATATATAGTTAACAAATGACTTACATGATACGAATATTTTTCAATGAAAAAACCCAATGTTTGAACATAATTTGAAATTTTTTTAAAAAATATCTCCTCCGCCTTTTTTATAAACATGCTCGAAAATATTTTGTTTCAAATACAAGAAACGGATTTTTTTCGTTTGCCTCAATGTTAGATATAACAGTTTAAAAATAACCTGTTTTTGAACTAGTTTTGCTCATAACTTCGGTTCAGAAAACGCTACCTGAATACGCCAGTCATTAAAAAATTGGTTTTAACAAACTCTAAAAGATGTTCAAAGATACCTATACGAAAAGAGAAAAATATAAATGCTAGAGCAAAAAATCGGATTTTTTGAGGAACACCCTAAGTTGTTCTTTAAAAATAGCTGTAACACTAAAACCGTTGCAGATACTACTATGGTGTCCTCAGCAAAGCTGCTCGATATAAGTTTATCTACAATTTTGCCGAAGAATGCAGTCCTATATCTCAATACATCCGGAAAATAAGTTTTGGATCACATTAGTAATAAGAGCCACCCTAATACCATGTACATCGACATATGGCTTATCTTCACTGATAATTTGTTTTGAAGACATCATAGCTCTAAAGTATAAGGTTAAGCCACAAATGTTTTTGTCCCTCTAAATTGTGGATCCGGACCACTGTGCAATGCAATTAAACTCGGAAATTTTAAAATTTCCGATCTTTTACCTATTTTTTGAGACTCTTTGGGTTGGGTTGTGCATAAAAATTGTTTGGATCGTTTGTCCAATACAAAAATATAACTATTCTTAGAGTTTTAGGTTATTTACTAAAACTGTGAAAATTTTCAGTGCAATTCAAGTTTCAGTTTTTTTGTAAATTTTGTTTTTAATAAATTTCGAACTAAAATAATGAAAAAATATATATGTCACAAAATTTAAAAGTTTTGATTTGATTTTCTTTGGCAAAATTTTCCCAATACTAGAAATTCTCTGTATTTGTACCAAATTTCTTGAGCTTCTTTGAACGGATATATAATTTTGATCATCAATACATTGTTTCTGGTAATGATTCCAATATTTTGAATCAAAAAAATGTATATGTCATCGCTTTAATTTTTGAGTTATATACGAACATGTGAAAAAAAATGAAAAATTCATATAAATTTATAAATTCATCGATTTTTTAATGTTTTCTTTTGATTGTGCAGGAATGGTAGTTGAGCGAAAATTGTAGCTGGTGTCACTAGCAATCGAATGATGTGTAAAAATCTATAGGTCATCGCTTTGAATTTCGAGATATTTACGATCATTGTAAAAAGTCTCATCTTTTCTTTGGTCATCTATGTACAGTTTTCATTATAACTTTGGGTAGACAACCCTATTTTTAGTTTTTTTCAGTGCATTTTATTTCTGGAAGTAGTACCTTTCCAATGGTGAACAAATTTTGAAGATCGGTTGACTAACAAAAAAGTTATGACTCGGTAAAGTTGAGCTTCTCAATATCCGATTCGCGATTCAGGTACCGCATGAATGCAGATAGGGCACGTTTTGAGCTTGAAAAAAAACTTGGAACGGGAAAAATCAGATTTTCATTAGTTTTTCCTAAACGTTCGTCAATAATGATACACTTAAAATAATCTACAAACTTCACAAAATTCGAGGGTGTAAAATTTATCGAAATTGGTCAAGTAACAACTGAGCTATGATAGCTCAAAGTTACCGTTCCAACTTTTTTTGAGGCTTGGTGCTTCGCGTAACTTTTTTAGGCTTGGTATTAGGAGTGTTAATAAGCATTAACATAAATAAATTTGACCTAGTCTCACAATATTGGTCATCGTATAGTACATCGCTTCAAATGCAACAAGCCCTGCACGAGTGATTTTCGTCCGTGTTTGCATTTTTGTTTATTATTGAGCCAGCCCAACTCGGTACTCTTAAATTTGTCATGCTTGCTGTGTGCGCAATTCCGATCAGCACAAATTACCAAACTGTCTTTTTCATTCATTATTTTGGTAGAAGTCGTGCAACCTATATTCGTACTGTAACTCCTTGCTTAGCTATTATAATCATATATGGAAATATTTGCTCATTCCCTCAAGCCATTTTATTATAAACCATTCAAATGTATGGCATTTATTTTTCTCAAAGATTTCTTCGTCATTACTTTTTTGGTATCCATTCAAATTCTGATATAATTAATTTCGATATTTATTAGTTTTGGTCAATCAGGATATGGTTAGGTACTAAATCGAAGTCACTCTAACATATACCCTGCTTTAAAAAACTTATCACTATTGCCCTATATTTGGGTTGACCTAGGTTAAGAAAAATCAGCTGTGATTACATTTTAAACACTGAATGTTTTCGCACTGTTTGTCATACTGCATATCTGTATCTGTTCACGTGCAGTAACTATTGAAATTGAACAATAACGGGAATAATTTTTATTGCAGTGCCAAGCAACCATGGTGGTAATGAATATTCGGAGACCCTCTGTCCCACAAAATAATTATATATTTTAGCTAGGTCGCCAGCTGCTATTCAACTTCCATAAATTCCTAATTACGAACCGGAAGATTAAAAATTCGAAGGGAAATTTATACAGATAGAATGGAAAATGCGAAGATTCGCCCTACTATTACTGATCCGACGAGCATCATTTGCCACCAATTTCCCCCTGCACTTACGGCGTTTCCTTGGCCGCTTCTTTTCTCCCATCGGCGAGAACCGCTGTTGCCACTGTGTGTCCGAGCAGCGCGGAGAAGAGGACTGGAGAGGCGTTTTTTTGGTTCTATAGTCGGCAGAAAGGAAACACTCTTTACACATACATTTTATTTATTGGCACCGTCTACAATTTGTTCTTTTGGAACTTTTCTTACTCGTAAATGCTTTTGCTGAACACTGAGCTGCACGGTTCTAATTTCAAACTTTCACAGTATAGTAGGAAACGTGATTACTCGGTTCTAGTTTTAAGCTTTTCTTTTTGCACAGTAAACGTGATTACACAATTCTAGTTTCACTTCACGGTAAACACATTGACTGTGTTGCATAACTTTAAACTATTTTAGCAATTTCTTTGCGTTAGCGAACACGATTCGTACACAGAACTGTCTACGGGTCGATGTCTGAGACTTATGTCTGTATTTCGCGAATTATCTGAAACTAACAACTCTTCCCAACCATGGTCGTTGATTCCCAACAACTCATACTCATATTATCAGACAAATTTCCCCTACCAAGAATCGATGCAATTTTAGATCAGCTTGGAAAAGAAAAATATTTCACTACATTGGATTTGATGGCGCGTTTTCATCAAATACCCCTAGATGTAAATTCAAGAAAATTTACAGCATCTCAGTCATCTTCAATTCAAAAGACTACCTTATCACTTACTCTTTCAGTCGTAGCCCACGCGTGTCTCTGCTGTATAAAGGAGGCGTCTCCATTCAACTCGGTTCATGGTTCGCCGCCAGCCTCGGTAGCTGCGAAGGGTCCGCAGATCGTTCTCAATTTGATCGATCCATCTTGCCCGCTGCGCGCCTCTTCTTCTTATACCGGTCGGATCATTATCGAGAATCATTTTAACCGAGTTGTTCTCCGACATTCTAACAACATGCCCGGCCCACCGTAACCGTCCGACCTTGGCCGTTTGGACGAGTGTTGGTCCTCCCAGCAACTGGTGCAGTTCATGGTTCATTCGCCTTCTCCACGTACCGTCTTCCATCCGCACTCCGCCGAAGATGGTTCACAACACCTTCCGTTCAAAATCACCTAGTGCGTGTTGGTCCTCCGCAAGCATTGTCGAGGACTTGTGCCCGTAGAGGATATCCGGTCTAATCAGCGTATTGTAGATAGTTAACTTCGGACGACGGCGAATTTGGCTCGATCGAAGCGTCCTGCGCAGTACAAAGTAAGCACAATTTTCTGACAATATGCGTCTCTGAATTTCTCTGCTGGTGTCATTATCGGCAGTCACCAGTGAACCCAAGTACACGAACTCATCGACCATTTCGATTTCATCACCACCAATCAGAACTTGTAATGGGTGGCTGCCATTATCTTTTCTTGAGTCCCTGCCTTTCATGTACTTTGTCTTTGACACATTGATGTGTAGTCCGATCCGCTTAGCCTCAGCTTTTAGTCCGATGTACGTATCTTCCATCTTCTCAAAGTTGCGTGCTATAATGTCAATATCATCAGCGAAGCCAAGTAGCTGGACGGGCTTTCTGAAAATCGTGCCACTCGTGTCTATCCTCGCTCTTCTTATCACACCATCCAAAGCAATGTTGAATGGCGGACACGAAAGGCCATCACCTTGCCGTAGCCCTCTGCGAGTTTCGAAGGGACTCGAGATTATCCCCGATACTCGAACAACGCACATCACTCGATCCATCGTAGCCTTGACCAATCGTATCAGTTTGTCCGGGAATCCGTAGTCGTGCATGATTTTACATAGCTGATCTCGATCGATTGTGTCGTAGGCTGATTTGAAATCGATGAATAAGTGATGTGTGGGAACATTGTATTCGCGGCACTTTTGCAACACCTGGCGGATGGCGAACACTTGGTCCGTGGTAGTGCGTTCACCCATAAATCCTGCCTGATATTGTCCCACGAATTCGTTTGCGACGGCATAAGATTTGGGAGAGTACCTTGTAGGCGGCGTTCAGCAGAGTTATTGCGCGGTAATTGCAGCAACCCAGCTTATCGCCCTTTTTGTAGATGGGACACACGAATCCTTTCATCCATTCCTCCGGTAAAATCTCGTCCTCCCAGATCTTGGTAACGACTCAGTGCAGTGCTTTCACTAGTGCATTACCACCGTGTTTTAGTAGCTCGCTTGGTAGTTGGTCAACGCCAGCGTTATTATTTTTCAACCGGCTTACCACCTCCTTATTATTTTTCAACCGGCTTACCACCTCCTCGACTTCTTGGAGGTCTGGGACCGGCAGCCTATCGCCCTCCGCACGCGTTCCCAAGTTCGTTACCGCGCCGCCACCTACGTATTCCGCCACATCGCCATTGAGGTGCTCGTCGAAATACTGCCGCCACCTCTCGATCACATCACAATCGTTCGTGAGAAGATCTCCGTTGGTGTCCTTGCACATATCGGCCTGTGGCACATGGCCTCTGCGCAAACGGTTCACCTTCTCGTAGAACTTCCTTGTGTTATTAGCACGGAACAGCTGTTCCGCGACGTTCGGTTTCGACGTTTGGTAGCCACCGTCGAAAGTTTTGAGCGCATGCATACAGTAACCAAGTAGTGGTTCGAATCTATATTCGCACTGTGGTAGGTGCGAACATTATTGATGTCCGAGAAAAATTTTCCGTCGATCAAAACGTGGTCGACTTGGTTTTCGGTCTTTTGGTCAGGTGATCTCCAGGTAGCTTCGTGGGGAAAGAAGGTGCTTCTGACTACCATTCCTCGGGAGGCCGCAAAGTTTACACATCGTTGGCCGTTGTTATTCGATGCGGCATGCAGTCTGTTCGGCCCGATTACCGGTCGGTACATTGCCTCCTTTCCTACCTGGGCATTCATGTCACCGATGACAATTTTTACGTCTCTGCGTGGGCAGCCGTCATAGGCTTGTTCCAGCTGCACGTAGAACGCTTCTTTCTCGTCATCGGGTCTCCCTTCGTGTGGGTAGTGCACGTTAATGATGCTGTAATTGAAAAAACGGCCTTTAATTCTCAA
Organism: Malaya genurostris; assembly: GCF_030247185.1. Lineage (NCBI taxonomy): Eukaryota > Metazoa > Arthropoda > Insecta > Diptera > Culicidae > Malaya > Malaya genurostris. Next base: position 171,395,269 of record NC_080571.1, read on the forward strand.
CTTACACATCCTAGCGTTGCGGATCGGCTTCCACCCAATCACTCGCTTACGCATCTTGCCCAGCACTCTAAAGCCAGTTCCCAGCTCGTTCGTTGTGCCACAGCTTTGGTAGAAGGTAGCCGCTCGATGTCCACCTTTCCACACCTTCTGTCCCATCCAACAAAGCTAGTGCAGCGCTACGACGTCTAAGTTGCGAGGATTTGGTTCGTCGAATATTATCCTGCCGCAGCCTGAGAAACCTCGTGACATGCAGTTCCATGTTCCAAGTTTCCAATCGTAGTCCTTATTACGTCGCGTGGGTCTATGCCGATTGTTCCGGGTCGTATTCTCTCCTGTATTATTCGTAATAAATGTTTTATGGCGGCTTATTAGGCCTACTCCAACCCCCCGTAACGCCGGAGGATCATCGTGCTTGCTCTGTTTAACGTCCCAACTAGCACTAGGACAACAATCAAATTCAACTCGACATTTTGCATTATCAATATCTGATTTCTTCGGGACTAATAAAATTGGGTTATTGTACTTTGCTACTGGTGGTTCTATTATATCATCTCTTAGCATTTTGTTGAAGTTGTCAGTGCGAGGGGAGAAATTTTGCTTGCTCTTCGTCACACAGAGGAGATGGACATCTCTGTCTGGCAGACAGAATATGTCCGAAGAATTCAACATTATTTGTTCTAAATTTTTTGTTTCGCGTAAACTGGAACATTATTAAAACGTGATCGTTTTCAACTTTACTCTTTTTGTTTTGATAGGCTTAGTTTTCAAGATTTGGTAATTTTTTAATGACTCTAAAATCTCTCCCTCTCTAAACTCAGATTGTTATATTTCGACTGGTGTGCTGGCTGTATTCATAAATTTTACATATTGATTTTGTGGGGAAATAATTGCACTGGTGCAAAATATTCCTTCCATAACTTCTTGTGAATGTAGTATGATATCTCTCTGTAATGTTTAGGTTGTAAATTCTTCTGAATACTTCATTTCTCACTGGTATTATGTAATTTTTATTTATGTTATCTAAAATTGGTATTGTTAGATGGGTGTTAATAATTGTTTGATTTAATAACCAGACATTTGTAGTCAATTAGGCACTTATTTGTTGAAAGGAAGTCTCTGCGTTGAATACCATCTGTGGAAATTGGGAAATTTGAGTTTACTACGTGAAATTTTTGTTTGATGGATGTTACATTGTCTAATATTAAATCTGTTTCGGTGATTGCTATTGTTTCAATTTCGCCGTCAGTTATACCAGTTAGTTTAATTTTAGTGTTGAGATTAATTAATTGTTGTGGGAAAATTTTGTTTCTCTAGAAATAAATTGTAGCATGTATGTTCATGGTATACAAGGTTTTTCCTAAAAATTTTGGTTTGTAAATTGGTTTTGGTTAATTTGGGGTTGCGTGCCTTGATAGGGCATCATATTGATAGTGTCGTTATTGATATCGTTATTTATTCCTTGGTAGTGTATATTTTCTGTTCCGGGGTACGGAACGATTTCTGGGCGTTCCGCGTTAGTGATAAATACTCTATTATTTCCGTTTCTCTAGAAATTATGATTATAGAATCCTCCTCTCTGAGGTCTACCACGGTGATTGTTCGTGCTTCGTATATTAGTATTGTTGTTATTATTGTTATAGTTATTTTTATAATAAAATTTTTATTTGTTAGTAAAGGAATGTGAGGAGGATGGGATTTACAAAAGAGAGAGTTTTTTGGATCTTCACGTTCTTTAGCTTGTAACGAGAGAGATTATCCTTGGCTGGGATGCTTTGTTGGTGTGCTCTGACGTTGATGTGGCGTTTTTGGGTAGTTTTCAGAAACTAAGTCAGTTTAAGGCAGGTGCACGCTCCGAAGCATCGTTTATACAGGTCATATTTTCAGTAGCGTAAAGAAGAGTGCGATAGATCTGTAGACGAGAGAGCACTAAATTTGGGCATTGATAGTTTTCAAGAAGTTATAGATTATTTATTTATTTATTTAGTAATTATTAACCATCGTCCCAGAGTTCCACTATTCCATGTATTTTGCCAACTGGCTAGAGTTTTCTGACGACAGCAACAGAAAAATTGTTTGATTGGTCTTTCGTAGATATGGCTAATGAGTCCGCCCTCTCATTGGCCCGTATGGAACAATGTGAGGGGAACTGCTTTAAGCACTGATGTGTCGAAGGCGAAACGCGAAGAAATGGAAACAAAATATGTGCTTTTTGCACAAACAAACAAAACCCCTAAATGTTCACGTTCTGCGACGGCCAGTAATAAGCCGTCATTCGTTTACGCCTGAGACGTCAGAAATAATATAACCCCTGTGTTATATTATTTAAGGGTTGCATAAATGGTGCAAACTTTGAATCTGCTTAGCGGTTTAAGTTGAACTGCTAGGCACGAGATCGCAGATCAATTTGAACTGTATTTGCTTTTTGCACAAACAAACAAAACTCCTAAATGTAAACCTTTTATATAATATTACACAGCCAAGCATTATTGCTTCAGCAACATCCATGCATTGAGCTCAACAGAGTTAAACATTTTTAGCATTACAAATGACAGTTACTTAGAAAATAAACGATTTCTTACAATACCCATTTTATTGTATTCAACTCGTTTTCATTTCAATACAAAACCCAATGCTGCATAAATTATTTGATATGTAATTTTTGCTCACGATAAAATGCCACCGAATTCACCGTGCATTTCTCACACCACCTCAATACGAAACAGCAGCGCGCTAGCAATAAAAAAAATGCAGAAAAGTTTATGTAGACTTTTTAAAACTTTGGTTGTTTTGGATAAAATTTTATAATTTTGAGTTGCATTTTCAGATTCTTTGTGAAATTCTGCTACAAACTCTACTTTTCAGTTCTAAAACCATCCCCGTGGAACGGAACAGTATCCGTTTATACATTTCAAAAACCAATTACAGTTCGGCGAAGCAAAATTTCAAATTCTGAGAACAATTAGTTGTGATTAATTTGATTTCGAAAACTTAAGTGTTTTAGGTTTCTCGAAAATCGGTATAGTTTTTTAATAAATGATCAAAACTGCAATTCGCGCATTTCGCTACATTTCACCTTAAATTGCAATTTATAGAAGCCATAGGAATTGAGATTACAACGACGATGGGATCCATCATCATCATTGCGCCGTACTGCCTCAAACAAATCAATCTTCGAGATGGTACGTGTGCGTATTTGAAACGAGATCTGACTATGCTCACTCGACGACAGAACAAATTCATCATTGCTGGGGACCTGAACGCACGGCATGAGCTGTGATAAAACAAAGGACAGAATCGAAACGGATTTGTACTTATCGAAGATTTTGAAGCTGCAGAGTACAACATCCTCGCTCCGGAACAACCAACGTTTCCAGATCGGGAGCTCATTCCATTTTGGATATATTTATCAGCAACATCGTCATAGACAGCTCTCTGGTTGTCTTCAACGAGCTCTCTTTCGACTACTTTCCAGTAATATTGACGTTGGGATCTTTACCAAAAACATTGCCTATTCAACCTCGGAGAAACTATTATCGCACCGACCGTCCAATTTCAACAAATTGTCGACCAACTTATTAATATCGATTTGCCACTAGATTTCCCGATGGAAATCGACGTGGTCCTATCATCCTTCCAGTATTCAATCGCAGACGCTCGTGATAGGACGGTTACAGTACCACTTATGCCGAGTTTCTCTCTTCAAATTGACAGTGTCACCAAGAAACTCATTCGACTTCGAAATATCTACCGGAGGCAGTAGCAACGAACTGGCATCCTACATAAGAAGATCTCTTATAGCAACTTAATTAGGATAATCCAGGGAAGGATAACTGTGCTTCTCAACAGGAACTTCCAGCATAAGTTATCCCAGTTTTGAAATCGGTGAAAGATCATTCCTTTCCCAAGAGCTGATGATGATGGTCCCGCCTCATACCCCTACAAAGGTGTGAGCGACACGATTTATCTAAATGATAATAAATATTGCATCACATATTTTAACCAGTTAACTAAATATAAAACGATCTGGTTAATCCAGCAGGTATAGATTCTCCTTCTAAAGTACAACTGAGAACAAGAAAACATTCAAATATTTCCGATTTACTATCCAGGGTTATTCAAGGAAATTTCCAACCCGGGAAGATCCTCGTACAAATCAGGAATCGAACCCGATATCTTTGTCAGTATCAGACAGTAATTCACCTGGCCCTTCCCGCCGGACCAGTTCATCGCTACAAACATCAGCTACGATGGAGTAACGAGACTGCGGATGAGCAGAGCCATGCCCAATTCCATCAACAACTTCCGATCCCGATTATTTCCGAAATATAATCAATAAATCATTAATCGAATCTTACAAAGTCAAGATTCGAACTCGACACGTAGAATGCTAAAGCTCTCAAAAATAAAAGAGAACGTATCCAGTTCCAGTCATATTCAATTTCCAGATTGCGCCTCTACCTGCTTTGCGCGCGCGAGGCTCATACTTTTGTAGACCACTCATTTTTTTAACTAAACAAATTATTAAAAATCCATCATCATCATACAGAACATAACAACCTAATGCGTCTTACTTAAAAAAAAAACAAAAATAAAATAAATACAATCTTCGTCATTTTACACAGTTTTCGAAAAAAATCAAATTGCACTAATTTATTAAAGATCTAATTATAAAATAGATTTTATGTGTGAAATACACAATGTTTTGAACTCCCTCAATGTTGCAGCCCGCTTGATTCGTCCTGGCATCGAATTGAAAAAATTAATCCCTTTGTACAATAACGAGTTTTACGATCTGGCTGACAAAAAGCTTGGTGTTCTCGCATCAGACGCATTTCTAGTATTGTACCTATGCAAGTCACTTCCTCTTTCAATCCGATCACACAAATATCGAGGCAGCATTCCATTTAAGATTTTGAAAATGAACACCATTGTTAAATAATATACTCTCTGTTTCACTGAAAGCCATTGTAATGCATTCAATAGAATATTAGAGGAAGTATATCTATTACATTTCAAAATCAATCGCATGACCTTATTTTGCAATCGCTGGGGTCTCAATATTTGCGTGTTGTTAGCAAGGACCAGAATCGATGAGCAGAAGTCAATGTGAGGCGAGATTATTGAATCATACAGGAGAATTTTACTACTGGTCGTTAAATCATTTTTCAGGCGACATAATACACCGTACTTTTTGGCAACCTTCTTGATGATGTTGTTAACGTGAGATTTGAATGTTAGCTTTTCATCAATTATGACTCCAAGATACTTCAACTCTCTAACGCGATCAATAATCTCTCCATCAATTTCAATGTTGGCTTCACATCCAGTGCTTAAAGAAGAAATAACCATATATTTGGTTTTTGTGACATTCAGTTTTAATTGCTTAAATTTCAACCACTGAGCCAGAGAATGTAAGTCTTCGTTCAAATGTGCAACTGCTTCATCCAAATCCTTAGCTGTAATAAACAGAACAGTATCGTCAGCAAACAAATTTATTTCACAAAACCGTAAAACTCGCTTCATCTCATTTATGTACATAATAAATAAAATTGGACCTAAAACACTACCCTGTGGTACACCAAGTGAATTACCCTGGAAACTAGACACAACATCGTTGAAAACAGTTCTCTGAGTTCTATCAAATAAATAGCTTTCAAACCACTTATATGCCACTCCTTCGATACCAAAGCGTTGTAGTGTTTGTAACAGTATAGGTCTAGAAATTGTTTCGAAAGCGCGCTTGAGATCCAAGAACACTGCAAAAATAGTCTCTTTAATCTCGATTTTATCCATCCATTTTGCTAAAACCAGATTTAAAGCGGTTTCGCAAGAGTGACTTTCCGATATCCCGATTGTTCCGGTATTAGCAAACTGTTAGAGTTTAAATAGTTAATCAGCTGATCTTTAACAACAAGTTCCAAAATTTTTTCCAACGTGTGCAACATGTTAATGGGACGGTACTCGTCGGCTGTATCCGTTCCAGTAACCTTGGGGATAGGAACCACCAGCGATTCTTTCCAAACTTTTGGCACATGCTCCGTGTATAACGATTCATTTACCAAGTCCAGCAGATCGTGACCGATAACATGAAAGCAATCTTGTATCACTTTTGAGTTAACATTGTCGATACCAGCCGATTTTCCTAAATTAAAACAAATATCTTTCAATTGTTCAAAAGTGATTGGGTTAAATTCAAGAAATCTACAATAATTACTAATCGGCTGTGTTAATTCAACAGGTTCACCAACCAAATCAATACTTTGATTGATCTGCTGTACACTATTTATGAAATAACTGTTTAATTTTTCTGGTATCACTTGCTCTGAGTGCTCTTCTCTGCCATTAAATGTTAAAGTTTTTGCTGAGCAATGTGTAGGTTTTAGTAATTGTTTAAGAATTTTCCATAACTCCTTGCTGTTTTTCTGATTTTGATCGATCTTCCTATGAACATATTCACATCTAGTCTTCTTCAGGGCCCGTGAATAAATGTTTCGTGCATTGGTATAAGCACACCAGTGACATTCATGATTAGTTCTACAGAACCTCTTGTAGCTGCCCATCAGGATACTCTCTGCTCTATCCAAGCTGTTTGAAAAGTCAATACAAAGACGAATTCTTGCTTTCACAGATGGACAGGATATATTACTGGAAGAACAGTTGGGGTTCCGGAAAGAAAGATTTTCCATCCACCAATTCACAAGGGTTAACAACGTCATCCAGCAAAACAAATCAGTGTCCGAAACGACTGCCATGGCAACATTGGATATTGAAAAGGCATTCGACAATGTGTGGCACGATGGTCTGGTGTTTAAACTGCATCGGTATAATTTCCCGATGTATCTTATTAAAATTATCAAAAATTATCTTACAGATAGAGCACTCCAGGTTTCTCTGAATAATGCACTTTCAGAAAGATTTACTATTCCTGCTGGTGTACCCCAAGGAAGTATCCAAGGTCCCATCCTATTCAACATTTTTACATCAGACATCCCACCTCTTCCGAATGGTCGTGTTCTGTCACAAATTACTGATGATACTGCCATTCTTTACAAAAGTCGTGTCATTTATGCTCTGAATAATAAACTACAGACAGATTTGAATGCACTAACTGAATATTTTACAAACTTGAAAATTGTGATCAATGCATCAAAAACGCAGGTCATCTTGTTTCCTCATTCAAGATCCCCAAAACTTGTTCCATCAGACGAATGCCGAATACGATTCGGTGATGAGGTCATCCAATGCTCCGACGAAGTTATCTATCTAGGACTCACCTTTGACAGACATCTGATATTCAAGTCACATGTTGACTAAATCGTTCAAAAATGTAGTATACCCATTAGGTCTCTGTACCCGCTGAAGAACAGAAACTATATCTGAAGAATCAGATGGCTGTCTATAAACAAATCATCTACCCCGCAATTGAATACGCAGTCCCTGCTTGGCGGCGTTGTGCACGTACGCACAAACTTAGGCTTCAGCGCATTCAAAGTAAGATCTTAAAGATGATTCTAAATCTGTCCCTTGGACAAGGACTAGTGAAGTACATGAGATGGCCTCCCTGGATATACTAAAACAAAAATTCGAACAATACGGCACGAAATTCGAAACGAGGAGCTCAATCTCTGTAATACAAATAATTTAAAATTTGTTCGTATTAGGTTAAGGATCGTATGAAGAACAGAGATGAAAGGCCAAAGGGTCGAAACACGTGCACTGTAAAACGTTGATGTAATACACAAAAATAAGTTTAATAAACAGATATTTATGCAAAAAAAATGAAAATCGTTCATATCTTCTAGTGCTTCAGACGGAACAGGATGTCGAAGTGAGGTTCTCCCACCAATATCAGTAAAAATAAACAAAGTATAAAGCCTCAAACGCTTAGGTCGTGTTTCCATTTGGTCTTCGATCGTCGGGAGCGGCAGTCACCAGTAATAAGAGCAGATTTTTAGCGTGGTACAAAACCTCAAACGCTGAGGCCGTGCGCTTGTTTGGACTTCGTTCGTTAGGTGGAGCAGTCGGCAATGAAAGCAGACCTTTTGCGTGGTATAAAGCCTCAATCGCTTAGGTTCTGCTTTCATTTGGTCTTCGATCGTCGGGAGCAGCAGGAGTTACTAATGATCGCAAACTTTTTGCGTGGTACAAAACCTCAAACGCTTAGATCGTGCTTTTATTTGGACTTCAATCGTCGGGAGGAGGATTTATTTTCAAAATTATGTTTCAGGGACTTAGTTTCAGAATACGGGTTTAGAATTCAGAACCTGCATGTTGGAACTGGATTCCGGAACTGAATTCAGTTTCGAAACTAGTTCAAAAACTAAATTGCAATTGAATTCTGAGCCTGTTCTAAGTTCAGAATTTAGTTCTTTTAGGTACTTTTTAGGACCATTAACACACGGAACGACCGAAATTAGCTCTGCGCCTAATTCGTATTACTGTTTTTGAATTAGTTGATTTTAACAACAAAATTTCCAAAATAACTATAAAATTAGTTAAAATCGAGAATTTACTTTGCTGAAAAAAACTCTTATTTTCAGAGAATGTTTTTAGTTGGCGAATATCCTGGTCACAAACCAGCAATATTTCAATCCAACACGAAATTCTCATTGACAACTAATTTTGTTATTAAAATTAGAAAATTTGTTTCTATTTATCTATCACCATCATTACTGAAGGACAGCACAAAGAAAACAAAAATGAAATGGGTTTCATTAGCAAGTTTACTCATGAGAAGTGTCAAAGCAAAACAATCCATTTAAAAGCTAAAAAGGACAGTACTGTTGAAACTGCTTGCAAATTGTTTTGATGTTTTTAGCATGTGTTACGATATATCCAGATATAAATTTCTAAACCGATTTGTAAAAATGACGTAAACTCTTAGTGGAAAGTGTATTTATTCAGAATTTGTGCGCATTTGATGCGATTGTGCGTAATAATATTTTTACGCGGAATAGTGAAGTGAGTTTCGAATGTTGCACTCTAATTGTATATGTCAAATGATGTTTTTTGTATCTTTCAACCTTCCGGGCTACGCCGTCCGGTGTACTACTTGTATTCGGTTTTTGTTTTTCGAGTGCTCAAAGTTTTCAGAGAGTCGATTTCGCGAAGTCGAATGCAGAAAACAGCGATTTAGGAGAAAAATTTTCAAAAAGATGTTTATGTTTCGTGTATGTCTTTTTCTCCAATATAACATCGTATTTATACCTGCCAATATAGAAAAGACAACCGCGACTGAAATTTTTTTCGGTAGTAGTGTGCCATCTAGTGGCTAGTAGTCATTACGGTGTTAACGTTTTCTCGGTGACAGAGCGCCATATAGTTGTAAATTGCAGAAGCCAATTCAACCATTTATGTTGGTTGAAAACAACGTTTCATTTCTCTAATTCAACTAAAAAATTAATTGAATGGAAATGAAGTGTGCCTTAGCTAAGAAATGACTGCACACTTAATTGGTGAATTGAACTAAACAAATAGCCATTTCAACAAATATTTTATTATTATTAAAAGAATTAGAATTAAAAAATCTAAATTAGCAAAAGTAAGATTTTTTTAGTTGTCTCAAAAAATAACTAACTAAAATCAGAAAATCGACTAATTTTTTCGCCAAAATACTGGTTTCGGTCTTTCCGTGCATATTCCCAATGAACTATGCGAATTTTTACTTTACTGTACCATATACGGTCCTTTTTTTCAACCAGTTGGAGTTCGTAGTTGTTGTAGGAACTTTCTATTAATTTGCTATATAAGATGCATAGCACCGACTCAGTTTAGGTGCATCGTTTTAAATTCTAGTATTGAAAAGGGGAAAGCTGACATAATTAATACAAGTGATCATCTAATTGATATTCGAAAGTAAGAAAAAAGCGTTTCAGTTATATTCGTATTCACTACATCCAGTTAAGTCTGTGACATTACACAACCCTACTTTTTTCTAGCAGGCTTTGGGACAGAGATTCTTCAAATTTTCATCCAAACATTGTGTAGAACTAACAACGGGAGCTACGTTTATATCATCGTACTGTATTTTCCGTTCAACTGTCTTTTTATTCTTGTTGAAGCTCAGGTGATTTTCTTCGTTTTGATTGTTCAAATATGGCTTCGTAAACCTAATTTTTCTGTTTTCTAAATACCTATTTTTTCGCTTCTTTGGAATAACTCTTGCAGATGCCGAGTACATTTATATCAAGTTCAACTATTTCACTGTTTTTTCACTTCTTTGTATTGGTACTTTTGAATAGATCACGCGATGATCAAATCTCATTCGGGCACGGTTTGTGGTTTTCCATCATTTCACTTTCTGTTTTCCGCTGCACCACACTTTGTTTTTGGTCATTTTTCTTCACTTTCGACTTTATTTGATTCGTGTATTGATCTACAAATTTTTGAACAATTTTCAGCCTGGCTTGTTTCGTCGAGCACTAGGGTTTCGTTAACATGTTGTGAGGGATAAAAACGTCATCAACGTCAAGAATAATTTCATGTGTTATAGCTATTTTTTCAAGATCCAGATAAAACAAGCTTCACTGCATGACTGCATACTAGGAGTGTATCGATAAGTAGTTTGCAACATTCAAACAGTTATTACTCTGAAATGGCTTAATTTTTTGCAGCGTGTTTTGCGGTGACATGTTTATTTACATGTCAATAACAGCTGCGCAATCGATTGGTTTCGGTACGGTTTATCGTACCAATGATGAGTCGAATTGATCCAGAAACGCGAAAGAAAATTCTGCACACTTGGTGCTCAGAAAGTGGTATCACGTACAACGAAATTGCAAAACGGGTGAAAGTGCACCACACCAGTGTCAAAAATATTATCGAGAAGTTCGGTAAGACCCTTTCCATGAAGGATTTGCCCCGATCCGGTAGGAAAACGGGTCCCAGCCAGCCCGGCCGGGACTTAAAAGTGGTTGAGTACATCAGGAAAAACCCATCGGCGTCGACGCGGGATTTAGCCAAGCAGTTCAACACCAGCATCGGGATGATTCAACGGATCGAAGTTCGAACTCCCTGAAAACGTACAAGAAACAGAAGGTGCCGAAAAAGTCGCTGGTACAGCAAGTTAAGGCCAAAACAAGAGCGCGAAAACTGTATAACCGGATTTTACAGAATAAAGACGGATGCATCCTGATCAACGACGAAACATATGTCAAGGAAGACTCTCGAGCGCTGCCCGGACCGCAATATTATACGAAATCGGTGTACCAGGACCTGGACTACGCTGACACCACGGTGGCGATAGAAATGTTTGGGCAGAAGGTGTTGGTCTGGCAAGCAATTTGTACCTTTGGTTTGCGGTCGTCGATTTTCTTCACGAAGGGCACAATTACCACCAAGGTGTACGAGGAAGAATGTTTGAAGAGAATGCTGCCACTGTACAGAAAGCATAAGGCTCCTCCTCTCTTCTGGCCGGATTTGTCTTCAGCCCACCGAACTGCCCGGATCTTCGGCCAATTGAAAGGTATTGGGCAATTGTCAAGCGGCACTTTCGGAAGTAAGGTACAGTGTCCCAAAACATGCAGGAGTTTAAAAAAAAACTGGACAGCTGCCACCAGGAAAGTCACATAAGTGCGCAGAATTTAATGAAGAATGTCAAGTCCAAAGTGCGAGCGTTTTACAGAAACTAGGATTTTCAGTGAAATGCATAAAAATGTAATTTTTCTACAATGTATCGAAAACTGATGTCAAACTGTCTTAAATACAAAAATCACTTCCGACGGTCGTAATCTGGACATTTGTACCTATAGTCATTTCGTCAAAGTAAAACTTCGAGTTACGAGTTTCAAGTCCTTCTATATTTCGTAAGATCGACCTTATATATTTAAAAGGTTCTGAGTTCCCTAGCTAACATAATTCTAGTTCCCAGAGTAATTTTAGGAGTTTATGTAATTGATTTGAGGCAATTGTGTTGCTCTATACGCGAGACTTTCGTGATAGGAGAAGGGTATATGATAGTAGGGGTGGATAGAGCGGGAAAATCAGTGGCTTTGCATTTCTACGAAGAGAATGAGTAGGAATGTGAAAGGAGAGAGAGAGAGTACGAGTGACCTGGTACAATATGGGGTTCTCACTAGCTTAATTGGTCAAGTGTAGGACTGTTCTATAAGTGGCGTGAAATGTGAAATCAACACAAAGTTCTAAAAGTTATAGTATTACAAGAAGATGCATAATTTCATATCAGAATCATCTAAGTATTCAGTCAAGCTGATGTAATCTACTCAACACGTTGTTTCAATGTAATAACATGTGATTAATTTGCAATATTTCTTGAAAACAGAAAATTATTACATTTGATGTTCAGTATGTCTAAATATTTTTCACATCGATCGGCAATGAAATCGTTACAATTATTTTTTTGCTGTGTGCAAACATCTTTCTGTACATCATAGAATAATCCCACAGACAACAATTTTATTTTATTTTGAAATGATTGCTGCGCAAATATCAATTGATACTTACAGGTATCGATAATTTATTGTTTTTTGATACCTTGTATCGATACCCAAAACTAGGGTATCCCGATACCCTAGGTATCGATACTTTGCCTTCCGAATATCATTCCTACTTTTGAACAGGGGCCCGGAGTGTCATGCATTATTTCACCTAGGTATTCCAATATGCAAAATGTCTCTATGTATGTATGTATGTATGTATGTATGTATGTATATGTGTATGTAACAAAAAAGAGCACTCGATTTTCTCGGAGATGGCTGGATCGATTTTCACAAATTTAAATGCAAATTAAAATAATTCTTTGTCCCATAGTCTGCTATTAAATTTTATCCGGATCGCACTTCTGGTTCGGCACATTAAAAAAAATAGAAAAAATAAGCTCGAGTTCCTCCCCAAGTAGCACACATAATTACACTTCAATGACTGTAACCCATATGGAACAAATTCACAGAATAAGTTGAAGACTTAGTAACGTGCATGACAACTTCTATGTAAAGCGTAAGAGGCGAAGCTTGTGCGTTTTATCGAGGGTTGCCAAACAAGTTGTCAGTAACGAGTATTTGATTTGATTTTATATCAGTCACATGGAAACAGAAAAACAAACGATTATGTAAACTCATTATATCTACTCATTTATGCGCTATTCGATATTTATGGTGAAGTTGATCTTATTGAAAATGTTTTTTTTTCCCATAAATACGTTTATTTCTTAAGGCAATTTACATAAGTTTTTCTTCGCCGTATCATCACTTTTACATAGAATTCTTAACCTAATATAATACTAATATAGTCACAGCGATTTGAGTTTAATAAAACATTCCTCTTATTTTTTAAATATCATATTAGCTATTTCGTTACTTATTATTAAATTTACTTAAGAACATTATTTGAACCAAGCGATTAACTGCTATAAATTATAAAATAAGCTGAAATTTCTATACATTTTGTTGTTGATTTCGTAACCTATTTTGAGTTTGTTTGTATCGGCAAATAATTTTTATTAAGATTTTGCTATTGGATGAACTAATGGACTCAGTAGGAGTCAGAACTAACCCTCAAAAGGGTCAATTATAAAATTGAAACTTCGATTGTCTTTAATGATAAAGAAGTTTCATGTAAGAAAGGTCACGACAAGCAAGAATGTCTCGAACTGGGACATTGGATAGGCTACCTTGGGTACGCAAGGAATTTAATAGTTGAGATCTGACATCACGATACTCCACGCATGTCCAAACGACATGATCAATATCACGATAGCCTTTGCCACAAGCACAATGATTAGTTTCGGGAAGTCCAATACCATGTGTATACCGAGTTAATAAAAGTTCTTATCTTTCGCTCTATTATTAATCGCCCATAAACAGTGATAATTAATCGCAAACGTTTATAATTTCCATCGTGAAAAGTGTATAACCGCGCATTTAGTATCCGGTGCAAATATCTACTGACTTATAAATCATTAAGTGCGCTTTTGTGTAATAAATTATCTCTGGAATCACACAAAGGGAAGCCTTTCTTGCTAAGCCAATCGAAGTCAGTGGCACTCACAATTACTCTCAAGCACTCATACGTTTGACATCTATCGTGCGTCACAACGAATACAATGCGAAGCCGTTGTTTGTTTTGGTTCCTCTAGTACCCGAGGTACCAAAATAGCTTGTCGATTCTGCTTTAAAAGTTTCCATGTGAAGTGCGTCATTCTAAATAGCTCGCTAGCTAAATCTATTCGTGAATGCCCGGGAATTTTCTGGTTGCGCACCCCGAAATTTCCAATCGCAACGAGTTATCAGAAGAAACTATGCAGTTAATACTCCAACGTACTACCTTAGCGCTGAAGATGATTAGTACTTTGACGGATACTATGCAGTCATTTTGCCGCATGCACTCCAATGTTTGCAACAGAACTAGTTGTGTCCATCGATCTGTATCACGAGATCCAGTTGAACGCTATGTTAATGACAGCACTCCATTTCTTGAACGTCTTGATGACCTACAACTTAACCTAACCAACCTCTTCGAATCTATACTGGAAGACACTAATAAGCGACCTCGAACCAGCAGCACCAGCAGACCATCTCTATCGCAGCCAGATAAAATCCCGAGTTTTAAACAAATCTATTTCGTATTCTACAACCCCGTTTGCATCAGACACTAATAAAAGCAATTCCTCAAATTTGATAACCTTCCCTGCTGATGAAAATGCTACTATGGACACCACTACAATGCCAGCTGCCACTACAGTCACTACTGAACACATAACCAAAGAGCTTACACCACACGGACCACAATCAGTCGTTACCCGCAGCAACAATGCAAACCCATTACCACCGCCTGTCGTCACCGCTATTACAACCAACTTTGCAAGTGCTAATACGAACTTTTCGACACCGATTCCTGCGATATCAACTGCCACCTCCATCAATTCAGATTCATTCTTACCACCAAGTACCACTGCCAATGCCACCATCACCTTCACAAATTCGACTAGTACGTGCAACACTGATACCCCTTTGGAAATGCTGTCACACCGGTATTAAATTGGGCCGCTCCATCAGTCGCTGTTAGTAAATCATATGAGTATGCAGCCGATGCACCGAGCATCCACACGAATTTTATTCTACGACAACGTATTATTGCATCTCAATCTAATAACCTGATCAGCAATGCAGCGCACACTACGATACCAATAGGTAATACAAAACACGTATCAGTTATTTCTAACATTCCTTACGTAGGCCCCACTCAGTTCCAAATAGTTGATACTAGTCGGAAACAGGTCAACTGCATTGTACCTCCCCCGACACCTATTATAAAAAACACAGACTTAGCCAGTACCCAGAGCACCACCCTTCTGGTAGCTTCTTCTGCACCTCAGACTCTTAGCAATATAAACAATAGAAATTGGTACTATCTTACCAAAGTTTTACCAAGTGAGTCAGAAGAAAATATCATACTGTACGTTTTTTCCAAAACAAAATGTGATCGTAGCCAAATTTTGTGCTACAAGCTCGTCAGTCAGTACCAAGATAGACCACTATCATTCATCTCGTTTAAATTAAGTGTTCCGCAAGCTTACGAGCAACAGATTACGTCACCAAATTTTTGGCCGAACGGAGTAACAATCACTTCTTTTTTAGAGCGCAAACCCGAACAGAGATCAGAACAAACTTATCTTTCCCTACCCCTACGCAGATCAATCCCCTCTCGGCCCCCGTACAAACAACAAAATTTGCACAGAACCAGTACACAAAACCAATCACCTCGATTGTTTCTACCCGCTTCACGTCTCTTTCGTCAAACTGCCCCCCGTACTCCAATAATGAACTCGTTATCACCGATTCCACAGAGACACTGGTTTAAATATTTACTACCAGAATATTGGGGGAATGAACCGTTCTATCAATGACTACCATCTTGCATGTAATGACGCAGAATACGATGTATATGCTTTTACGGAAACCTGGCTGAATGAAAATACGTTAAACATGCAGATCTTCGATCGTTCTTACTCCGTATACCGGCAGGACCGAAACTGTCGAAATAGTTGCAAAAAGAGTGGCGGTGGAATCTTGATTGCCTGTCGCTCAAAATTCAATTCTCGTTTGGTGCCTACCTTGAACTGCGACAATGTCGAGCAAATTTGGATCGCTATCACGTTCCCTCATTTTACGCTATACTTGTGTGTGCTTTACCTCCCTCCTGATCGCGTGAATGATCTAGACCAGATCGAACAGCACTTGAGTTCACCTTCATTGATAAGCGATACTATGCGTTTAAATGATAAAATTGTTATCTTGGGGGATTTCAATCAACCCGGTATTAAATGGATTCGAGGTTCTTGCGATTATCTCTATCCGGATGCTACATGCACTACAAAATCGCATACTTCAGTACGACTGCTCGATGATTATAACACTGCTGGTCTAGTTCAGTTGAACGATAACTACAACAGTATCAATCGCCTCCTAGATTTATGCTTTGCCAGTCATGAATTGTCTAGTACTTGTTGCATAAACACCGCACCTTCGCCACTAGTTAAATTGTGTCGTCATCACCCCCCTCTTCAATGTACCGGAACATTCACCAACTGTATTTAGTAAAACCTCTGAAACCACTTACTACGACTTCAAAAATGGAAACTTCGATTCTATGAATCAGTTCTTACTACCATTGAATTGGATGAGCCTATTTTCTAATAGCGATTGCAATTCCGTTGCTACGTTATGGTCTCATATAATGTCGTACTCCATCGAACAATTCATACCCTAAAAAAATCGACGAGAATCGGTCCATCCTCCATGGTCTAATATTACATTGAAACGTTATAAGCGCGCTAGGCGGTCTGTGCAGAGAAAATTAATTAAGCGTCCCTCGATCCAATTACGATCTCATTATATGCACCTTAACAACCGTTATAAACGATTGAACAAAATATTACATCAAAACCATCTTCTTCGTATACAAAATAATCTAAGAATAAACCCGAAACGCTTCGGGAATCATGTGAACGAACAGAGGAAAGAAGTAGGGCTACCAAACCAGATGTTTCTTGGGGATACTGGATCATCGGCTTTAATTGATATTTGTAACCTATTTCAACGACATTTTAGCAGTGTATTTTCGCACGAAATCTTATCCGATGATCAAATATCCAAAGCTATTATCAACGTTCCTCGTCGTTCTCCAATTGGCCCGCACTCTTTAATTACTGATACTATGATTGCAAAAGCGTGCTCTAAATTGAAATCATCCTCGAATGCTGGTCCGGATGGAATTCCCTCTTTAGTATTAAGAAAATGCTCGAGCAGCCTATTAATTCCACTATCGATACTGTTCAACTTATCACTCAATTCAGGAACGTTTCCCGACATCTGGAAGAAATCATTCATTTTCCCTGTGTTCAAAAAGGGAAACAAATCTGATGTTTCTAATTATCGTGGGATAGC
This sequence comes from Malaya genurostris, assembly GCF_030247185.1. Classification (NCBI taxonomy): domain Eukaryota; kingdom Metazoa; phylum Arthropoda; class Insecta; order Diptera; family Culicidae; genus Malaya; species Malaya genurostris. The sequence goes on from NC_080571.1 coordinate 171,412,671, forward strand.
CGCGTTATGCGCCGTATCCAAATTACTTGAAATTATCGTTCTCGAATTCGTTACGCATAACTGCAACAACTGCAACAACTACATCTCTGAAAGTCAACACGGTTTTATGCCAAATCGATCAACCTCAACGAACTTATTATCTTACACATCCTTCATTATTCGATGTCTACAAGCACGTCGACAAGTTGACGCTATATATACTGATTTCTCCGCTGCTTTTGACAAAATAAACCATCAAATAACAGTTGCAAAACTCAATAGGCTTGGATTCAGCGGATCACTACTTAAATGACTGCAGTCTTATCTAATTGGTCGTGAAATGTCAGTAAAAATTGGAGACTGCATTACAATACCTTTCGCAGTCTGCTCTGAAGTTCCTCAAGGCAGTCACTTGGGGCCATTTTTATTCTTGCTCTACCTCAACGATCTCAATTTTATATCGAAATGCCACAAACTATCTTTCGCAGATGATTTTTAACTATATTATCCAATAAAATAACCCGACGACACCATATTTTTGCAGTCACAGCTTGATATATTCGTGAACTGGTGTATTAGCAATAAAATGGTTTTAAATACCTCGAAATGTTCCGTTATATCGTTTACTCGCAAACACACGTTAATTAGATACGACTATAACATTTCGCAGAATGTACTTAAACGTGAGTCTATCGTTAAAGATCTAGGTATCATTCTTGATATCAAGCTAGATTTCAAAAGTCATATCGACTATGTGATTTCTAAGGCATCCAAGCTTTTAGGTTTCGTTTTCCGCATCACCAAGAGCTTTGTCAATGTACATTGTCTAAAAGCATTATACTGTTCTTTGGTCCGCTCGACACTTGAATATTCAGCTGTTGTCTGGTCACCTCATTATCAAATCGACATAGAGCGGATTGAAGCCATTCAGCATAAATTTGTTAGATTTGCCCTGGTAGGTTAGGAGAGATCCTGCTAATCTTCCTAGTTACATCGATCGCTGTAAGCTTATTGACTTGGATCGGTTATTTGTTCGTCGAAATATCTTCAAGGCAACTTTCGTTGCTGATTTACTTCAATCACATATCGACTGTCCCGAGCTTTTGCAGTTGATTAATCTCGACATTCATCGACGTAATCTACGTTCCCACCCCTTTCTCAGATTACCTATTGCAAGAACAAATTATGGGTACAATGAACCATTCTCCAGTATGTGCCGAACTTTCAACAACTGTTCCAATGTTTTCGATTTTCATTTATCTCCAAATATGATTAAACGATTGTTTGGTAATCACTTGTCACATTAGCCTTCAGGAATCAGAACAAATTGGCTCAAATGGCACGTTCCCCTTGATATTTGGAGATTTGTGCCTTGCCATCTATATTGTTTTTAGCATCATTTTCCCGATATATAAGGGGGAAGGATTGAAAGGAAATGGTAAGGGTTGGACTATGAGGATGGGAAAAATTGACGACACAAAAATACATAAAAGCAGAAGTAAATTCTGCACCCCTAAGGGATGCTGAACAATCTGCTGAGGATCACATTTAGTGGAAGTAGAAGTAAATTCTGAACCTATACGAGGTCCCGAACAGTCTGCTGTTAATAAAACCTCCAACCCCCGAGAGGATTTAGAGATCTTACAAAAGCGACACCATTCTGCACTCCCGGAAGAATGCAGAACGATTCGCAGTATGTATGAGCAGAAGTAAATTCGGTACCCCATAAAGGATGCCAAACAATCTGCTAAACCCTATTTAAGGTGAATACAGAAGGGATTCATTCACTCCAGGAAGAACGATGAATCCTTCTGACTATAGCTCCTTACCACATTGGGTGAGAAACGAGTTAATATCCTTCAATTTTAGCTCCGCATACACAGACTCAACCATGTATGGAGAACCAAAAACCCGGATACGTAGCTGCGTCAATGCGGGACAGTTACATATCAGATGATATGAAGTACCATAATCGCATTCACACAAATCACACGAATAATACTCAGCACGTTGAATAGTAGCCATGTGATAATTGAGTTTACAATGTCCAGTCAGAGCTCTGACCAGAATACTGCAATGATGCTTGGAGAAATGCAGTAGACAATTTGACATTTTCAGATTTAAATCTGGTAGAAATGCTTTTGTCTGAGCGCAAGTTTGCAAGCTGCGCCAGTAGCTGGCATGTTTGGATGCAGCCCAAGAACGAATCTTGTGCTTTATCCAACTAGTTGAAAGTGGTAAAGCTGGTTCAGGACCAACGAAATCATTCGTTGCACCAGCTCTAGCCAACTCATCAGCCCATTCATTTCCAGTAATACCAGAATGGCCGGGTACCCATAAGAAGTAAACAGCATTTGAAATGCTGAGGTCTTCAATTTGAGTTCGACAGACACTAGATTCGACCGTGAGTCATTCGAACTGAGTGCTTTTAAGGCTGCCTGACTGTCGGAACAAAAATAAATTCGTTTACCACAGATCCTCTGCTGAAGTGCCGATTGTACTCCACACAGAATTGCGTAGATTTCTACTTGGAACACAGTACAGTATCTACCAAGTGAAAGAAACTGCTCCAGCCTCATTTCACGACAGTAGACACCAGCACCAGCACGACCATTCAACAGAGAACCGTCCGTATAACAAACTATGTGTTCATCAAGTTGTCGTCCCAGACAACCAGACAACCATTCCTCACAAAGAGGATAGCTCACATTGAACCATTGTTCAACAGATCGCAGGGCTTGTTGCATTAAATCAAAGAGAGTGTTAATACTTATACCGGTCATCAATATATGATAGTCGTCGGCAAAACCATAAGTCGGAAATCCAAGGTTATTAAGTTTCCTTAACAAACCATCAGCGACTAGGTTCCATAAAAGTGGGGATAGTACACCACCTTGAGGACACCCACAGACACTCAGCTTTCTAATCTCTGCTTGCCGAAGCGATGAACAAAGAAGTCGATTGCTAAGCATTGCGTGTATCCAATTTATGATACTTGAAGGTATGCCAAGACCACGGGCTGCTTCCAGAATTGAATTGAAAGACACGTTATCAAAGGCACCTTCAATATCTAGGAAAACTCCCAAGCAAGATTGCTTTTGTGAGAAAGATTTTTCAATGTTGTACACAACATCATGTAACAGGGTTGTAGTGGACTTTCCACGCTGGTAAGCATGTTGAATTCCATGTAACGGATGCACACCCAAACTAAGATTCCTGATATAGTGATCGACTATGCGTTCCACTGTTTTAAGAAGAAATGAGCTAAGACTGATAGGCCTGAAACTCTTCGCTTCCTAATAAGTGTCGCGACCACCTTTGGGAATAAATTTGACAATTATTTCCTGCCAGGCTCTTGGAATATATCCTGTCGCAAGACTAAAAGTAAGTATTTTCTTCAAAACATGTTTGAAATGTTCATACCCTTTCTGCAGTAACACTGGGAAAACTCCATCCTTTCCAGGAGACTTGTACGGAGCAAAACTCTCAACTGCCCATTTGACCGATTCAATCGTCACAACGCTTCGAGCAAGGGCCCAAGAATCGTAACAACCTGAAAATGTCTCGGGAAGAGCTGTCGGTGATGGATGCATACAACCTGGAAAGTGAGTGTTAAAAAGATAGTAAAGTCCTTCATCAGACAAGTGTTCACCATCTGAAGTTCTTAAGAAACTGACATTAAAGTCCTTGGACTTCGAAAGTAACTTATTTATTCTGCAAGCCTCGTTGAAACTAGAGACATTTGTGCAGAGGCTTTTCCAACCACTTCGCTCAGACGATCGAAGAGCATTTTTGTAAGCCCTTCGAGCCGACACGAATGCCTCCGACCCATCTCTGCGTCGGTGGTTTCAAGCTCTTCTGCATAGTTTCCTTAGTCTAGCAAGTTCAGCATTCCACCAAGGAGTTGCTCTAGTAGCTCGCACAATCCGAAGTGGACAAGCCTCTTCATATGCTGCAACTATGAGTGAGCTTGTCGCGTCGACAACATTTTTCAACATTCGTACCCGAGTGTTCGATTTGTGCACACGCGCGGTATAATAGTCGACATCGGTGAAGGTGCTTATCTCAGCAAGGGCTGTAGTATAAGCATTGTATTGTAACAACGAGAATAGTGGCTTTTACACAGCAAGCTTTGTGTATTGATTCCGCGTTGGAAGCAGCAGTGGACTCTTTTATTCAACCAAGCAGTGTCGGACAATAACACATTTTTATTGTTTGCCGCCTACTAGCTTGCCGGTGAAAACAGCTCAAGGTCACGCTGAGGAATCAGGAGGAATATATCACCTAACAGCTCATCGTGCCATACTGGCTAAGTACGTTTTTAAACTTTTTTTCTGATTTTCTATCTTTTTCACTTCTGTCTATCTTTATTGTTAAAAGTGCGGGAGATTCTACTCCCGCACATTAAAAAAAATGTCCGCTAGTGACGTCACCAGCGTCCCGGAGGAGGAACATATAGATGGCGAAGGCGAAGAGCATCTAATGTCCGACTCTGAATACGATATTCCTTTATCGGACAACCTCGCTCCCTCGCCTGAGAAATCTCCCCTTCGTCGTAAGGTTTACCAGGACGATGGTTCGGGGGGCCCGTGGGTGGTGTACTTCCGGCCTATATCGAAACCTCTTAGAGTAATGAATATTGCTCGGGACCTGTCGAAACACTACTCGGCAGTAAAGCATATGGACAAAGTGTCGCCAAATAAATTGCGCGTTGTTGTGTCCGACGTGAAGCAAGCAAATGAGATTGCTGCCGACGAGCTTTGCACGAGGGAGTACCGCGTGTACATCCCGTCACATGTGGTGGAGATCAACGGTGTGGTACAGGACGAGAGTCTGACAATCGAAGATCTGTTGAAGGATGGAGAAGGCCGCTTCAAAAACCCCGACCTTCAGCCAGTGAAAATATAAGAGTGCAAGCTATTGCACTCCAAGTCGATAAACGGTAAATTTTACCCATCAGACTCATTTCGCGTGACCTTTGCCGGATCTGCACTTCCAAATTATTTGGTAGTGGGAGGGGTTCGTCTACCTGTCCGGATGTACATACCACGACTAATGCACTCCAAAGCTACCACGTAAAGGCCTTAGACTGACTTCGCCGCAGAATACTCCAATTAAAACAAAAAGCGCTGACTCAAAACCGAAGCTAATCCCTCCTGGTTTAAGCAAACTAAGAGATAAAAAGGAGTACCCAGCGCTTCCAGGGGCAACAAAGCACCCAAGTGACCCCAAATCACAGCAAAACAATCAGACAAAATCTGGATTGCTGAGATTCTCTGATATTGTGGGCTGGATTTTAACAGCCTTCAACATTAAAAGCTTACTAACTGCTTTAGTGCCAACAGTAAGAGCATTTTTGAAACAGTTGACTGAACAATGGCCCCTCCTTTCTGCGATCGTATCCTTCGATGGCTAATTCACCACTAGAAATCGAGGATATGATCACTGTGCTCCAATGGAACTGCAGAAGTATCATCCCAAAACTAGATTCTTTCAAATACCTGATAAACAACCGTAACTGCGACGCATTTAGCTTATGCGAAACATGGTTTACTTCTAACATCACCCTAGACTTCCACAATTTCAACATTATTCGACTGGATCGGGAAGACTCTTACAGAGGGGTACTTTTAGGGATCAAAAAGTGCTATTCATTTCACCGTATTAACCTCCCCTCGATACCGGGAATTGAAGTTGTTGCTTGCGAAATCAATATTAAAGGCAAAGATCTATGTAAAGCTTCCATCTACATTCCTCCCAGAGTCTCGATAGGGCATCGACGGCTTGCAGACATCATAGAACTCCTTCCTTCACCGCGACTGGTTTTAGGGGACTTTAACTCGCATGGTACAGGATGGGGCTGCTTATATGATGATAACCGTTCTTCTTTAATCCAAGATCTATGTGACAACTTCAATATGACAATTCTAAACACGGGAGAAATGACACGGTACCCTAGACGCCAGCACAACCAAGTGCGTTGGATTTATCCCTTTGCTCGACCTCGCTACAGTTAGATTGCAAGTGGAAGGTAATCTGTGATCCTCACGGTAGCGATCACTTGCCGATCATGGTTTCAATCGCCAACCGTATAAAACCATCGAAAACAATCAATGTTTCGTACGATCTCACACGAAACATTGATTAGAAAAGCTACGCAAGCTCGATATCGGAGAAACTAGAATTATCACAGGAGCTTCCTCCGGAGGAAGAATATAAATTTTTGGCTGGCTTGATTCTTGACACCGCAATTCAAGCTCAGACGAAACGAGTACCCAGCGCGCAAACTAGTATACGTTCTCCCAACCCATGGTGGGACAAAGAGTGCTCAGAGCTGAAAATGAAAAAAAAACTTCAGCCTTCATCTCGTTTAGAAAGAACGGAACCCCAGATAATTATCGGAAATACGCGGCGTTAGAATTTCAAATGAACAGTCTGATTAAAGCTAAGAAACGCGGTTACTGGTGAAGGTTTGTTAACGGATTAACGAGAGAAACAGCAATGAGCACTCTTTGGAATATGGCCCGTCGCATGCGCAATCGAAATCACGCGAACGAAAGCGAGGAATATTCTAATAATACTGGATAATACTGGATATTTGATTTTGCTAAGAAAGTATGTCCCGATTCTGTTCCGGAATAGAAGATATCCCGCGTCGCGACATCGAACTCGAACGAAACCCCGTTTTCAATGGCGGAGTTTTCACTTGCGCTCCTCTCGTGTCACAATAAAGCCCCAGGGTTAGACCGAATTAAATTCAACTTGCTGAAAAATCTGCCTGACTCTGCTAAAAGACGCTTGTTGAATTTATTCAAAACGTTCCTTAAGGGTAACATTGTACCACATGATTGGAGACAAGTGAAGGTTATCGCTATTCAAAAACCAGGAAAACCAGCCTCCGAGCACAATTCGTACCGGCCGATTGCTATGATTTCCTGTATTCGAAAATTGTTGGAGAAAATGATTCTCTTCCGTCTAGACAATTGGGTCGAGACAAATGGATTGCTTTCAGATACACAATTTGGGTTCCGCAGAGGTAAAGGAACGAACGATTGTCTTGCGTTGCTCTCAACAGAAATTCAAATGGCATTTGCTCGTAAAGAACAAATGGCATCAGTTTTCCTCGACATCAAGGGGGCATTTGATTCAGTTTCCATCAATATTCTATCCGAGAAGTTGCATCCGCATGGTCTTTCACCAGTTTTGAACAACTTTTTATATAATGTATTGTCCGAGAAACACATGCATTTTGAGCATGGTGATTTGATGACATCACGATTCAGTTACATGGGTCTTCCTCAGGACTCATGTTTAAGCCCCCTTTTATACAATTTTTACGTAAATGACATCGATAAATGCATCAACACATCTTGCACGCTAAGACAACTTGCCGACGACAGCGTTGTGTCTATTATAGGACCCAAAACTACCGATCTCCAAGGACCATTGCAAGATACTCTCGACAACTTGTCGACATGGGCTCTTCAAATGGGTATCGAGTTCTCTACGGAGAAAACTGAGCTGGTTGTATTTTCAAGGAAGCGAGAGCCAGCACAATTACAGCTTCAACTAAGGGGTGAAACCATAGCTCAGGTCTTCACATTCAAATATCTCGGGGTCTGGTTCGACTCCAAAGGCAACTGGGGATGTCACATTAGGTATCTGAAACAAAAATGCCAACAGAGAATCAACTTTCTTCGTACAATAACCGGAACTTGGTGGGGCTCTCACCCAGGAGACCTGATCAGGTTGTACCAAACAACGATATTGTCCGTAATGGAATATGGATGTTTCTGTTTCCGCTCCGCTGCGAATATTCATTTCATCAAACTGGAAAAAATTCAGTATCGTTGTTTGCGTATAGCCTTGGGTTGCATGCAATCGATTTATACGATGAGCCTTGAAGAGCTGGCGGGCGTCTTGCCGTTGAAAAATAGATTCTGGAATCTCTCATATCGATTGCTTATCCGATGCGACACCTTGAATCCGATGGTGATTGAAAACTTCGAAAAGCTTGTCGAGCTTAATTCTCAGACCCGTTTTATGTCCTTGTAAATAAATATAATAAATAAATAAATCCTTCTTCGTTTGTTTCCAACCGTGTTCATTTGGTGGATGTTTCTAATCTTACTGTGTTTTTCGATACATCCATGCAAGAAGAAATTCGTGGAATCCCGGATCCTGTACGCCCTCAAGAGATCCCAAAAATTTTTAATAATAAGTTTAAAGAAGTGGACTGTAATAAAATGTTTTACACTGACGGATCACATCTCGACGGGTCCACTGGCTTCGGTATATTCAATGTAAATTTCACCGCTTCCTATAAACTCAGTGATCCAGCTTCAGTTTACGTCGCAGAACTAGCTGCAATTCAGTATACCCTTGAGATCATTGACACTCTGCCCACAGATCACTACTTCATTGTATCGGACAGTCTCAGCTCCATTGAGGCTCTCCGTTCAGTGAAGCCTGGAAAGCACTCACCGTATTTCTTGGGGAAAATACGGGAACAATTGAGTGCTTTATCTGCAAAATCATACCAGATTACCTTGGCTTGGGTCCCCTCACATTGTTCCATACAGGGCAATGAGAGGGCGGACTCGTTAGCCAAGGTGGGCGCACTAGAAGTGATACCTATGAAAGACCAATCTGCTTCAATGAATTTTTCAGTTGCTGTCGTCAGAGAACTCTAGCCAGCTGGCAAAATACATGGAATAGTGGAACTCTGGGACGATGGATGCACTCAATAATTACACAGGTATCGACGAAAGCTTGGTTCCGGGGGTTAGACGTGGGCCGTGACTTTATTCGTGTAATGTCAAGGCTCATGTCTAATCATTATATGTTCAGCGCGCATCTCCGTTGTGTGGGGCTCGCCGAGAGTGGTATCTGCGTTAGCGGTGAGGGTTATCATGACATTGAGCATGTTGTTTGGACGTGTGCCGAGTATTGTGATGCTAGGTCCCAACTCATAGGTTCCCTTCGGGCCCGAGGTATACCACCCTTCGTACCAGTCCGCGACGTCTTGGCAACTCGAAATCTTCCTTATATGACTCTCATCTACAACTTCTTGAAAACTATCAATGCTCAAATTTAGTGCTCTCTCTATCTCTTTCTCGTCTACAGCTCTATCGCACTCTTCTTTACGTTGATGAAAGTATGGCCCGTATGATCGATGCTTCGGAGCATGTACCTGCCTTGAACTGACTGAGTTGCTGGAAACTACCCAAAAACGTCACACGTACATCAGAGAACACCAACAAAGCATCCCAGCCAAGGATAATCTCTCTCGTTACAATCCGAAGAAGAATCCGTGAAGATCCAGAAAACTCTTAAAAATTTGTGCCACCAACGAATGATGTATTGTAACTCAAAATCAATATTTTGTAAATCCCACTCTCCTCACATTCCTTTACTAGCTCTAGGGGAGTATGCCGTCCCCTTAATACGGCGTCCCTTCTTCTCCTATAACAGCAAGACAATCGGCCACGTTAAGCTAAAGCAAATGAGCCAAATAAAAAATTTTATTATAAAAAAAACAAAACATTTTCCAAATCAATTGGGGTTTCAATTGTTGGTTGATACCCGTAAAATCTAGTCGCCAAGCCCTCTTCATAGAGGTCCCAGTTTGTAGATTTTTGATTACGATATGTGATAATATCAAATTTAACGTTTGAATGATCAAAGAATATGTACTTATGATCAGACAACGAAGGTTCGAGCTCATCGGAGACGAGCTAATTCACCAACTCAGGCGCAATTCTATCAGAGCAGAAAGTTACGTCCAAAACCTCCTCTCTTCCAGATCTCGCAAAAGTTGGACGGTTTCCTGCATTGACTATGTGCAGGTTTGTACTGCTCACAAATTCCATCATATCAGAGCCCCTCGAATTTATATCTGTGCTGCCCCAAATGATATGGTGAGCATTTATGTCACTGCCGATTACAAGCGGTAAATCACTCTTGCTGCAGTATGATACAACCTTTTTGAAGTCATCGCTTGGCGAAGGTTGGTTATGCGGTAAATATGCCGAACAATAGACATATTTCTTGTCTATGCCATCAATAGTCATACCGACTGTGACAGCACAAATATCCCGAGTTGTGAGCTCCGATATGAGAGAAACATCGAGAGCACTATTTGCAAGTATGCATGCTCGAGACATTTCACGTGGATTAGTCATACCGGTCTTGTTGAAGGCAACCAAGACTGGATTTAACAATTTTCCAACGTAGAAGTTTCCCTTTTGGAAATATGGTTCTTGAACCAAAGCTATAGAAGCTTTACCTTCTTGCAGAAGTCTGGATAGATTCATAGTTGCTGTACGTTTATGCTGAAGATTGATTTGTGCCACTCTAACCATTATCAATTAGAGTAACGAACATTTCACCTCCAGCGCTAACCGTACAACAACTACAAGAAACCAAATATATTGGCTTATAATCGCCTATAGCGAACCATGTAAGGATTTTTTTAGATGTTTTAATCATTTAAATCCCACGAGTTGCGAAGAAAGAAATCGTCCACTGTGCCAGAGCTTCGCTTAACACAGTAAGGGAAAACCCCAAGATATTCCGTTCACGACTGCATTGTTTAATCTCCTGCAGCCATTCAGCCATCGGCACGGAAATACACCTTGACTTAGGAGTTCCTATTTTTGTGGCCTTTTACGACATGGAACAGGAAACCAGTGGATCAATTCTTGGTAAAAAATAATTCCGCCGGATGCCACACGGCGGACACACAGGTGACTTATACCACCGGTACAGGTGGACCGTAGCGTTATTCTTAGCCAGTTGGGAAACCGCTACCGACACTACACGGCTATCTAGGCTGCTCAGAGAGGGAAGTTGACATTGATGGTCAACTTTCATGGATGGCCGAGCAGCCGTTACGATCAGTATTTGTTTTGTAACTGACAATATAGTTTTTTCGTTCAACCCCCACTTCGTCTCTCCGCCATCTTCATTGGACACTAACAAGATTTGCTTGCAGAAATTAACCCGGTCGTCCCTTCCTCTTTTTCTTTGTCTATCACCATGCTTTCTTCGATCACTAATTAGATCTACATGCCGATTCTAACATCGTCGTTTTCTTTTGCTTCCACCACCTTTTTAATCACTAATTAGATCTACATGCCGATTCTAACATCGTCGTTAGTCCACGCTCCTGTACCACCTCCTCCACCAACCCTGGTACTCCATTCGCCGCTTTTTTCTTCTCTCTCACCTTTTAAGAAAGAGCACTATTACTGCCATGCAATGCTTGGTGTCATCAACTAGTTATAGGATTTTAGATTTAGTTTTCATTGTTAGCTTTAATTGTTAGTTTTGATTGTTAGTTCTAATTGTTAGTGTTAAGTCCAAATATATCTCTTGGATCATTGTAATCTGTTGATACTGATGAGGAGGTTTTATGCCTGCTGGAGAGAGAGATTGCTAAATTTCATCTCCATCGGGCTTTTCCCAGCTCCCAAATAAATAAATAAATAAATAGATGTGCATCTAACGCGTAGTGATTGGACATGAGTCTGGACATCAAACGAATGAAGTTCCTACTCACATCCAGCCTTTTGAACCATGTCGATATATTAGGAATAATTGAGTGCATCCACCGACCCAGATCATCTCTATCCCAAGAAGCTTGTCAGCTGGCAAGTGTTCTTTGGCGACTCGCGCTATAAAATTCGTTGAAACCAATCGGTCGCTCATAAATTTCACCTTCAATAGCACCACGTTTGGCAAAACTATCAGCTCTTTCATTGCCGGGAATGGAGCAATGAGCCGGGACCCAAACTATTGTGATTCGATAATTATTATTCAATATGTCGTTCAGGCACTGTTTTATTTTGCCCAAGAAAAACGGTTCATTTTTGCCAGCAGCGTTTGAGCGAATGGCTTCAATTGCACCCAGACTATCTGTGAAGAGAAAATAATGGTTTGGAGATAATGTGACGATTACATTCAAGCTATAATGAACTGCTGCTAATTCTGCTATATAAACAGATGCAGGTTCTTGAAGCTTGAATGAGGCCGAAACATTATTGTTGAACATACCAAACCCTGTCGCTTCTTCAATTCGCGATCCGTCCGTGTAAAACATTTTCTCAGAGTCAATATGCCTGAACTTACTTGAAAATATTTTTGGTATTTCCATAGAACGTAGGTGATCCGGGATTCCACGCACTTCGCCCTGCATGGATGTGTCGAAAAATAAAGTTGAGTCAGGGACATTTAGGAGCCTGACACGGATAGGAATATATCTTGAAGGGTTGATTTCCTGTGACATATGGTTAAAATATACTGTCATGAATCTTCTTTGAGATTGAAGCTCAACTAACTTTTTGAGGTTATTAATGACTAGGGGATTCAGTACCTCGCATCTTAGCAGTCGCGACGAAAGCTCCCAAAAACGATTCTTCAATGGAAGAACTCCCGCCAGAACTTCAAGACTCATTGTATGTGTCGAATGCATGCAGCCTAAAGCAATTCGCAAACAACGATACTGAATTCGCTCCAGTTTGATAATATGAGAATTTGCAGCGGAGCGAAAGCAAACGCATCCATATTCCATCACTGAAAGTACCGTTGTCTGATTGAATTTTATTATATCTTGCGGATGAGCACCCCATCAAGACCCTGTTATTGTTCGAAGAAAATTTACTCTTTGTTGGCATTTTGTTATCAGAAACCTTATGTGTACTCCCCACGTGCATTTGGAATCAAACCACACCCCGAGGTATTTGAAAGTCAAAACCTGTTGGATCATTCTTCCCATCATATGAAGCTGAAGCTGCCCGGGATCATGCTTTCTTGAAAAGACGACCAGCTCTGTTTTCTCCGCAGAGAATTCGATACCCAGATGAACAGCCCAAACGTACAATTTATCTAAGGTATCTTGCAATGGTTTTTGCAGATCAATAGCTTTCCAGTAACTGAAACCACGCCATCAGCCAATTTTCTTAGTGTACATGGGGTTACGAGACAGCTGTCAATGTCGTTTACATAGAAATTATACAGGAGCGGACTGAGGCATGAGCCTTGCGGGAAACTCATGTAGCTAATTCTGAATGTTGCCAAATCGCCATGTGAAAAATGCATGCGTTTCTCTGACAAAAGGTTGTGCAAATAATTATTTATAACCGCTGGAGTCCATGTTGGTGGAGCTTGTCTGAAAGAACATCAATTGAAACTGAATCAAATGCTCCTTTAATGTCTAAAAATACAGAGGCCATTTGTTGTTTTTGAGCGAAGGCAATTTGGATGTCAGACGAAAGCAATGCAAGGCAATCATTCGTCCCTTTGTTTCTTCGGAAGCCAAATTGAGTATCTGACAACAAACCTTTCGTCTCGACCCAAGTGTCGAGACGTCGAAGAATAATTTTTTCGAACAATTTTCTGATGCAGGACAACATTGCATTGAGTTGTGATTGGAAGCTGGTTTCTCTGGCTTTTGAATGGCGATAACTTTCACTTGTCTCCAGTCAGGTGGAACAATATTTTGCTCAAGAAACTTGTTGAACAATTCCAACAAACGTCTTTTTGCGAGGTCGGGCAGATTCTTCACCAAATTGAATTTAATTCTGTCCAACCCAGGAGCGTTATTGTTACAAGACATGAGTGCTATGGAAAATTCCATCATTGAAAAGGGGCTATCAATGGAATCATCATTTGAAGAAGACTCCCTAATAATGCTATGCGTAGGAACAGAATCTGGACATCATTGCCGTTTCAACCTTCCGAGCGAACGGACGTGATTTGGATTCACTGCGAAAGCATTGAAAACCAGTTGTGTGTGTGTGATAAAGTGGTCGGACGATATTGTGTGATAGACAATAGATCCTGTTTACCAGCTCAAAACAGGCTAATGAGCTTGTTCAAAAGGATCCTTTTTTTTCAAATAAAATTTTTATTAGGCTCATTTGCTTTAGCTTAACGTGGCCGATTGTCTTGTTGTTAGGGGGAGAGAAAGGGATGCCGTATTACGGGGCGGCATACTCCCCAGTTAGTAAGGGGACATAGGGAGGGTGGGACCTACACAGTATTGAATTGAAATTTGAATACATCATTGGTTTGTGGCATACATCTTTTAGACACATTTTGCGTTCGATGAATCTTCATGTTTTTCAGCTTGTAGCAATGAAGAGATTATTCTGGATTGGGATGCTTCGTTGGTGTGTTCTGACGTTGATGTGACGTTTTTAAGTAGCTTCCAGCAACTCAGTCAGTTCAAGGCAGGTGCATGCTCCGAAGCATCGTTTACACAGGCCATACTTCCAGCAACGTAAAGAAGAGTGCGGTAGAGCTGTAGACGAGAAAGAGATAGGGAGAGCACTAAATTTGAGCATTGATAGTTTTCAAGAAGTTATAGATGAGAGTCATATAAGGAAGATTTCGAGTTGCCAAGACGTCGCGGACTGGTACGAAGGGTGGTATACCTCGGGCCCGAAGGGAACCTATGAGTTGGGACCTGGCATCACAATACTCGACACATGTCCAAACAACATGTTCGATGTCATGATAACCCTCACCGCAAACGCAGACACCACTCTCAGCGAGCCCCACACGACGGAGATGCGCGCTGAACATATAATGATTAGACATGAGCCTTGACATTACAAGAATAAAGTCTCGGCTCACGTCTAACCCCCGGAACCAAGCTTTCGTCGATACCTGTGGGACTATTGAGTGTAACCATCGTCCCAGAGTTCCACTATTCCATGTATTCTGCCAGCTGGCTAGAGTTTTCTGACGACAGCAACTGAAAAATTCATTGAAGCAGATTGGTCTTTCATAGATATCACCTTCTAGTGCGCCCACCTTGGCTAACGAGTCCGCCCTCTCATTGCCCCGTATGGAACAATGTGAGGGGACCCAAACCAAGGTAATCTGGTATGATTTTGCAGATAAAGCACTCAATTGTTCCCGTATTTTCCCCAGGAAATACGGTGAGTGCTTTCCAGGCTTCACTGAACGGAGAGCCTCAATGGAACTGAGACTGTCCGATACAATGAAGTAGTGATCTGTGGGCAGAGTGTCAATGATCTCAAGGGTATACTGAATTGCAGCTAGTTCTGCGACGTAAACTGAAGCTGGATCACTGAGTTTATAGGAAGCGGTGAAATTTACATTGAATATACCGAAGCCAGTGGACCCGTCTAGATATGATCCGTCAGTGTAAAACATTTTATTACAGTCGACTTCTTTAAATTTATTATTAAAAATTTTTGGGATCTCTTGAGGGCGTACAGGATCCGGGATTCCACGAATTTCCTCTTTCATGGATGTGTCGAAAAACACAGTAGAATTAGAAGTATCCACAAAATGAACACGATTGGGAACAAACGAAGAAGGATTTATATTCTGAGCCATGTAGTCAAAATACAAGGACATAAAACGGGTTTGTGAATTAAGCTCGACGAGCTTTTCAAAGTTTTCTATCACCATCGGATTCAAAATGTCGCATCGGATTAGCAGTCGATATGAGAGATCCCAGAACCTGTTTTTCAACGGTAAGACGCCCGCCAGCACTTCAAGACTCATCGTATGGGTTGATTGCATGCAACCCAAGGCAATACGTAAACAACGATACTGAATTCTTTCCAGTTTAATGAAATGAATATTCGTAGCGGAGCGGAAACAGAAACATCCATATTCCATTACTGACAATATCGTCGTTTTGTACAACCTGATCAGGTCTCCTGGGTGAGAGCCCCACCAGGTTCCGGTTATTGTACGAAGGAAATTGATTCTCTGTAGGCATTTTCGTTTCAAATACCTAATGTGACATCCCCAGGTACCTTTGGAATCGAACCAGACCCCGAGATATTTAAATGTGAAAACCTGAGCTATGGTTTCACCCCCTAGTTGAAGCTGTAATTGCGCAGGTTCTCGCTTCCTTGAAAATACAACCAGCTCAGTTTTCTCCGTAGAGAACTCGATACCCATTTGAAAAGCCCATGTCGACAAGTTGTCGAGGGTATCTTGCAATGGTCCTTGGAGATCGGCAGCTTTGGGTCCTATAATAGACACAACACTGTCGTCGGCAAGTTGTCTTAGCGTGCAAGATGTGTTGATACATTCATCAATGTTATTTACGTAAAAGTTGTATAAAAGGGGGCTTAAGCATGAGCCCTGAGGAAGACCCATGTAACTAAATCGCTTTGTCGTCAAATCACCATGCTCAAAATGCATGTGTTTCTCGGACAATAGATTATATAAAAAGTTGTTCAAAACTGGTGAAAGACCATGCTGATGCAACTTCTCAGATAGAACGTTAATGGAAACTGAATCGAATGCCCCCTTGATGTCGAGGAAAACTGATGCCATTTGTTCTTTACGAGCAAATGCCATTTGAATTTCTGTTGAGAGCAACGCAAGACAATCGTTCGTTCCTTTGCCCCTGCGGAACCCAAATTGTGTACCTGAAAGCAATCCATTTGTTTCGACCCAATTGTCTAGACGGAAGAGAATCATTTTCTCCAACAATTTCCGGATACAGGAAAGCATAGCAATCGGCCGATACGAATTGTGATCGGAGGCTGGTTTTCCAGGTTTTTGAATAGTAATAACTCTCACTTCTCTCCATTCGTGTGGGACAATATTACCCTCGAGGAACTTGTTGAATAAATTCAACAAGCGCCTTTTGGCAGAGTCGGGCAGATTTTTCAACAAGTTGAATTTAATTCTGTCTAACCCCGGGGCTCTATTGTTACACGACAAGAGCGCAAGCGAGAACTCTACCATCGAAAACGGTGTTTCGTTTGTATTCAATGTCGCGACGCGGGATATCTTCTGTTCCGGAACAGAATCAGGACATACTTTCTTAGCGAAATCAAATATCCAGCGGTTAGAATATTCCTCGCTTTCGTTCGCGTGATTTCGATTGCGCATGCGACGGGCCGTATTCCAAAGAGTGCTCATTGCTGTTTCTCTCGTTAATCCGTCAACAAACCTTCGCCAGTAACCGCGTTTCTTAGCTTTAATAAGACTTTTCATTTGAAATTCTAACGCCGCGTATTTCCGATAATTATCTGGAGTTCCGTTCTTTCTAAACGAGATGAAGGCTGAAGCTTTTTTCGTTTTCAGCTCTGAGCACTCTTTGTCCCACCATGGGTTGGGAGAACGCATACTAGTTTGCGCGCTAGGTACTCGTTTCGTCTGAGCTTGAATTGCGGTGTCAAGAATCAAGCCAGCCAAAAATGTATACTCTTCCTCCGGAGGAAGCTCCTGTGATGTTTCTAGTTTCTCAGATATCGAGCTCGCGTAACGTTTCCAATCAATGTTTCGTGTGAAGTCGTACGAAACATTGATTGTTTCCGATGGTCTTCCACGGTTGGTGATAGAAACTATGATCGGCAAGTGATCGCTACCGTGAGGATCACAGATTACCTTCCACTTGCAATCTAACTGTAGCGAAGTCGAGCAAAGGGATAAATCCAGCGCACTTGGTTGTGCTGGCGGTCTAGGGTTCCGTGTCATTTCTCCCGTGTTTAGAATTGTCAAATTGAAGTTGTCACACAGATCTTGGATTAACGAAGAACGATTATCATCATATAAGCAGCCCCATCCTGTACCATGCGAGTTAAAGTCCCCTAAAACCAGCCGCGGTGAAGGAAGAAGTTCTATGATGTCTGCAAGCCGACGATGCCCTATCGAGACTCTGGGAGGAATGTAGATAGAAGCTATACATAGATCTTTGCCTTTAATATTAATTTGGCAAGCAACAACTTCAATTCCCGGTGTCGAGGGGAGGTTAATACGATAAAATGAATAGCACTTTTTAATCCCTAAAAGTACCCCTCCATAAGAGTCTTCTCGGTCCAGGCGGATTATGTTAAAATTATGGAAGTCGAGGTTGATGTTAGAAGTAAGCCAAGTTTCACTCAAGGAGAATACATCGCAATTATGAGTATGTATTAAGTGTTTGAAAGAATCAAGTTTTGGGATGATACTTCTGCAATTCCACTGAAGCACAATGATCATATCTTCGATTCTCAGTGGTAAATTATCCATCAAAAGATACGATCGCTGCAAGGAGGGGCCATTGTTCAGTCAACTGTTTTAAAAATGTCCTTACTGTTGGCAGTAGAGTAGTTAGGAAGCTTTTCAGAGGATCAGTAATATTGAAGGCTGTTAATATCCAGTCCACGATATCAGAAAATTTCAATAATCCAGCGTTTGTTGGATTTTCTGGTTGTGCTTTGGGGTCATTCGGGTTTTTTGATGCCCCAGGAAGTGCTGGGTACTCCTTATCATCCCTAAGTTTTTTTAACCCAGGAGGTGTTTGCTTCGGTTTTGAGTCAGCACTTTTTGTTTCCGTTTGGTTCTTTTGTGACGAAGAGGACAGTCTGAGGCTTTACGAGGAAGCTTGGGAGAAGCCAGATTTTGTCTTTTCCTGCTTCCTTCAACCTGTGTGTAGGAAGGTCCTTCGCCTGGGTCGTCAGAGGTATCCTCTTCAACTGGCAAGATTGCAAACGGGTTCTCAGGGGTCGATGGAGTGGTTCTTTTTAAGATTTCCGCATAAGAACGTTTGGAACGTTCTTTCACGGATCGCTTCAATTTCTCCGCACGCTGTATGTACGTAGGGCACACCGAAAGATCATGAGGATTCTCCCCGCAGTAGCAACACTTTTCCACTGCTCTTCTGCAGAGATCGTCCTCATGGGCCTCTCCGCATTTGCCGCATCGCAGTTTGTTGCAACAATAGGTTGCCGTATGACCTAACTGTTTGCAGCTTGTACAATGCATTACCCGCGGTACATACAGCCGAACAGGTAGACGAACTCCACTCACTTCCAAATAATTTGGAAGTGCAGATCCGGCAAAAGTCACGCGAAATGAGTCCGATTGGTAAAATTTACCATCTATCGATTTGGAGTGCAATTGCTTGCACTCCAAAATTTTCACTGGATGAAGGTCGGGGTTTTTGAAACGGCCTACCCCGTCCTTCATCAGATCTTCGATTGTCAGACTTTCGTCACGGACCACACCGTCGATCTCCACCACATGAGACGGGACGTACACGCGGTACTCCTTCGTGAACAACTCGCTGGTAGCAATCGCGTTTGCTTGCTTCAGGTCGGACACAACAACGCGTAACTTGTTTGGCGAAACCTTATCTATTGTTTTTATTGCCGAGTAATGTTTTTCCAGGTCCCGAGCAATATTTAAAACTCTGAGAGACTTTAATTTGGGCCGGAAGTATACCACCCACGGACCCCCCGAGCCATCGTCTTGGTAAACTTTTTGGCGGGCAGGCAATATCTTAGAGGGAGATGGAGGCATCGGAGAGGGAGATGGCATCGGAGAGGGAGATGGTATCGGAGGGGGAGATGGTATAGGAGGGGGAGATGGTATAGGAGGGGTAGATGGCATCTCGGAAGCAAACTCAGCCTCTAAATGTTCTTCGTTCATTCGTTCAGCTTCGCCCTCCTCCGAGACACCCCCACTGTCATCAATATTCATATTTAAAGTGCGGGAGTAAAGAAGTCTCCCGCACTTGAAATGAGAAAGAAAGAAATAAAATGAAAAGAAAATATATGAATAGTAAAAGTTGAAAAAAAAAGTTTGAGAAAATACTTAACAGTATGTCACGGTAAGCTGTTAGGTGAGTTGCTCCTTCACTCCTTCGTTGTGCTTCAGCGTGACCTTGACTCAGGATTTGGCTGCTGCGATGCGGGTAGCAAACAATAGAAATAACTGCTGCCCGAGGATAGCACAATAGCGTCTACTGTTGATACCGATACAAAACCGGTGCACAGACAGAACTCACTTGCGGGGATGCTACTTTTTATCACTTTTATTTAATGCCTATACTACAGCCTCTGCTGTGATAGGCACCTTCGTCTTACCGATGTCGATTGTTAAAAAAACGCGTGTGCTCACTTCGAACATTCGGTTACGAATGACAAAAAGGATCCTTTCACGCTGGAGTACCGCGTCTACGTGCCAGCTCGTGAAGTCGAAATCGACGGTGTGGTCACCGATTCGAGTTTGACTTGCGAGGATATTCTTAAGTACGGGGCGGGTTGTTTTAAAGACCCCTCACTTAAGAATGTCAAGATACTGGATTGCAAGCGATTGCATTCAGTATCGATCGCCGGGGATGGAACAAAGTCTTATCCCCAATCAGACTCTTATCGTGTGACCTTCGCCGGCTCGGCATTGCCCAACTACATCCTCTTGGACCGGGTTCGTTTGCCTGTTCGTATATTGCAAATTGGCCCCTTCTTTCAGCGATTGTATCTTTCGATGGCTAAATCATCCACCGAGGTCACGGAAATAATCACTGTTTTACAGTGGAATTGCAGAAGTATTATCCCAAAAATAGATTCATTTAAATTTCTAGTAAACAATCTGAAATGTGACGCATTTGCATTGTGCGAAACTTGGCTAACTTCTGGAATACCCTTAAACTTTCACGATTTTAACATTATTCGTCTGGATCGAGATAATCCCTATGGAGGAGTACTTTTGGGGATCAAAAAGTGCTATTCTTTCTATCGCATTAACCTCCCCTCAATACCAGGTATTGAAGTTGTCGCATGTCATGTTACAATCAAAGGTAAGGACCTTTGCATTGCTTCCATCTACATTCCCCCAAGAGCATCGGTTGGGCATCGGTGGCTCAGTGATATCGTAGAGCTCCTTCCTGCACCGACGTTGGTTTTAGGAGACTTTAACTCACACGGTACGGGATGGGGCTGTCTTCACGACGATAGCAGATCAGCTATGATCCATGATATTTGCGACAACTTCAATATGACAATCTTGAATACGGGAGAAATGACACGGATTCCTGCACCACCAGCAAGACCAAGTGCGCTGGATTTATCCCTTTGCTCGACATCGCTACGGTTGGATTGCACGTGGGAGGTAATTCCTGATCCCCACGGTAGCGATCATCTACCGATCGAAATATCAATCACCAGCGGCTCAAAACCATCGAAGACAATCAATGTTTCGTATGACCTCACACGAAATATTGATTGGAATAGCTATGCGACCTCGATATCTGAGAAACTTGAAAGAACTCAACAACTTCCTCCGGAGGAAGAGTACACGTTTTTGGCTGGCTTGATTCTCGACACCGCGACTCAAGCTCAGACGAAACGTGTACCTGGCGCGAAAACTAACATCCGTCCTCCCAACCCGTGGTGGGACAAAGAGTGCACAAATTTAAACGCGGAGAGAGCCTCCGCGTATAAAATATTCAGAAAAAATGGAACACCTGATAATTACCGGAATTACGCGGCGTTAGACGTTAAAACTAAGAACTTGATTAGAACCACGAAACGCGGTTACTGGCGTCGGTTTATAGACGGCTTAACGAAAGAAACATCTATGAGTACTCTTTGGAACACAGCCCGACGAATGCGCAATCATAACACCACGAATGAAAGCGAGAAATATTCCAACCGCTGGATATTCGATTTCGCTAAAAAAGTATGCCCAGACTCTGTTCCGGAACAGAAGATCACCCGCGCCGCGACACCAAATACAAACGAAACACCGTTTTCGATGGTAGAGCTCTCACTTGCACTCTTGTCATGTAACAATAAAGCCCCGGAATTAGACAGAATAAAATTCAACTTGTTGAAAAATCTGCCAGACCCCGCCAAAAGGCGCTTGTTGAGTTTATTCAATAAGTTCCTTGAGGACAACATTGTTCCACATGACTGGAGACAAGTGAAAGTGATCGCCATTCAAAAACCAGGAAAATCAGCCTCCGATCACAATTCGTATCGGCCGATTGCTATGCTTTCCTGTATCCGGAAATTATTCGAAAAAATGATTCTCTTCCGTCTAGATAATTGGGTCGAAACTAATGGCTTACTTTCAGATACACAATTTGGTTTGCACTCAACAGAAATTCAAATGGCATTTGCTCTTAAAGAACAAATGGCGTCAGTTTTCCTAGACATTAAGGGGGCTTTTGACTCAGTTTCTATAAATATCCTATCTCAGAAGCTGCATCAGCATGGTCTTTCGCCAGTTTTGAACAACTTTTTACATAATCTATTGTCTGAGAAACACATGTATTTCGCGCATGGTGATTTGTCGACAATACGATTCAGTTACATGGGTCTTCCTCAGGGCTCATGCTTAAGCCCCCTTCTATACAATTTTTACGTAAACGACATCGATAAATGTATCAACACATCTTGCACGCTAAGACAACTTGCCGACGACAGCGTTGTGTCTTTTATAGGACCCAAAGCTGGCGATCTGCAAGGGCCGTTACAAGATACTCTTGTCAACTTATCCACATGGGCTCTTCAAATGGGTATCGAATTCTCTACGGAGAAAACTGAGCTGGTTATATTTTCGAGAAAGCGAGAACCAGCACAATTACAGCTTCAACTAGGGGGTGAAACCATAGCTCAGGTCTTCACATTTAAATATCTCGGGGTCTGGTTCGACCTCAAAGGCACCTGGGGATGTCACATTAGGTATCTGAAAAGAAAATGCCAGCAAAGAATCAACTTTCTTCGTACAATAACCGGGTCGTGGTGGGGTGCCCATCCAGGAGACCTGATCAGGCTGTACCAAACAACGATATTGTCCGTGGTGGAATACGGATGCTTTTGCTTCCGATCCGCGGCGAACACTCATTTCATCATGCTGAAAAGAATTCAGTATCGTTGTTTGCGTATTGCCTTGGGTTGCATGCAATCGACTCATACGATGAGCCTCGAAGTGCTGGCGCGTGTTCTCCCATTGAAAAACCGGTTCTGGGATCTCTCATATCGTTTGCTCATTCGATGCGACATTTTGAATCCTCTGGTGATTGAAAATTTCTAAAGGTTAGTTGAGCTTAATTCTCAAACCCGTTTTATGTCCTTGTATTTTGATTACATGGCTCAGAATATTAATCCTTCTTCGTTTGTTTCCAACCGTGCTCATTTCTTGGATACTTCTGATTCTACTGTGTTTTTCGACACATCCATGAGAGAAGAAATTCGTGGAATTCCGGCTCACGTGCGCCCTCAAGTGGCCCCAAATATTTTTTATAATAAATTTAGAACAGTCAACTGTGAAAAGGTGTTTTACACTGACGGATCAATCATTAACAAGTCCACAGGCTTCGGCATCTTCAATCAAAACATCACCGCTTCTTACAAACTCAGTGATCCGGCTTCAGTTTACGTCGCAGAATTAGCTGCTATTCAGTACACCCTCGAGATCATTGAAACCTTGCCCAAAGACCATTACTTCATTGTCACGGACAGTCTAAGCTCAATAGAAGCTCTCCGGGCAATGAAGCCAGGGAAGTATCTCCCATATTTCCTGGGGAAAATACGGGAACATTTGAGTACTTTATCTGAACGGCCTTATTTAATATCGTTAGTCTGGGTTCCTTCGCATTGTTCTATTCCGGGCAATGAAAAGGCAGACTCATTGGCTAAATTGGGCGCATTAGAAGGTGATATTTATGAAAGACCAATCTGCTTCAATGAATTTTTCAGTATCTCTCGTCAGAAAACTCTCGAAAGTTGGCAAACTTCATGGAGCAATGACGAACTGGGTCGATGGCTACACTCCATTATCCCTAAGGTATCGACGAAACCTTGGTTCAACGGGATGAACGTGAGTCGTGATTTCATTCGCGTTATGTCACGACTCATGTCAAATCACTATACATTCAACGCACATCTCCGGCGTATGGGGATCGTGGAGAACGGGCTCTGCACCTGTGGCGACGGTTATCAGGACATCGAGCATGTCGTGTGATCGTGCGTAGAGTATCGCGACGCCAGGTCGAAGCTACTGGAATCCCTCAGGGCCCGAGGTAGACCGCCTGAGGTTCCGGTTCGGGATGTGTTGGCGAGTCGGGATAGTTCATATATGCTTCTCATATACCAGTTTCTCAAACACATTAATATACAAGTGTAATCTGTTACATCTGGCTTAGAAAGTTCCTCCTATTTATCGACGTTGTTTCAACTGTGGCTAAGAATTATTTCTCAACTGCAGGTTCGACACTAACTTCCGCCGATCATCCCGATTCCTCATCTGTCCACCATCTTCATTGGAACTAACAAGATCTTTCTGCTGTCACTAACCTTCGCTTCCCCCCTCCCCGTCTCTTCACCATCTCGATGTCAACTAATTAGATCTCTGTCGTTTTAGTCATTTCATTCCCATATCCCCTTTTTACTCCGTTTTCCGCAATATTTACTTCGCTATATTTTTTTTTGTCGTGAATACGACTTACTTTACTATGGGGCGCCTTTTCAAAATTTACCCTCTGAGAGAGTGATAAGTTTTTGATCGTGAATATCTCCTGTTATATCTAACGAATCAATATAATTCTTGCTACATGCCATCGGAAATATGATCACAATTTTATGATAAAACTTTCAGTTGTGTGACATATTCTTAAATAGTTCACAATTAAACTTTTCTGAAATGTTTGGTATAAACGAGTATCAAAGAGGATAATTCATATGGCGCGTTTGCCTTTCTCGTATTTTGAAAGCTCATAGCTCAGTGATCTGTAGAAGGATTTATATAATCTAACTACCAATAGAATCGAAAATCTTCAACTTGAACGTGTATTACAACAATATTGAAGTTTTTCAATAGTACACTATTGAAAAACCTGTTTGATTTAACCCATGACAGCACCAGCCAATCAGAACGCGAGATGTCTGTATCTATACAAGAGCATCCATATAAAAGTTGAATGGTTCACTTTTCCTATCATTTGCTGAGCAACTCTTCCCGAAACAAGACACACGACAGCAACATCGAGGACCTGTCGTCTCATTGTTTCCCGATATGAATGCACGAGACACCGTCAGCACAATGACACCGAAAAAGGCAGCCAAAAAGTCCAGCAAGGCCCATTGCCGAAACAAGACACACACGAGAACCATCTCAGATCTCAATATTTCCTACCAAAAGATGCATCAAGATGGGAGTAAAAATAATTTGCACCGTCACTAACACATTCAATTACGAACGGCAATGCGAAAGCGAAAGTGATGATTTTGAACACATCTTTATACTAGTTTACAAATATGCCGTGCGAAACAGAGTTGCCACAGATCAATATGTATTTTTGTCGCGAGTACTTTAGTATGCGGCCGAAAACAAAAATTGTTAGAACAAATGTTTCCACTTGATTTGCGCATTCTACTTTCC
This sequence comes from Malaya genurostris, assembly GCF_030247185.1. Lineage (NCBI taxonomy): Eukaryota > Metazoa > Arthropoda > Insecta > Diptera > Culicidae > Malaya > Malaya genurostris. The sequence continues at coordinate 171,437,802 of NC_080571.1, forward strand.
AGGCGTATCAGAACTGGCTAAACTTAAAGCAATTCTAAATATTTCTTTATCACAGTGATGTGGTCATCCTGAAAAGGACGGGGTTTTCAACGGATGGCCAGCTGCAGATGGCGAGGGATGATTTTCGTTTTCGTTGTCATGGGCAGCGTTACCGGTCAACTCCAACACTTCGGCAACCAAGTACTCCATCACTGCCGCCAGATAGACCGATGCACCAGCACTGACACGCTCGGCGTAGTTCCCCTTCCGAGGCAAACGATGGATTCTGCCGCCAACTGGGCACTTCAGACCAGCACGGCTTGAGCGGGACTTTACCTTGCCCTTAATTGTTCCTCCACAATATGCTGTTAACATCTCGACGACCCATTCAGTATTACTGGCTGCCGCTCTGCTAACTCTCTCTTTTATATCGTTTCACTGTTTCCCGTTCTGCGTATAGGAAAGGAATTCTAACAAAGGGGACGTCCTACCGTGCTACCACTAGCACGTATAAAAGGAAATGTGATGTGAGAAATAGCGTCATTTAAGTTAAAGCAGCTACTCTGTACGTACGAGACACCGTCAGAACGATGGCTCCGAAAACAGGTAGAAAAGCAGATTTGTACCGTCACTAACACATTCAATTACGAACGGCAATGCGAAAGCAAAAGTGATGATGTTGAACACATCTTTATACTAGTATGGGGTCGTGTGAAAATATGCCATGCGAAACAGGGTTGCCATATATACAGGTTAATCTGTATTATTATTATTACTATCATTATTATTATTAGAATCACTCTTGCATACCGAAGATCGTAGATACATTTCAGACCAGGCCATTGCAATTGTCTCGTACTGAAATTTCGAGAAGAATCAGATATCTTCGAACTTCATAGCTTCAATAAAAATAAACTACAAATTCGTCGTACCTAGCTTCCTATATTAGCAAATTAAAAAGGAATTGTTTCAAGTTTGGAATATATAGTAGTAGAATAGTAGCTGTTTAATGTAACTAATCTGTACTTTAATGTAGGTGTATCGCTTCAAATTCTATTAGTGAAAAAGAGGAAAGCTTGCACAATTCATACAATCAATCAACTAACTGATATTCGGAAAAGTGATGGGAGCGTGTCAGTTTTTTCGTATTCACGACATCCAGTTATGTCTCTGACATTACTCACCCGCCTTTTTTTCATTTTCTTCTGTAACAACACCATCATCGCCCACGGAAACTTATCAACAGCATGCGGGCCACCCGCCGGGTATTCGTAACCTGGGGGTGTTTCCCGCGGACCCACACGGACCGAAGAATGCGGCCAACATGAATATTCACCAACGCTATAAGGAAGACTCTCATGAAATATTCAATTCACCGGCCGATCACCACATGAAGGCTGGATCTGCCAAAGTCAACCACTGCGACCCAAATATGACATTACTTAATGATACAACCCTAGTTTTAAGTTAGTCGTAAATTTTAAATTAGTAAAAGCCCTTGGCATCTTAGAGCTTAAGCAGTGTGCCTTAAACATTATATTCTTGAATAAAAAAAAGAATCTGGACAAACTTTCCTCGCAAATTCAAATATCCATCGATTCGAGTACTCTTCACTCTCATTTCCTACGTTACGATTCCTCATTCGTCTGGCCGTATTCCAAAGAGTGCTCATTGAGGTTTCTCTTGACAAACCTTCCACAAAATGTCTCCAATAGCTGCATTTCTTGGCCCGAAGTATGTTCTTGTACTTGGTTTCTAAAACCAAGAATTTTTCAAAATTCTGATTAGTTCCTCCTCCTCGTTTTAAAAACGTCTTGAAAGCTTTTTGTTTCACGTGTTTAGCATCTGAGCACTCTTTGTCCCACCAAGGATTTTGTTAAACGATGGACCAAGAAATCGTTTGGTTTGTGCTTGTTCAGCGGCCTCCAGTATCGAACAAACGAGAAAGTCATATTCTTCAAGTGGGGGGAGCTCTTCCATGGAATTTAAGATACTTGACATATTACTTTTGAATTTAATCCAGTCAATATTTTTTGTCAAATCATATGGAATATTAACTGAATTATCAATACATTTGTTACTGCTAATTGAGATGATGATTGGTAAATGATCTGTTCAATACTTACCCTTTATTTCGCAATAGAAACCTGAAAACAGAATGAAATTTTATAAATGTAAATAACTTACCTGTAAATACTTATCTAGTTATAAAAAGTGAATATAACCCTAGATTTAGAGAATGAAATGTACCTATAATCTTTACACACCTTGCTTGGAACTGGATTCTACCACACAAGATACAACTGTGAAACAGTTTCAGTCTTACAGACACACTTATACAATATTACCAGCAATAAACAGATCGCAACAAGTATTCATTGGTGTTGGATGCAAATCAAGCTATGTCCGCCTTTCCGTTAAACCGCGAAATCCGAAGTCCGTATACTACCGTGCTCCGTCGGTCTTTTTTCGCGTCAAAGTTTGCAAGAGCATGGAATGTGCCAAGCCCTGCCGTATCAGGTGAAATTTCATGTACCGAAGTGAGAAGAGTAGTGAAGTGCTTAAACATGATCGCTACCGTGTAAATCAGGAAATACTTTCCAGGTGCAATCTAGTCGAATTGAAGTCGAGCAAAGAGATAAATCTAATGCACTTGGACGTGCAGGAGGTCTTGGAATCCGAGTCATGCTACCCATATTCAATACTGTCATGTTGAAATTGTCGCATATATTATATATTAAAGATGATCTGCTATCGTTGTAAACGGAACCCCACATCATTCCGTGCGAATTGAAATCTCCTAAAATTAAACGTGGAGCAGGAAGGGCTTCGAGAATTTCATTAAGCCGTCGTTGTCCAACTTGAGCTCTTGGAGGAATATATACCGAAGCAATGCAAATGTCCTTTCCTTTAATGTTTATTTGACAAGCAACAACTTCTATACTGGAAGTAGACGGAATGTTTAATCTATAAAAAGAATAAGATTTCTTAATTCCTAAAAGCACTCCACCATACGGAGAGTCTCTATCGAGACGTATAATGTAAAAGTCATTAAAATTTAAGGCTATGTTTGATGTAAGCCATGTTTCGCACAAAGCAAATACATCACATTTTTGACTACACAACAAAACTTTAAATGAATCAAGTTTTGGCATGATGCTTCGACAATTCCACTGCAGAACAGTGATTGAATCATTTGCGACGGATGATAAAAGTTACAAATTCATGGCCGGAATTTCCTTTTTAAAAAAGAGTACCGCTCACTTCGGATGACAAATTAATTGTGTGCTTTATTTTCATCAATAATTAAATCGAGCCCTACCGAACTAAACATAAAATGCCTACGTAGCTCCTGCTGGTCATCGCTGCCGCCGGACTGGTGCTGCTTCATAAGCATTTCAGGTGTCGGTGACGAGTGCATTCCATTTTTTGGGTGATTCGGTTTCGCCTGGTGATAACTGCTCTTTCCCGTAGTGTTGAGCCTCCTGGGTCAACGTTAAACTGCTGGCTCTGTCAAATTTGTAGCAGATGGTCGATAATATTGGATACTTGTGGTTCTATCAGACAACATAATTCCTCGTATGTTGTCTGATAGAATGTCGGAATATTTATCACATAAAGCAGTATCTCGTTATCTGTACCGATTGTCACATTTACGAAGTTGAGAGCTTCGTCCAGTAGTTCCGGATACACTCCTTGGTTGGCTAGAGACTCGTCTATTAGATGTATTTCTGCTGGATCTAGTAACTTATGACTTACTATTCCTAACTTAGCGAGTACTATCGACTCCTGTATAGCTTCAATTTCTTCGTTAATGAGATCTAAATTTATAATATTGTTCAGTATCAAATTTTCTTCGGTTGCTAATTTAAAATGATCTCTTTCAACTGCAATAATTTTATCCATTGTTTCGGTAATGTTATCTAAACTACTAAATACTTGATTGTTTATTGAGGACTGCCTATCATTATTATCGATTACGTCGTTAATCCCTGTCGTTATCATACGTAAGTCTTCTGCGTCCGGTGCTCCGGAAATCCATTTCCAGACTCGTCCGAGTGCGTTCCATCGTTTTGTTCTTGGGGTGAGTTGGTCGATATTGTCTTTGAGTTGGTTTGTTTTTCGTCTTATAAGGTCGTTCAAGTCTGAGTAACTGAAGTTTATTGCGACAATTTGTGATTCAACTTGTAGCAATGTTTCTTTGATGGCAGTTATATTTATTGAATGTATGATTTTGTGATATCCTTCTATGATCTTTGCCTCTCCTGTCTTGACTATTGCATTAGGATCTTCGTTTAAATTATGAATTTCAATATTCTGACAAACTGACAGTGGTAATCTGCAATTATGAAATATTAATGTTTTTTACATTTGACTTGTGTAATTTTGCATTATTCTCGTTTCTAAAGGTAACTTCGTTATCTTGTTGAACATAATATTTTTTTAAACTTAGGTTTGTGCTTTGCCCTGATAATTTTATCTTTGACAAATATTTCTTTTCCTACTGGAAGCATTGGTGCAACTGATCTATTTTTATTAAACATCGATAATAGGTTTTTTTTGCGTTCTCGTTAAATTTGCCAGAACTTCGTCGTATCGTTTTTGGCGTATCTCTTCCAGTCGGTCGGGGTCAATTTGTTGGTCAGTAAGTCTAGTCTTCCCAAATACAATGTTCTTGGGGGTCATGGTTGTCGCCGAGTGGATTGTATTGTTGTATTTTTCGACAACTGTTTGAACAAGGTTCCGAGCAGCTGCGTCTGGGGTGGTTTGTTTTTGAATTCGATAAAGTTCTAGAATAGTTGAAAGGAATCGTTCGACTATTCCGTTAACTTCTGACTTATGGTTGGGTGTTAATTACACCCGAATGTTTAGGTCTGCCATCCATCCACGAATATTCGGAGATTGTAGACCTTTTTCGTTATCTACCACTACGGATTCTGGGATGACATGAGATGTAAGTGTCGTCCACATTCCTTTCTCTATGTGAATAGCATTTCTGGATCGTATTGGAACCATTCGTCCGTACTTGCTAAATTTGTCTACGCTTGATAGAAAGTAATTTTCCTGGATGTGAAAGATTTCTATATGAAGAATTTGAAAGGGATATTTTGGAAGAGGTGTTTCTTGAAGTGGTATTACAAGTGGATGACGGTCGTATTTCGATTCATTGCAGACGTCACAGACTTGAATAAATTTTCGAATGTTTTGCGTGAGTTTTGGAAAGTAAATCTCTCGCAAAATTTGTTCGTTATTTTCATTAATACCGCGATGTGCTCAAAGATGTGTTTCGCGTATGATTTTTTCTTGTTCCTGTTGGTCTTGTACGTCTACAAGGATTCGTTGTGTGAACCGTATTTTCAACATTCCAGCTCTACTGAAGAATTTTTTATATACCTCTTGCAATTGGCCCAAAATGATTTTTGATGTGTGTAACCCAATTAATTTTGACGGACTGAAAAATTCTTTCATCAGAGTGGCAAGAATTTGTTCATCGAATTTAGTGTGTTTGATAGAAATTCTGGTGTAGCCGGGGAACGGATAAGTTGTCGTTGTCTCTGCGTTAATATTAGTCTGCTCAATTATTATTTGTAGTTTAAAAGCATTTAGAGGTGCTTCAGTTGAAATAATATAGTTCGTATCATCGTCTTCAGCTGAGTGTTGAGTTGGCGTTAACGAATTAATTTGAATTCGGCTTAAAGCATCGGCTACAAAATTATTTCTACCGGGTTTGTATACAATTTCGTAGTCATGCTCTTCTAGAGGGGCTGGGGTCCACTAGGAGATTGATAGTACCTATTAGCGCTCTCCGGACAGTACCAGCCTAGATGCCGTGTGGAATCCGGCGGAAAAAAATGAACCAAGAATAGATCCACTGGGTTCCTGCTTCCATGTCGTAAAAGGCGACAATTGCAGGAGTTTCTTTTTTCTTTCAGTTATCAGATATTTTCAATGTTTTACTTCTGATTACTCTATTTTACTAAATCATCTCTTTATTCAACCTATCAATTTCCGTCTAGCTTCGGAGAAAAGTTTTATTAGGAATGATTTCTTCTTCCATGTTATAGATTGTCTTTCAAGATTATGAAATGAATGATAAAAATCAACCATTGCGCAAATCCGTTTATGGTACAAAGTTAATAACAGAGATAACATATATCGGTATATTGAATACATAGTAAAAAAACTTGATATTAATATTTCAAACAGTAAATTAATATTTTTCTCGGTAGCCGGCTGCCCAGATCAACTAATATAACCAATTAATAATTTCAATAAATAATTCAAATAATAAAGCGGAAATAATAAAGAATCAAGACGCGTGTGAAATCTGTTGACCTTTGTTTGGTGATTTAAAATGATTTTATAATAACTGTTTAGAATATTTCAATGCAATGAATCAACTTTTTTGTCTAAATCCTATTCTCTCGTTTATTTTGCATCACGTAGCTTCATTTATAAAAACGTGCTTAATCCACCTAGCAGTGAGATGATACCTTTTTTTATCAATCCGCATGTGTTTTTTTTGCATGACTAAAAAAACACGAAAGGTAGATGCATAAACGAGTGACTGCATACTCGACAGCCGGCTGTCCGGAGTTTTGTCAATTTCGGAGATTGACTGTTTCGTGCATTATGTTGCCAGCACAAAGTAACACATAAAACGATAATACTTTAAAACATTCTTGGTAGCCGGCTACCCAGAGCAATAAACACATGATAACATTATTAAAACATTTACTAACAAAGTATCCTCTCCTGTGATGCATGTGGGAATGCAGAGGATTCCTCGGTTCTTAGTAGCAACATGCATCGAACTAACAATCCTTTCCCTCCCAAATAGATCTGCATTCGGACGTGGCCGGCGTCGGTATTGATCAGCACGCATGGTTCAATACAGTTTGCACAGTGTGAAACAATGTGTTATTCCCAAACATGTTACTTCAAAAAATCATTTTGCAATCTCATTTGGTCCAGATCAATAACGGAGTAGCAACACACGGGCGGTCTCAAATGCTAAATGCTAAATGCTAATTTCGTAGTCATGCTCTTCTAGATAAGACTTCCAATTTTTTAATTTTGCATTCACATTTCTGGGTGATAATGAAAATGTGAGTGGCTGATGGTCGGTGACTTTTTTAAATTTCTGACCGTAAATGTAATTCCTAAAGACTTTGAGGGACAAATAAATAGCAAGCATCTCCTTTTCCGTCGCTGAATAATTTTCTTCAGCTTTGTTCAAGGTTCTCGAGGCAAAGTGAATTGGTTTATCTTTGCCAATTTCGCCTTGGCTCAAAACAGCTCCGATGGCGAAGTTCGATGCGTCTGTAGTTATTATAAATGGTTTGGTGAAGTCGGGGTAAGTAAGCACATCATTACTTGAAAGTATTGTTTTCATACTTTCGAAGCATTTTTTCTCTTCTGAGTTTAAGGATATTTGCTTTCGAGAGTCTGGGTTTCTCTCCCCTCTCAAAAGTTTTGTTAGAGCTTTGGAATTTTTTGCAAATTTGTCTATAATATCCTACCAGTCCTAAGAATTCTCTTAACTGTTTTAAATCTTTCGGCTCTGGGAACTTTTTTATTGCTTAAGATTGGCCTCTCGTAGAGTATCAAGGACGACTTTCAAATTTTTATTGTGCTCTTCTAATGTTTTTCCGAACACGACCACGTCGTCAATGTATACGTAACAATGTTTACCAATATGCTCTCGCAGTACATCATTCATTGCCCTCTGGAAGATTGCGGGAGCATTTTTGAGGCCAAAAGGCATACGAACGAACTCGTATTTGCCATAATTGACTGAAAATGCGGTTTTTTCGACATCTTTGGGGTTCATTTTTATTTGATGAAAGCCCGATGCAAGGTCGAGTGTAGAAAAATATTTATTCCCACCTAACTGATCTAATATGTTAGCTATCTCTGGCATTGGATAAATACCAGATTCCATTTATATCTTCATTTGTTTGTCCACTTCATCTTTGTAGGCCATTGGATATGGGTAGGTTTTTTGGTAAATTGGCAATTCATCTGTGGTGCGAATATCGCATTTGACATTCGTAGCACAGGTTAAAGAACTGTTTGGGTTGTGAAAAACTTCAGCGTACTGTTCTAAAATGGGTACGAGTTTGGATGTCTCGAGTGATGAAAGATGATCGAGTCTTAATTTTTCAGTTGATATGGTTGAGTTAATTTTTCGGGGTGTTGCCTCAGGCGTATAAAAGTGAATCGGAATATTCAAAGTTTCATTTTTTCCGAACACTTGCAATATGTGTCGATTTGAAATTAAGTTAAAACATTCGTTGAAAATTATTCCAGTGCCTACAATACCGTCGAAAAATGGGTGAAAATCGAAAATTGAAAATTTAAAAGATTCGTTTATCACAGGGGAAAAATCGAAAGGTATGTTGCCTCTGAAATGATTCCATTTCCAGCAACGCCTCTAACGGATTGTTGTGTTTTTTTAAAAATTGGTTGGCCTGAATTTTTGGCCCATTTTTTGGAAATAATGTTAATGTTTGCACCGCAGTCGATTAATAATTTCAATATTCCTTTGCTTGTTGGAACTTTGATATATGGCAAAGGTGATATACGTTCTATTCGAACCATTTCGCCTGGTGATAACTTAAATTATCCATCAAATGATACAAAACCTGAAAGAACTGGCCATTGAGCTGATAACTGTTTCAAAAAAGTTCTAGCTATTGGAAGGAATGCCGTTGTGATAGTCTTTAGAGGTTCAGAAATATTGAATGCTGCGAAAATCCATTCTACAATTTCCGAAAACTTCAGTAATCCTGATGGTGGCTGTGAAACGGAGCCCACTGGATTATTGTCTTTTCTTGTGCTAGTTCCTGGATTGGTTTGTGAATTTGACAAACCAGGAGGCACAGTTTTTGGTTTTAAATTTAGCTTTTTAGATTTAGCACGGGGATCTTTTTTTGAAGTTGTGATTTTAGATGTCTTTTTTGGTATTTTGTGGTTTGATAATCTCCTCTTAACAGACCCTTGAGGAGTGACAAACGAGGTATCTTCACCATTTCCGTCAGAGTCAGATTCCTCTGGTTCCGCCAGATTTAAAAAACCGTTTTCGGATTCCAAAGGTGGGACATAAATGATAGTTTTGAGCATTTCCGCATATGTGCGCTTAGACCGTGCTTTTAAAGAAAGCTTCATTTTGTTCTTACGCAATTTAAATGCAGCGCATACTGAAAGATCATCATGAGGACTTTCCCCACAGTAAACACATTTTTCAATATCTTTATCGCAAAGATTATCCTTATGAGGCCCTTGACATTTTATACATTTCGACTTATTACTACAGTAAGTAGCTGTGTGGCCAAATTTTTTGCAGTTCGTGCAATTCATAACATTTGGTATGAAATAACCGAACAGGAGGGCGAACTCTATCGATGTGGACATGGCTAGGCAAGGCAGATCCAGCGAATGTTACTCGATACGTATCTGAAGGTCAATAAGTTTTGTTTCCTTCTTCGAAAGATGCTGAGTACAATTGCTTGCACTCGAGTATCTTTACTCCCTCAAGCATAGAGTTTTTAAAACGTCCAACTCCATGCTCAAGCAACTCTTTAACCGAAAGACCCGCTTCAGTGATAACACCGTCTATTTCAACGTCTTTCGAAGGAATATATACGCGATATTCGCGGGTTAATAATTCAAAAACAACAATCTCGTTAGCCTGCTTTAAGGAATCGACTACATCGCCGATCTTGTCTTTATGGACTCTTACTATCTCTTTGGTAGCGGGAAATCGTGATATCAATTCTTTAGATATATTAAATAAATTTAATGCCTTCATTTTACGCCGAAAATAGACTATCCATGGGCCCGCAGAAGTTTCATTGTAAAACTTCGTTCTCTGCGAGTTAGGAATCGTCAAATTTTCGCCTGGTGGCAGAGATGGATCTCCTGGATTCTCATCCATTACATAAATATGTTTAAATAATTGATCTCAACTGAATTATATATACGAGAATGTTCTTTGAAGTGAAATAAAATAAAATTATAGATCTACCTGTTAGTCGCTTTCTGCTTTCCACAGGTACTCGGCAGTCACGTACCCAGAGGGGGGGCCCCCCGAAATCAAGAACCTATAATTATTTAGAATGTCTCAGACATGTGTTACAGAAATAACAAGACAGTAAACGTAATGAAATGTAATACAATAGCAGTTCCAGAGGAAAAGTGTATGTTAAAAACAGCCGTAAAAGGCACATCGAGAATTAGGTACATAAGCAATCTTCAGTAACATTATTTTAAATCTTTGGGCCCCTCCCGAAATGAAATCTTGGGTACGGGCCTGGTACTCGGCATGAAGCTCGCTCCAACTATTTAAAATTTGCTGTCTTCTATCTCCGTTGCTCTGCCGTCGTGGTCTTCGCTGAGCTTGGTCTGTACGCTGCCTGTACCTGGCCTTAGATACAGCGTTGTAGCTCTTGTTAACGATTAAGTGTAATGCTTCTTATATAGCACCACACGATAATGCTTCTTTCTGTCCACCGCAACCGGTACTGTACACCATACGAACTGATACCTGGTGGTTGTCTCTGCGGCTTTGCGCTGATGCGCCCTAGCACCTCTGTGCTTTAGCACCTCTGTGCCTTTACATCCGTTCGGCTCCGCACCTCTGTGTCTGAGCACTTCTATGCGTTCGCACCTCTGTGTCTCTTCACCTCTGTGCGTATGAATGGGATGGCCTTCTTCGATTGCTTCCAAGTCGGGAACGCTCCGAATATTAGCTGTACACCAGCTTTTGCTGCGTTTGCAATAGGCGCAGGCGGGTTTTGTTTACCTGCAGCTAAAGTTGCCTTGACTCGGTGATAGCCGTTAACTCACAAGCCAGTAACACAACCTGTCTGCTTGAACACTTTTTACTGAACGAATTGAAAATGTTCGCGCCATCGATATGTTATGTTGTAAAGCATCGACATACAATTAATATTCATATTTTCATTCCCATCATATGCAATTTGGAGCTAAAAAGACAACATGTACACTAAGGTTTTTGTTACACGGGGATTGTGTGCCGTGTAAAAGTACCGCGTGATTCGCGAAAACCGTGCAAAAAGAAAACTTAATTCTTATGACGGTGCCTGCGTTCGATTAATGGTAAAAACCTAGGACAGGACCAGACAACTGACTTCATTTTCTAGAAAACTTCTCTCTTATTCCGGTTGCTTCCTGCTGTAAATAATAAATGCCTAGCGATCACTGTTGTCAGTAGAGATAATTATTCATTCTGAAAACTTTCTCCCCTTATAACATGCGATTATTTATCATTTGAAAACACTTAGACAAATGTTATGTCAAAAATATAGCTCTGGATTCATTTTGATCAAATGTTCGTTTTGAAGAAATCGTTTAGTTGAAACAGCTTAATAAAATTTTTCTAACACACTCAATTTTGGGTAATTAATGTTTGCAGCTTTATTAACTAAAGTATTCAATATATTCTATTTGAGAAAATTAATAACATACAGAAGTATCCAAAGATTCAGTGCTATTCTCAACCAACATAATCAATATTCTCGTCCATATCACACTTCGTGATTTCAGGCTTTCTCTTCTTATCCTATTGAAATTAATATTTTTGAAAAGATGATCCGAATAATAAAATATCCAATATCAAGCTACATTGTTACCGACGATACTGACAACACTTTTTCTACCACCCTGCAGTAATATTGATTTAAAAAAACTTGTACTTGCTTATGTCAATTTCAACCAATCACGAGCTGGTCCAAAACAGGTCCTAGAAGTGGATTAACAATTGTCAGGTCGTGTCCTAGGTAAAAACCGTAAAGCGTATCGAAAAAAATAAATGGTATATATTCAACAGATTCAAACAGTAACCACAAACTATGAAAAGCAGCAGGAAGAATTGCGGGAGTCAATTGTTCGTTTCCTTTGGATATAATGTTGTCATAGTGTCATAGCACCAATTGCTGAAGGTACCTAGCCTTTTTAGTTAATTATATAATTATTATTTTCTGGGGCGCAAGCGTTTCAATCTTAATTTAGGAAAACCATTACGTAGATTAATAGATCGTTCAGATGTTAAATCTTAGAATTACTCAATTATTTATTTATTTATTTGTCGTCAAACTATAGTAGACCATTACATTGTATTGATTACATTTTAACACGTGTGATATTTTCTAAAATAAACATTAATGTGCATTATGTTCTAGGACCTAGGTCGTATTGAATTAAAATATTGTTTGAGCTGGGCTGTCGTCATTGTAAAGTCAATTGCTCCGCAATGCTTATTATAAGTTGACATCATTTGATTTAATGGACCAAATTTAGCATAGTTGGTACGATAATGACTTATATAGAATATAGCTCGGTTTCGTAATTGTCGGGAAGGTATATAAAAATTAAGTTTAGACAGAAGTAAAGATGAATCAACCCGATGTGTAACGATGTTATGTATGAATGAAACCATTAATTGTTCTCGACGCTCTTCTAATGTGTGGATGTCAATGAGCATGCAACGAGCTTTGTATGATGGTAGAGGAAATCTTGCCCAACCTAACTTACGGAGTGCAAATAATAGGAATTGCTTTTGAACTGATTCTATACGTTCCTTGTGAGTGATTGAGAATGGGGACCAAACAATGCTACAATATTCAAGTATAGACCTCACGTAGGCAATATATAATGTTTTAATCGTGTAAGGATCGCAAAAATTATAGCTGAAGCGTTTTATAAATGCAAGCATGTTATTAGCTTTGCCTATTATCGTATTATAGTGATCGATGAAAGTCAACTTTTTATCTAAAATTACTCCTAGATCTCTAATTCTAATACATCTTTCTACTGTTTGATCGCCTAGTTTAATTGTGATATCTGGTGTGTTTTGTTTCCTACTGAAAGCTATTACTTTACATTTATTGACGTTTAGTTTCAAAAGGCTTTTGTTACACCAGACATTGAACGTTTGCACTTCATCTTGAAATACCACCTTGTCTACATCACTTTTTATTTCTAGGAAGAGCTTCATGTCATCGGCATAAATTAACACTTTTATGTGTTTTAAAATAAGAGATATATCGTTTACAAATAAAATGAATAAGAGAGGGCCTAGATGAGAACCTTGTGGAACTCCTGAGGTTACTAGGACATGGCTGACTATCCTTCCTTTAAATCGAACCATTTGCTGACGATCAGTCAGATACGACTCAAGCCATTTGAGTAGTTCAGGACCAGTTCCTATTTTTTGTAGTTTGAATAATAACATAGGTATATCAATGCGATCAAATGCTTTGCTGAAGTCAGTATAGAGAGCTTCTATGTAATTACCCTTATCCATTGCAACCAGTGAGTAATTAACAAATTCGAGTAAATTTGTATTAGTCGAGCGACCCTTAAAAAATCCATGCTGCATATTAGTGATTCTATTTTTAACTTGATAAAACATTTTTTCATTGATTATCGCTTCAAAAAGTTTAGGAATGCAGGAGATAATTGCAATTCCTCGATAATTACACACATCTGATTTTTTTTCCATTTTTGTAAATCGGTACCAAATAGGAGTCCTTCCATATTTTAGGAAAAATACCGGTCATGAGTGATTTATTGAAAAGCCAAAACAAGGGTGTGGCTAGTTCTAACGATAGTTTTTTCATGAATATGGGAGGAATTCCATCAGGTCCGGGACCTTTAGAGATATCTAATTTATTGAGCGCTTGCATAATATCTTGGACGCTAATGTGATGAATATTGATGTCACAAGCATGTTCAGGGAAGAAATTAAAATATTCACGGTCTCGATCCTCTTCGGAAAATGTAGTATAGCTTTCTTGGAAGTAATTTGCAAATAGTGTACAAATATCTTCCGAATTGTCAGCAGTTTTACCCTTGAAAAACATTTTTGAGGGAAAATTATTAGATTTCAGTTTGTGTTTTACGTAATTGAAGAAATTCTTCGGGCAAGATTTAATTTCACTCTCCGTTTTTGAATAGTACTCCTCGGAAGCGATTTCAATTGCCAGATTCAATTGATCACAAGTTTGTAAGTAATTTCCTAAGTTGACGCTACTACTGTCTCTTTTATATTTTTTATGGGCCTTCTGTTTTCGATTTTTCAGATTTTTAATATTATCATTATACCATATTGGATATTTATAGTTAAATCGTCGTCTGATTTTCTTAAAAGGTACCTGATCATTAATAGTATCAAATAAAATCTTATAAAACATATCCACAGAAGTTTCAACATTAGACTCCCTGAAAATGGTTTGCCAATCAATGTTGCTTAATTTTAACTTTATGTTATCATAATTTGCACCATTACTGCTTGCTTACTGCGGTCGTTCAGTTATTCTCAGCATTTTCTGCTAACGAAAATTGCGCATTTCCTTGTGAAATCAATTCCTTGTTCAAACGGTTGCTAAAACCACAGCTTTGCTGGACAATGTGAATATCACGAATGCTACATCGCACTGTCTTCAGCTCGTTGATTAACTAGTGGCATTCTCCACAAAGTTTTTTGTTCTTTTCGAAAATTCAATGGTGAGAATAACGTGACGGTGATATGAACAATCGGTTACGCAAAGTAAACAACAGATGTAGTTTCATCTTCGACACGCTATCCCTCACAGTGCGCACCAATGCATCAACGTAGAAGAAATAATTGTCATTTTCGTGATAATCTCCGTGCGAGACAATTCGCACCCGATCGATGCTAATATTTTCAATTTTTATGTCACGCTAATTGTTTTCACCTATTTAAATGGATCATTGCAAATACTATTAATTCAGAAAAGATAAATTCAAAAATTGCAACAATAACCTTTTATAACCGAGCAGGGAGTGGCTTGAGAGCATGGTTATTTTTGACAGGTCGATGGTTATTTTCCGACACTGAAAAAAATCTTACAATGAAAATTCTAATATTAATTCCTTAATTGAAATTATTTCCAGTGGAAAATAAACCCAAACAACTTTCCATTCGTTAAATTTTGAAATGGGTCGCAGTTTTAGTTAAATTTAACTACTCGGCACAAAATAACCTCTCAAGTGTCAGATTTCAACCAAAAGTTGAAATTAACCGTGAAATAATTCACAGCCCAAGAACTAAGTCAAAAGGCTTCGGTCCCAAATATTGTATATAAACCGTTGTATATTGAAATTGGTTTTATTATCAGTTATAAGCTAACCATTCAAGCCAGGACACGAACCACTGACAGCCTCTCCTTAAGCTTCCAGATTGTACGCCCACGTCGATCACTGAGATGAATTAAAAAACAGGTCAGATCATTTCAATAGCATTAAGCATAGCATACAACAGTGTTAACGTGAAGATATAAAAGTAATCTATACCCATGTACCTACACATAAAGAATCGTCACCGAGTGTTGTCAGACAAATGTTAGTTGTTACCATTATTCACCGGATAAGAATATACCGACCTTCGTCTTTTTCACGACTGTCAATAGAGAAGAGAATGATAGATAATAGTTTTATCTACAACATACGTTAATCACCAGTTCCCCACTGATTATTTCGTCTAGTGAGTAAGATTTGGAGCCTGTGTTATTGTTCGATTCGTCAGAATCGGTTGAACTTTGAAGGACTCGGCTTGAGAATCTCGCCGGGTAAATAAACAATTGTGCCCCTTTACATGCTGGCGAATCTTCTTGTCTGCTTGGCGCTTAAGTGGAAGGGTTAGCCCAACCGGATCAATGATAGACAAAACAACTTGTTACATTGGTACTACCTCAACCCTGAAGTTAATTGGCTCTTTAATGGATACAGTGCAATTTTTTTGTCGAATGTATTCTAATACTTATGCTAGACCTAGCTGCACTCATCGCTCCAGACTACAGGATTACTCTGAACGCTCTGTCAATAATGGTTCTCGCTTCTTCGAACGGCTTGACGATCTTCAACTCGACCTAACAAACCTCTTCGAATCAATACTCGAAGACAATAACAAACGTCCACGCACTAGCAGTACCGGTCGACTTTTTTTTGCCTCAAGCAGATAAAATTAGGAGAGTTAATGTTACAATACCACATCTATCCTCTTCAATTCATACTACTCCACTCGTTTCAGACGATCAATCGACAAATCCGATAAACATCGTCGCTGATACTGGTATCACACCAGTGCCAATAGCCATCACAACATCATCTTCAACTGTCGATACAACTCATCCACCACCATCATCAATAAGTATCAACCAGTTCGTGCTCGCATCTCACCCAACACAGTCGAAAATCGTTTGCGGTCGAAGCAAAAGAAACAAAGACAATACAGTGCAGTGAACAATAGAGTGTACGGAATGGTCAAATACGATTTAACAAAGCCTGAAACTTGGCCTGCAAGACCGAATTCAATTTGTGTAGATTTCAAGCGTTGCAAAGTTAGACCATTGAAATCTTACTTAAAGAACGAATGCATCTAGAATGTTTAAACGTGAAAGCGATATAATTGCATTCGCTTCGGTTAACAACGAGGTGCACAGCGTTGAGGGTGACAACATTAAATACAAAATTCCTGTGCACATGGTGGACAATGCCATACAAGTACGCGTACATGACATTCCCCGCAGGCCGCCGATCTGTCCGTTCGGGAAATCATATCGCAGTACGGTGAAGTTCTTTCCATCGAAAGAGAAGTATGGCGGAATTTTTTCCCCGGCATCTGGAATGGCGTGCGAGTGGTACGTAAGCAACTACGTAAGGCAATTCCATATTACATCATTTGTGGTCAAGGTGGGACACATCCGTGTAAAACGCTGATTACCTATGAAAATCAGCTGGTTACATGTCAGTTTTGTGAACAACCTGCACACTACGGTAAACCTTGTAATGAAACTGCGAAAAGAGCATCTTCAACCAAAGACAAGGTCAACTGTTCACCATCAAACCAACCAACAACTGCAACCAATGTACAACAAGGCGCTTCAACAGCAACTAGCAACGAGCTCAAGACTACTAACAACAAGGAAAATAAATAGAAGACGGAAATCATCAACAATACCACCGATGCGGCAATGGAGGATGTTGTGCGCACCCCTCTTGCGACAACCCGCCGAACGAAGAGCAACCCTTATCTGATGGGGACTACTGACAAGCGAGTGAAACGTCACTAAGCGAAAACGTTAAAAAAGGAAATTAAGTGTGCTGATCCCATCTAAGATTGACGGTACCAATACCTCTAATAATATTAATTATTCTTTGGTAATTAACTCGTGCTCAAACCGTGAAATAAGTTAGCAAGAAAAACTAAATTGGACTAACTAATTTGATTATATTCGTTTATAACGGTAGGAAGCTGCAGTTGTAACCGGTTTAGCTACGTGCGCTGCAATAAAGTGCGCTACTACGTTAAGGTATATTAAATATTGAGTTGAATTATATCATTCTAAGGTATTCATTGAAACATCGAGGCTCTCCGATAGCCTTTCTTGTCCTGGACGACAAGATATAGAAACTTACAAAACGTGAGTCTTAAGTGTGTCATAACCTAGAATGAGTTCATTGTTATACTATGTTACAGGAAAATTTAATTCACCGCGAATAAAGAATTTAAATTACGGAAACAGTTTCCTTTTCTTGATGCTGGAACAACATCTTAAATTTTCGTTTTTGGACAAGCCGTTACATGACAAAACCAGCGATCAGCAGTACTGAATCAAAACTGTGGTGCTTGTGATTTACCTGACGACAGTAGAATGGTGAGCTGTGACGAGTGCCGTGCGTGGTTTCACTTTACCTGTGTCGGTGTTACTCAAGAAAACGAGGATCACAGATGGAGTTGCTCGAAGTGCGCAAATGACTCCAAGAAAGATGCACACGACACAGGTGACGATCCGACGGCAAACAATAGCACTGACCCGCAACCTATGCCAAACCCATCGTTATCAGGTACATGGAAGGTACAATTAGCCGAATTACAATTACAACTGCTAGAAGAAGAGTACGCGCTTGAGCGAAAGTTCTTACAAAGGAGGTATGAACTTTTAATGACGTCCAAAACAGGGAATTTAGGGACAGACAGTACCATCTTGCCACCGCGACATCAGTCATCTCCTCTACCGCCGCGGCTCACAGCGCCTTTTCTCAATCCCGTGAATCCGTTACTCGATACAGCATTGCTCAACCAAAGCCAAATTGCTGCACGTCACACCGTATCAAAAGAGCTACCAGTCTATAACGGCAACCCTGAAGAATGTCCACTATTTTTCGCGACCTTCGAAAACACAACAAAGCTTTGTGGATACACTTCTGAGGAAAACATGGCGCGGTTGCAACGATGCCTCAGAGGTAAAGCACTAGACGCTGTTCGCTGTCAGCTCCTGCACCCTTCAAATTTGGGGCATGTCTTGTCGACACTCAAAATGTTATTTTTACGACCAGAAATTATTGTCTATTCACTGGTTCAGAAAATCAATCATATTCCATCGCCACGAGCAGATAAGCTAAACTCGATCGTCGATTTTGCGCTAGCTGTGCGAAACATGGTGACCAAAATACAGGCATGCAATCCAGAAGAACATCTTTGCAACATTACCCTGTTGCAGAGCTTAGTAGATAGATTGCCTTCAATGATAAGGCTCAACTGGGTGACTCATCGTCAAAACATGAAACGAGTCACACTAATCGAATTCAGCGACTGGTTATGTGCACTAGCAGAAGCAGCAAGTGCGATGACAGTGCCTCCCTTGATTAATACTACCGAAGCTAATCATCGACGGGGAAGAAATGACGACGGATTTGTACATGCACATACGGTAACCGAGACGGGGCCGTCATCACAAGAATTCGATGGCACAAATTGCATAATCTGTCAGGGTAGTTGCCCGACAGTAGGTCACTGTAAGCAATTCTTAAGACAAGACCATTCTTCTCGTTGGACTCTTCTAAGGAACCACAAATTGTGTCGTTGTTGTCTAAAGTTGCATATAGGACTGTGCAAATTCAGTAAACAATGCGGGAAAGACGGTTGCCAATACAAGCATCACCATCTGCTTCATAACGATGCCAAGGACAAGTCGAATCAACACAACCGCAGTGATGCCCAACCAACTAAAACTCAATCGATTATGCATAGCTCAACCGAGTTAGGTTCAAACAACTACAATTGCAATACTCATCACACGTGCGAAAAGCCAGTGTTGTTTAAATACATTTCAGGAATACTATACAATCAAGGGCGATCCATTAATACGTACGCCTTCTTAGATAGTGGTTCCTCACTTACGTTACTAGAAGAGAGTCTAGCATGTAACCATATGTTACATTGATTAATTGTTGGCTCCGCCACAATCCAAATGTAGCGAAGACACATGCTCGAGTTCCCACATTCCTGAACCCAACTCAGATCATTACCTTCACAGTGTGGGTGATAGCCTTCCACGTCCAGTCTTATGGCTGAGACGGATGGGTCACTCATCACGGAAAGTGTTGCATGTACTCAACCAGGGTGTTTCATTATGACGGTGTGAACATTACGTTACGGTATATGTCACCTATGGCGGTTGCAGCCAGGAAAAGGGCTGCCAATATTTGATAACATAATTGTCAGAGCTTATAGTATTGGGATAACGATGACATTTATCTTGATACTACCGGTATTTATCTTCACTCGGCAGAGTGCCAGAATAATTCTTTCGCATGTGAACGCTTGAAGAAGTTAGAAGTGCGCGCGGTATTTGTAGTTTAATTGTATTTTCTTTTTAATTCTAGTAAAGTGGTGTAAAGTATTAATAATGTTTCATTTTTGTAGATAACGTTAGGAAAGTAAAAGTTTGAGATTTAAAAGTGCTTAAATTACGCAAAATTGTGTTAGTACGGTTAGTAAGTCAAGGATTTAAATTGTCATAATTATTAAAATAGAAGAAAAGTTATATATTTTAGATAGTGATAAAAAAGCCGATAGAAATACGGAAGACATGCACAACATTTATACAAATTAAAACGTTATAAAAGGTAAAATTCTAAAATCAATATGGGTGTAAAGTTGGTGTAGGTTAGGAGGTACATGCGCTCTATGCTAATTATCTGTTGGGCAGGTCCTCAACGGGCCTTTTATTCTTGGGCTTCGGACTTCGTTCGGAGTGTGTTTTCACAGGCCAAAAAGCACCTGATCTAGAAGCGACGATTTATCCAGAAAGCCACTGAAGCGGAAAAGTAATGAACGAAGGGGTTCACTGCGACAAGTAGCACGAGACCACTAGTGCATGGACGTCATTGTCATCTACGACGCCATTACCATCTCTCACCGCCCTAGCATTCCGGACGTCATCACCATCTCAGACGCCATTGCTATATCTGGCGCCATTGTCACAGTTGATGCTATTACGCTCTATGGCGTTAACGTATCCAGGTTGCGAGTGACGCCGATGAAAACCCACTACCACGCTGGAATCATGACCGGCTATATCGGAAGAACCGGACCTACACCAACAAAAACCCATCAAAAGCGCAAGTAGTTAGAGTATTAAGTGACGTCACTAGCCATAAGTTAAATGTACAGGGAAGGGTACTGAATAAATTATAAAAATGTCGAATGTGAAAAATTAGCTTAGTTTCTATAAAATGAACAGATTTAGTACAAAGACCTTCTTCTTTTTATCGTTTTCCGGACTCTAAAGGAGTCGTCAGCCCTCGTCTTCGAGTGTTCTCCAGAAGGAGACTTTCTGGTTCCGCTTTTCAGAAATTTCATATTCTAATATTTTATCAACCTTTTGGTTGTCCATCTTGGTTTTCAACAGCTATAGGTGTTTCGTTTTCCTACAGTTCCCGTTCAAGAGTGAGTACCGTGGTGAGTAAATGCATTGCTCAAACAAGTAGTAGTTATTGTAAACATAATTTCCCCTCTAACCACCCACTGAGCAAGTCGAGGGGCTACAAATTGGCGCCCAACATTAAAAATCCACAATATTGTTTTTCTTAAAATCCCTACGGAGGGAGTACTAAACAGCACGCTGTTAATTAAAATTTGCTTCGTCCTCTGAACATTTGCTTGTTCATCACCTGGATAGGGATGAAATCGCGTATGAGCTCGCGATCCGCGGAATCGATTTTACAGAAACGGAAACGCGCGCGGCCCTTGCGAGACGCTTGAAGGAGAAATTAAAATCGGGAAATGACCTTGATATTGATTACAATCGTCTTGATTTGACGGTAGATTCTGAAATTCAGATTATCGATACGAAAGTTAAGGAAATTAAAGATTACCTTATGCACCCCAAAAATTACGATGGGAATCGCGAAAGTTTAAAAACGCGATTGGTGCTCTACTTTGCACGGGCAAAGCGGGCATCGGAGAATACGGATATCTAGGATAATTTAAGAGATTTAGACACGTTAGTGGCATATATTCGCGGCGCGTATAATATGCATGTTTTCTTTATTCTCGCCCCTTGGGCAGCAAGAGTTAGTAAACCAAATGAATGAATCGATGACGAATTTGTCAATCGACCCGAAAGACTTGATCGACGGTCAAAAGTCCACAGGTTCGTCTAGTCAAGAAGATAATGATGAGTTCGGTACGCCAGGAAAACATTTAAAACGAAATTTAAAATCAGTTTTTAATTGACCCACTGAATGGAATATGCCTTCAAATAGTTGGCTTCCGTTTATGATGCATCCAGGTGCATACCCTTGGTGGTTTGGTCCCCAACAAATGCCCAATGGGTTGGTTCGAAAAATGCTTCATTTTGGGAAAAAAGATAAAGTGTCCAGTCAAGTAGACCTGGGGAGTGATCCTAAGGATAAAAATAGGAAGAATCTAGGAAAAAATAAAAAGAAGAATGTGTCACAAATTTCGCAACAATCGTCGTCGGAAATTGACTCCGGTAGCTCGTCAGACGAGACACACAGATCTCGTAAATCGAATAGGAATTTAGAATATCGTCGTCAGAACTATCGGTCGAGAAAGTCTGAAAAAAGTAGACCAGTTTCGGATTGGCGTTTAAAGTACGACGGTTCGGATGATGGACAGTTATTGATGAAGTTTTTACGGGAAGTAGAGTTTTACGCGAAATCGGAAAACATGTCCACCAGAGAATTGTTCCGGTCAGCGATTCATCTGTTTAGTGGACCGGCGAAAACGTGGTAAATGACGGGTTTCGAAAATGAAGATTTTGCGACTTGGGATGAGCTTAAGGAGGAACTCAAGAAAGAATTTTTGAGTCCTGACCATGATCATACAAACGAAATACGGGCGATCGCGAGAAAGCAGGGTCCCCGCGAAAAATTTCAAGATTATTTTCTGGATATACATAAAATTTTCAATTCTCTTACCAAGCCGATGACTGAACGAAAAAAGTTCGAAATCGTGTTCCGTAATATGCGCGCGGAGTATAAAGGCCATGCGGTATCGTCGGAAATTGATAATTTGGCCGATCTAAAGAAATTTGGTCGAAAGTTAGATGCCACATATTGGTATAAATACCAATCACACGCAGCAGAGAACATTCCGCGAGGAAAGCAAGTAAACGAAATCGAAACCGGCGCGAAACCGAAACAGAAAGTCAAACCCGATAACGAACAGTTCAAATCTCGTAATTTTTATAACACCAAATCGCGCGAATGTCTCAGATGAAGAATCGAAACATGCGAAAAATTCTAAATCGAATCCTCCAAAGGATGCCACAAATGTCACGGGGACTACAAATACTGGTGGACACTTATCAAGTTCCCAAAGATGGCTTTTGTTTTAACTGTCGCCTCAAGGGCCACCATGCTCGTGAGTGCGTGCGACCACGACATAAATATTGTCTAAAATGTGGTTTTCATGAGGTAGATACCGAATCATGTCCTTACTGCAAAAAAAAAACGCAAACAAGACTGTCCCCGAGGGCAGGCCAGTCAACTCGTAAAGTCCCTGTCGAAAATGGATTGTGGGGAAAGATTGCAAACCATTGGACTTAATAAAGTTTGTGATCCCGATTACATCCATTCCTCCAACTACGAAATTAATGAATCGATTATACACCTTGAAAATGACGAAAGACCATTCGTCAAAACAACCGTCTTAGGGATGCCACTAGTAGGTCTGCTAGATAGTGGAGCTCACTTGAGCATCCTAGGTATGGGATCGAAAAAACTAATAAAAACGTGCAATTTAAAAGTATTTCCAACCGATGTTAATCTCAAAACTGCCAATGGCGAAGGACTGCCAGTGTGTGGAGTAGTATATCTTCCTATCACCTTTAATAACATTACCAAAATCGTCGAAGCGCTCGTAGTTCCCTCTCTAAAGAGGCGACTTCTCCTTGGGATGAATTTCTGGAAAATTTTTGAAATTCGCCCAACCATAGCTCATGCAAAAGTTGAAGAAATCGATCTAAGTGAAAAACCCAAGACAGTCTCTAACGAATTCGGCTTTGACACCGATGACGTTGGAATAAAATTGTCTATAGATCAGGTACAGAAACTAGAATCAATTAAAAACAAATTTAAATCTGCTGACGACATCCTAGATTAGCCATCGCATAGAGTTATCTGAAGAAGCGAAAAAACTTTCACCCGCACGAGTCAATCCGTTTCCAACTTCACCGAGAAGACAGGAACAAATCAATGCAGAATTGGACCGAATGCTGCAAAGTAACATTATAGAAAAGTCCTACAGTGACTGGGCTTTGCGCCTGGTTCCGGTAGACAAAACTGATGGTTCTGTACGTCTGTGTCTTGACGCGCGAAAGCTTAACGAACGCACGGTCAGGGATTGCTACCCACTTCCACACGCTGACCGCATACTGAGTAGACTCGGCGAAGCAAAATTCATTAGTACTATTGATCTCTCTCAGGCATTTTTACAAGTTCCCTTGCATCCGAGGTCTCGTAAATATACGGCGTTTTCGGTTTTAGGACGGGGTTTATTTCAGTTTACGCGAATGCCTTTTGGTCTCATAAATAGCCCTGCAACACTATCGAGACTAATGGATCGAGTGTTAGGCGGGGGTGAATTAGAACCCAGCGTATTTGTATACCTAGATGACATCATTGTGGTTTCAAATACGTTTGAGGATCATATGTCGTTATTAGAAGAGGTGGCGAAACGATTAAACGCCGCCAATCTCTCGATAAACATAAATAAAACTCGTTTTTGCGTAGCAGAAGTACCGTACCTCGGTTATATCTTAGGCCCAGGAGGCTTAAGACCCAACCCCGATCGAGTTTCCGCTATCGTGAATTACGAAAGACCGACTTCTCTTAGAGCTCTAAGAAGGTTCTTGGGGATGTGTAACTACTATAGAAGGTTCATAGCCGATTATAGTGAAGTTACACAACCTCTCACAGAGCTTCTTAGAAAAAAAACCAAAAACCGTAGTTTGGAACGATAAGGCAGAATTAGCCTTTGTCAACATTAAGGGACTCCTGATTAGCGCACCAATCCTCACCAACCCGAATTTCACATTGCCTTTCACCATACACTGTGATGCAAGCGACACCGCAATTGCAGGTGTGCTTACGCAGACGTTAGACGGAGTCGAAAAACCAATAGCATTTTTCTCTCAAAAGTTGAGCACTACTCAGCAAAGGTATTTCGCAACAGAAAAAGAAGGGCTTGCGGTAATTAGGGCAATCGAAAAGTTTAGATGTTATATCGAAGGATCTAAATTCACCGTTTATACTGACGCATCGGCGCTAATATATATAATGCGAAGTAGTTGGCGTACGTCATCTCGCTTGTGTCGCTGGAGCACGGACCTTCAACGCCACGATATGACGATTTTGCACAGAAAAGGTTCGGAAAACTATGTCCCGGATGCCTTATCCAGATCCGTAGAGGAAATGGTGGTGTCCGCAGATAATACCGGGTGGTATTCTAACATGTTACGGAAAATCCAAGAAAATCCTGAAAAATATAAAGATTTTAGATGTGAACGGGGGATATTGCAAAAAATAGTTTCAGTGCGAGATAATTCTATCGATTATCGATTTGCTTGGAAAACATGTGTACCAATCGCGGCTAGAGAATAAATATTCGTTGAAGCACACAATGATAAAATGCATCTGGGTGCCAAGAAAACGCTAGCTCTAATTAAGAAGAAGTACTTCTGGCCAAAAATGGCTGAAGATGTAAGAAAACACATACAGAACTGTTCTCTTTGCAAGCAAAATAAACCCGCAAATCGTTCTCAAATGCCTGAACCCAGTAAACAGCGCATAACGACAAAACCGTTCCAAATCATTGCACTAGATTTCATTCAGTCTCTCCCGCGAAGCAAGAACGGCAACGCACATTTACTCGTAGTGATGGACCTGTTCTCTAAATGGTGTTTGTTGGTCCCAGTTAAAAGAATCTCCGCGCCCCAAATTACCAAAATTCTAGAAGAATCTTGGTTCCGTAGATACTCGGTCCCGGAATACGTAATTACGGACAACGCGTCAACATTTTTATCAGTCGAATTCAAAGCTCTTTTGTCAAAATACGGTATCCAACACTGGGCCAATTCGAGGCATCGCAGTCAGGCCAACCCGGTCGAAAAGTTAAATCGAACGATAAACTCGTGCATGCGCTCTTACGTTAAAGAAAATCAGTAAATCTGGGACACCCGGGTATCCGAGATTGAATTTTGCATTAATAACACTCCCCATAGCGCGACCGGTTATTCTCCATATAAAATTCTTTTCGGACATGAAATAGTAGAAAGAGCAGACGAACACCGAATAGATAGGGACGAGAGGGATGTGTCGGATGAGGAAAGAATGGAAAGGAAAGGGGAGTTAAACACAAAAATTTACTCCATAGTATCAAAAAAATTACGAAAAGCCCACGAAAAACATATTAGGGACTATAATTTGCGATCGAGGACCTCGGTTCCTGTGTACAGTGTAGGCCAGAGGGTATTCCGCCGGAATTTCAAACAATCGTCCGCTCCGGAAACCTATAACGCCAAACTAGATGCATTATACATTCCTTGTATAGCCCGTGCTAGAGTAGGCACCAGCTCGTATGAATTAGAAAACGAATTGGGTAAGCCGATTGGTGTTTTTTTCCGTGGCTGATTTGAAGCCAGAAACCTAAAATGAAACGTAAATAGCATTATTCTTCAAAATTAGTGTTTTGGAAGTAAATAGAGAACCCTTGAGCAGTCCGGACCTCAATGGGTGGCACCTTTGCATGGTAAAACGAAAACGGGATAATATTGTCAGCAATAGCAGACGGTCAAACGATTTAGATTCACTTACCTGAAACAAGAAACAATAATGCGGAAAAAATTGTCTTGCCATCGCGAAGCTTTCTCCCAGCAGTATTTCCACAAAACCGTTGAATGATACGATAACCGGTAAAAGCTACACAAAATCTCACTGCTTTAGGTGCACCGCAAAAGTTTCCCGACGACGACGCAGTTTTAGCACACGAATTCGATTCTTGGATAGCAAATCGGAAAAAATAATCAGGTTTTCAAGCACACGCGACATATCTTAGCCAATTTATTGAGGGAGCAACCTTTTAAATATTAAATATAGAATGTACACTAAATTAATCAAGAAGTTGCATTTAGCTTTTTGTATTTTGGGAGGGGGACAGTGGGGTATTGTAACCATATGTTACATTGATTAATTGTTGACTCCACCACAATCCAAATGTAGCGAAGACACATGCTCGAGTTCCCAGATTCCTGAACCCAACTCAGATCATTACCTTCACAGTGTGGGTGATAGCCTTCCACGTCCAGTCTTATGGCTGAGACGGATGGGTCACTCATCACGGAAAGTGTTGCATGTACTCAACCAGGGTGTTTCATTATGACGGTGTGAATATTGCGTTACGGTATATGTCACCTATGGCGGTTGCAGCCAGGAAAAGGGCTGCCAATATTTGATAACATAATTGTCAGAGCTTATAGTATTGGGATAACGATGACATTTATCTTGATACTACCGGTATTTATCTTCACTCGGCAGAGTGCCAGAATAATTCTTTCGCATGTGAACGCTTGATGAAGTTAGAAGTGCGCGCGGTATTTGTAGTTTAATTGTATTTTCTTTTTAATTCTAGTAAAGTGGTGTAAAGTATTAATAATGTTTTATTTTTGTAGATAACGTTAGGAAAGATAACGTTAGGAAAGTAAAAGTTTGAGATTTAAAAGTGCTTAAATTACGCAAAATTGTGTTAGTACGGTTAGTAAGTCAAGGATTTAAATTGTCATAATTATTATAATAGAAGAAAAGTTATATATTTTAGATAGTGATAAAAAAGTCGATAGAAATACGGAAGACATACACAACATTTATACAAATTAAAACGTTATAAAAGGTAAAATTCTAAAATCAATATGGGTGTAAAGTTGGTGTAGGTTAGGAGTTACATGCGCTCTATGCTAATTATCTGTTGGGCAGGTCCTCAACGGGCCTTTTATTCTCGGGCTTCGGACTTCGTTCGGAGTGTGTTTTCACAGGCCTGATCTAGAAGCGACGATTTATCCAGAAAGCCACTGAAGCGGAAAAGTAATGAACGAAGGGGTTCACTGCGACAAGTAGCACGAGACCACTAGTGCATGGACGTCATTGTCATCTACGACGCCATTACCATCTCTCACCGCCCTAGCATTCCGGACGTCATCACCATCTCAGACGCCATTGCTATATCTGGCGCCATTGTCACAGTTGATGCTATTACGCTCTATGGCGTTAACGTATCCAGGTTGCGAGTGACGCCGATGAAAACCCACTACCACGCTGGAATCATGACCGGCTATATCGGAAGAACCGGACCTACACCAACAAAAACCCATCAAAAGCGCAAGTAGTTAGAGTATTAAGTGACGTCACTAGCCATAAGTTAAATGTACAGGGAAGGGTACTGAATAAATTATAAAAATGTCGAATGTGAAAAATTAGCTTAGTTTCTATAAAATGAACAGATTTAGTACAAGGACCTTCTTCTTTTTATCGTTTTCCGGACTCTAAAGGAGTCGTCAGCCCTCGTCTTCGAGTGTTCTCCAGAAGGAGACTTTCTGGTTCCGCTTTTCAGAAATTTCATATTCTAATATTTTATCAACCTTTTGGTTGTCCATCTTGGTTTTCAACAGCTATAGGTGTTTCGTTTTCCTACAGTTCCCGTTCAAGAGTGAGTACCGTGGTGAGTAAATGCAATGCTCAAACAAGTAGTAGTGATTGTAAACATAATTTCCCCTCTAACCACCCACTGAGCAAGTCGAGGGGCTACAAGCATCCGATTTAAATCTTCAAGGAGAAAGGCACCCTCTATGCCTTCGGTGGACTGCCGATACGTGTCGCTATGAAGACTCAGCGATCAAGACCTCCGTTGAAGTATCCGGAATACGAAGCGCAGATAAGAAGTATCGTCTCTCTGATGTTTATACAGTAAAGGAGTTGAAACTGCCTCTTCAAACCCTACCAGCGGAGAGGCTTGCCAAAAGTCATGCTCACCTTAAGGGAATACCGGTCGACTCATACGTTGACATACAACCTCGAATACTAATCGGTGTAAATAACACCCATGTCGTGCATTCACTAGATAGTCGCGAAGGGAACGAGCACGAACCGATAGCGACAAAAACTCGGCTTGGATGGATTATCTACGGTACCAGTCTGATGCATACAGCCCGTAGTAGCGATCCCATAGTTAACTTTCATTTATGCTCACACTCTTACGGAGGCAATTCATCAAATGATGACGCTCTCGACGATGCCGTAAAGAAATACTTTGCATTAGAAAGTCTGGGAATTACAAAGTCGCAAAAGGCAATTCTTTCGACCGAAGACGAAAGAGCTCTGAAAATTCTCCGTTCTACAACGAGTCTCTGCCATGGTCGTTACCAAACGGGCCTCCTGTGGGAATACGATGATGTAAGGCTACCGAATAGCAAACCACTAGCCGAGCGACGGCACCGCTGCAACGCGATTCCGAGCTGTAGAATATACTGAAGTTAAAAATGAATGATTATCTGGAAAAGGGATGCATTCACAAGTTCTCAAGCGAAGAATCCATGATGAACAATGATCGTATATGGTACCTACCCATATTTCCCGTATTTAATCGAAATAAGCCGGGCAAAGTACGCATAGTATGGGACGCTGCGGCTTCGACAGGAGGCGTCTCGTTGAACTCAGTACTTCTAAAAGGCCCAGACCTCTTAATATCCTTACTATCAATACTGCACAAATTTCGAGAGCAGCGAGTCGCGATATCCGGTGATATACGCGAAATGTATCACCAAATCGTTATAAACGATGGTGATCAGCACTATCAACGATTCATGTGGTGCGATGACGAGGCAGGGGAGCCTAGCGAGTACATCATGAAAGTAATTACCTTCGGGGCTACGTGCTCGCCCAGCAGCGCTCAGTTCATCATGAACGAGAACGCAACACGATTCGAGCAACAATTTCCGTTAGCGGTTGATGCGATCAGACGTAGGCATTATGTCGACGACATGCTTTCAAGCGTCGACACCGAAAATGAAGCGATTCTGCTCGCGTCAAACGTTTGCTTCATTCATCAGCAAGGAGGCTTCAAGATGCGAAACTGGATGTCAAATTCATCAACGGTTCTAAGAGCACTTGGTGCTGCACGAAGAAATGATAAGAACATGGACATGGATTCAAGCCCATGCTTCGAGAAAGTGCTGGGAATGTGGTGGAACACCGAGAATGACGTTTTTCGATATAAACTGTCAACTGATCGTAACCGTGAACTGCTCTCTGGAAAGGAAATACCGACCAAACGCGACGTTCTCAGAACGTTTATGTGTACCTACGACCCCCTCGGTCTGATAGCAAACTACATGATGCCTTTGAAGATACTTCTCCAAGAAATTTGGAGGGCCGGCACGGGCTAGGACGAGCGAATTGGTGACAGAGAATTTGCAAAGTGGAATTTATGGTTGAAAATGTTGCCGTACATTGAATCAGTGCGAATTGCTAGGTGCTACTATGCCCCTAACGCTAACAACAGCCGACAGATATTCGAACTACATACGTTTGTAGACGCCAGCGAATCCGGAATGGCAGCAGTTTCATACTTCCGCTTTGTAACAGAGAATCAAATATACTGCGTACTAGTTGGCTCCAAAACTCGAGTGGCACCGTTAAAATTTGTTTCAATTCCACGTCTTGAACTTCAAGCAGCCGTCATTGGTGTGAGACTAGCTCAAAGTATCCTACAGAATCACACCTACGAAATTCCCCACCGTTATTATTGGACTGACGCACGTGACGTCATATGCTGGCTGATCACCGGCGCTATTCACAATTCGTTGGCTTTCGTGTGGGAGGAATCTTGGAATCCTCAAATACAGTAATCGCTGGTTCCGAGCACCACCGTTTCTTTGGTAACCGCACGCCGACTGGCCAGTATCGTCGGTTAACGAATGGACATCAACAGAGGAGATTCGAACACACGAACTGTTGCATCATTCTGAGAGCCCGATTAGCGATATATTGGAACCAAAAAATTATTCCAGCTGGTAAGACTTAATTCGATTAACTGCCTTTGTCCGTCGATTCCCGTTGAAAGTCAGGCGGAGAAAGATAGGAAATTATCCGGTGACGGCCCTCTCACCAGCTATGAACTATCGGACGCTGAGAAGTTCCACTACAAGCGAATCCAACAGCAATGTTTCAGTACAGAAATGAAAGTTTTGTCTTCGCCTAAAAAGGAAACAGGAGAAAAAAACTTATCCAAACGTAGCGTCCTTTATAAAGTTTGTCCATTTGCGGATAATGACGGTATCTTACGCATTCACAGTCGTATTGATGAAAGTGATTACGCCGGAAAATATACGAAGCATCCTATTGTTCTACCGCGAGATCATCCGGCTACCAACCTAATCCTGCAAGAAATACATAATCGTTACCACCATCAATGTCACAAAACATTTATTAATGAAGTCAGCAGAAAATTCTACATCGCGCGAGTTCATGTTGCATGCTGGAGAATCCGACGCGAGTGTCAACGCTGCAAGATTCGGTCCGCGAGTCCTCAGCCACCAGCAATGGGAAATCTACCGAAAGCTCGCTTAGCAGCATACGTTCGTCCATTCTCCTACATAGGCGTAGACTACCTCGGATCAGGGTCATTTCGCCGAAAGCCGTTTCGCCGAAAGCCATCTCGCCGAAAGGGTTATTTCGCCGAATGACATTTCGCCGAGTGCCATTTCGCCGAATGCCATTTCGCCGAAAACCATTTCGCCGAAAACCATTTCGCCGAAAGGGTCATTTCGCCGAAAACCATTTCGCCGAATCCTGAAAACGTCTTGAAATTGCAATTAGAATTGATTTAAATTAAAGACAAATGAAAGATGATAGCGTTATCGCCCGTTTTGTTGACCTACCATTGTAGTTCCCAAGAAAACTTGTTGACTATTAGCTACTAAGCATTAAAGCAATTGCATAGGTGTATCTACCAGGCAAATGTAGGTTTGTAGTCCGATAGTCTATACGCTCTTCTCTGTAAATAAATCTGTACATATTCTACTATCTGCGCTATGTAAGTGAATGTCGGTAATACTGACTAAAGTTAAATTTAAAATATGTTTTAAGTTAAGTGTTTTACCGACAAAAGTTAAATTTAGAATATGTTCAAATTTTTTTCTACTGTTTTCAACCCTAATGCAAATGAAATTACAGGGTGATGAGGACATACGAACTATTTAGGGTTATGCTGGTCTCTGAATACCGTTTCTGGAAGTAAAATAAATATCAACAAAAACTTTAAAGAAGAACTCACTTCTACATCTCATGAAATGCTTAATCAATTGTCACATGTTTAGATTGAAAGGAATAATTTTAAGGTTTCATACAATTTCTATCCTCAATTCGTCTTGCCGTTCCAAAATTTTAATAATTTAATCATTAAAATAATTTCATGGAAACTCAACACAACGAAGAATATTAACGCGCAAATTACATGTTGATTGATTAAAAAAGGTACCATATCACTGCTAGGTGGATTAAGCACGTCCTTAGTAACATTTATGAAAACATGAGTTTTATGAGAAAACCAGCTTCAAAAAAACATTTAAAACAATTTTTGCAATAGTCTGGGATTTCGTAATTTCATTTATGCGCATTTCGTGAGTACTAGTCGTTCCATCCCAAAGTATTATAAATCTAATCCTTCGTACTCATGAAATAATATATAGGGTGATTTTTAAGAGCTTGAGAACTTTTTTAAACAATAAAACGCATAAAATTTGCAAAATCTCATCGGTTCTTTATTTTAAACGTTAGATTGGTACATGACATTTACTTTTTGAAGATAATTTCATTTAAATGTTGACCGCGGCTGCGTCTTAGGTGGTCCATTCGGAAAGTCCAATTTTGGGCAACTTTTTCGAGCATTTCGGCCGGAATAGCCCGAATTTCTTCGGAAATGTTGTCTTCCAAAGCTGGAATAGTTACTGGCTTATTTCTGTAGACTTTAGACTTGACGTAGCCCCACAAAAAATAGTCTAAAGGCGTCAAATCGCATGATCTTGGTGGCCAACTTACCGGTCCATTTCTTGAGATGAATTGTTCTCCGAAGTTTTCCCTCAAAATGGCCATAGAATCGCGAGCTGTGTGGCATGTAGCGCCATCTTGTTGAAACCACATGTCAACCAAGTTCAGTTCTTCCATTTTTGGCAACAAAAAGTTTGTTAGCATCGAACGATAGCGATCGCCATTCACTGTAACGTTGCGTCCAACAGCATCTTTGAAAAAATACGGTCCAATGATTCTACCAGCGTACAAACCACACCGAACAGTGCATTTTTCGGGATGCATGGGCAGTTCTTGAACGGCTTCTGGTTGCTCTTCACTCCAAATGCGGCAATTTTGCTTATTTACGTAGCCATTCAACCAGAAATGAGCCTCATCGCTGAACAAAATTTGTCGATAAAAAAGCGGACTTTCCGAATGGACCACCTAAGACGCAGCCGCGGTCAACATTTAAATGAAATTATCTTCAAAAAGTAAATGTCATGTACCATTCTAACGTTTAAAATAAAGAACCGATGAGATTTTGCAAATTTTATGCGTTTTATTGTTTAAAAAAGTTCTCAAGCTCTTAAAAAATCACCCTGTATAATGATTTAATAACTCAATCTCTCTTTTGATTCCCTGGAAGTATAAATTTAGCTAAAAGGTAACACAATTAGTACAATTAATGTTGTTGTTTAATAATCACATCAAACATATGAAAAAAATTCAAAGGTTTGAAAATCTCTAAGATTTTTCGGTTAATATTCCTCCTGTCACTTGCTTTACCGGTACCGACTTTGAAACTCCCTGCGAAGTAGCTCTTGTCACCCAGATTCGACTGCAAGAATACGGAGAAAGTTCATCTATGTGACTTTTGTCACTTTTGAATCGTGTGGCTCGACCTATCTCACCTCAATCGACTCGCAGAATAATAGCATTTAATAATTATCAACTCAACTCATCTCATTTGTACTAAACCAAGTAACTTTCAAAATAGGCCATTTTCTGTGGTGTATACAGGAGGCGTTTTCATTCAATTCAATGCATGGCCATTTACCACCAGCCTCGGTAGCTGCGAAGTGTTCGCAGGTCGTTCTCAACTTGATTTCGATTTCATCACCGCCAATCAGAACTCGCAATGGGAGGCTGGCATCTTCTCTCGAGCCCCTGCCTTTCATGTGCTTTGTCTTTGGCGCATTGATGTCAAGTTAAGCTTTTAGTCAGCCTTATTATTTTTCAACCTCACATCGTCTTTGATTTCTTGGAGGTCTGGTACCGATAATCTATGGTCCTCCGCGCGTGTTCCTATGTTCGTTATCGTGCCGCCATTTTCGTTTCCCAGCTCATCGTCATTGAGATGCTTGTCGTTCGTGAGAAGATTTCCGTTGGTGTCCTTGCATATATCGGCCTGTGGTACATGGCCTCTTCGCAAACGGTTCACATTCTCGTAGAACCATCCTGTGTCATTAGCACGGAACAGCTGTTCTATCGCTTCGCGACTTCTGCTCATCTTCTTTCAACAAGATACTGAGTTTAATCTATTACGCGCCTGTCTTTATCGCTCCTCGTTTGTTCTTGTCCGGTATTGCAGTTTACTCGCCTAAGCTGCATTCTTCTCGGTCACTAACTTTTCATATTCGTCACTAACTGTTCACATTCGGAGCCGCCATACATAGTGTTGCTGATGCAGTGCTACCTATGACGATGTATCTCCAGCCATCTTTAAGAGTAACTGCGCCAACCTGCTCTTCCGTTGGTAGTGCCACTACCAACTCCTGCACGTAATCTAGAGCTACTCCAGCAACCCGGAGCCGCTCGATGTTGAGCCGCGACGTTCGGTTTCGACGTGTGGTACTCACCTTGGAAAAATTTGAGCGCATGTATATAGCAACCAAGTAATTATCCGAATCTATATTCGAACTGCGGTAGATGCGAACATTGTTGATGTCCGAGAAAAATCAAAACGTGGTCGATTCGGTTTTTGGTCTATTGGCCTGGATGTCCAGGTAGCTTTTTTATGTACTTGCGGAGAAGAAGGTTCTTGTGATTACTATTCCTCGGGAGGTCGCAAAGTTAACACATCATTGGTTGTAGTTGTTCGATGCAGCATGCAGACTGTTCGGTCCGATTACCGATCGGTACTTTGTCTTAGTAATATTAATATTTTACGGGTGGCTTATTTGGTCATACACCAACTTCCTGTCTCGCTGGAGGATCATCGTGCTTGCTCGGTTTAATGTCTCAGCTACCACTAGGATGATCCAGTTGGTGGGGCTGTCACCTTGTATTTACCTGGACGGGATACAGCTTTTCTTACTCAGCCACTGGATACCAGATACCTAACATGGGTCACAGGCGATCCGACATCACCCTAAGAGGACTCTCTTTCTTGTCAGCATACAACCTGATTTTTGGTTTCGTACACCGTGTACGTTTTGAGTACCCGCAAAAACATAACCGAATCTGAGTTGTGTTTTGCTGTGTATACTTTTCGGATGTACAAGTGTTGTCAAAAGTTTTATTTTCCCTTTATTGGCTACTCTTGCCGAGGGTAGGGGTTTGCAGGTTCCAAATTTTCCACATCTACGCTATGGTGCCGAAATGAGCACTAGTAGCGCTAGAAAAAAACCGAGGTCATCATCGAAATGATAGCTTCCCTTCTATCGAGATGATTTATCGAGGATGGATTCTAAAAAAAAGTACGGGTGTGTAATGTCAGAGACATAACTGGATGTCGTGAATACGAATAAAACTGATACTCTATCTTTATACTTTCGAATATCAATTAGTTGATAGACAACTAGAATTTGAAACGATACTCCTAAACTAAAGTACAGATTAGTTACATTAAACGATACTCCTAAACTAAAGTACAGATTAGTTACATTAAACATTCTGACACAAAATTAAATATTACGAAATATCAAATATAGTTCTTTATGATAAAATAATGGTGATTCTGAAAGGAACCTTTCATTAATGGCTATGAATCGGTGCTATGAATTTTATATAGCAAATCAGCAGAAAGTTCTACTACAAACTACAATTGGTTGAAAAATAGGCCGTATACAGTATAGTGAAGAAAATTTCGCATAATTCTTTGGGTATACAATTATTGTTCTAAATAGAACTATACACAATTTTGATGTCAATCATTTCGTTTGAGGTTTCAACCACGCAGAAGATGCATTCTCCGTCGCTGCCGGTTCTCGCCTTGATGGCCAGCAAGCGAATGAGATGTGCGACCTGAGCGTTTGAGGTTTTAACCACGCAGAAGGTGCACTTTCCGTCGCTCCTAGTTGATGATTCCACTCCCACGACGTCTGCTTCCACCGAGCGCACGAAAAGAAATGGTCGATTTTCGATCACGGTTCCCGTTTTATACGCATTCAGTTGAAGATATGTGCCTGACTACCTCAAAATCGTCGTCCTTGCGCGAAAAACCTAAGCGAAAGTAAAGAGTTTTCCGCGTTGTTCTCAAATTTTAGGAAAACTTAATTTTTGAGTTGTTTGTGCTTATCGCACACTGTTCAAAATATTATCCTAAATTCCTGATCGTATTTTTGATGAAATGGGGAAAGAATTATGTTGCTACCATTAAAACAAGTCGAGATATTCACGATTAAGTTCTGCCCATTCTTCCATATGGCTAATTTTGAAAAGGCACCCCATAGTAAAGTAAGTCGTATTCACGACAAAACGACAGATTCCTTTACGGTCACCAATTAGCAACGAAAGATATGAGTATTTTCTATTGCAAGTCTACCAGAGAATTTGACGCCTGGGCTAATTGGTTCCAGCGTCTGTATCGTATCGGTATTTTGTCATCCTACCAACTGTTGCAATGATTTTAATGTCTTAGTTAGTGAAAATTCGGAGTTTCCTGCTTCCTACATAGTCTTCTATGTCTATGGTACAAACGATTATTACTTTAATTATCTAGAAGAGATATCGAAATGTTTTGTCTACTATCACTGACTTTTCTAATCCACTGTAATATTTATATCTTTGTCGATGTTACGTATGGTAATATATCAGACATGTATAAACAACATTAAAAAACCTGTTTTAATCCACCTAGTGGTGTAATGATGCCTTTCTCATATCAATAATACTATCATACCTATATAATACTATGGTATTCTTCAAAACTACACTGAAGTCTTTTTTTATGCGAATTTACGTACCGCATAAAAAAAAACCGCATAACTCTGAAAATTCGCATAAAAAAAACCGCATAACTCTGAAACTTCGCATAAAAAAAGACCGCAGAAGGGCAAAGCGCATAACTCTGAAAATTCGCATAAAAAAAAAACCGCGTAACTCTGAAAATTCGCATAAAAAAACCGCATAACTCTGAAAATTCGCATAAAAAAAGTCGCGTAAAAAAAACCGCATAAAAAAAGACCGCATAAAAAAAGACCTCAGTGTATTTTTCTTCGATTCTTAAAAGAATAACCGAAATAGATTTGTTTGACCGTCTACTGATAAAAATTATCAAGTGAAAAAGATTTGAGGTCGATTTAGAAAACTTTTTACGGCTTTTCGCTCTTTTCAGTGATTGTATAAAATTTTTAACACACTTTACCCTATATTTCCGGATCCGGATGAAATTGAGGAATAACGCATGGGACCCTTTCATTTGAACCTAAGTTTGTGAAAATCGGTCGCGCTATCTATGAGAAAAGTTAAGGCCATCGTCCAAGTACCATGCGCGCGGGTGGTTTTAGGAAATTTTCGATGAAAATTTCGAAATATTTGCCAAAACCAAAAACATACAGACCTCTGAAATACATTTATCTATCTACAGGGTGAAAATGGCTGGAAAATTCGGAGGATTTTCCGAGTCTTATCAAAAATAGCTCTGAAAAATGAGTGTTTTTGTGATCTTTCACAATTATCTGGAAAAATAAAGCGATGACATAAACTTTTTTTTTTTCAAATAAACTTTATTATGGATACACAGATTACATTCGGACACATTTTTGGAAAACCTTTTCACGCTTTTCATAGAAAATCCACGAATTTCAAAAATTTCCACGAAATCGGTTATATGAAATTCGTTGATTTTCCATGAAAAGCGTGAAAAGGTTTTCCAAAAATGTGTCCGAATGTGATCCTTGTTGCCAGCATGAGTTTTTTTTTGAAAAAAAAATTTCATTCCATCGAATTATTTTTTCAAATAATTGTGAAAAATTACAAAAAAGCTCATTTATTCAGCGCTATTTTTGATAAGACTCGTAAAATCCTCCGAATTTTCCAGTCATTTTCACCCTGTAGATAGATAAAAGTATTTCAAAGGTCTGTATGTTTTTGGTTTTGTCAAATTTTTCGAAATTTCCATCGAAAATTTCCTAAAACCACCCGCGCGCATGGTACTTGGACGATGGCCTTACAACACATATTTTATTTTTTTTGCATATTTTACCCCATAGCTCCGGAACCGGAAGTCGGATCCGAATAATATGCAGGAATTTTGTATGGGACCACAAGACCTTTTATTTGAATCTAAGTTTGTGAAAATCGGTTCAGCCATCTCCGAGAAAAGTTTGTGCAAAAAACGTTGCATACACACATACGCACATACACACACATACACACGCACACATACACACACAGACATTTTGCGTACTCGACGAACTGAGTCGAATGGTATATGACACTCGGCCCTCCGGGCCTCGGTTTAAAAGTCGGTTTTCACAGTGATTGCATAACCTTTCTATATGAGAAAGGCCAAAAAAAAATTTCTTCGATTCTTAAAAGAATAACCGAAATCGGTTTGTTTGACCGTCTACTGATAAAAACCATCAAATTGGAAAAGATTTGAGGTCGATTTAGAAAATTTTTCAAGTTTTTTCCCCATTTTCAGTGATGGTATACAATTTTTAACCCATTTTTTATTTATTTAAATTTGTCTTCGATTAAAATAAAATTATCGCACAGACTATTACTATACAACTACTAACATTAACCTAACATAAATATTTTAATTTTAAATGCGTTTTTGTTCATTGTAAAATCAAATAAATGATAAACACTATTGAAGCGATGACAACAAACATCCATAGGATTGTTTTGACCGTACTGTGTGCGATGGACTGATCGTCGAAGAGAATCTGTTCCCCGCAATGATCTTCCAGGAATATTAAAATGTAATCTCTCCAAAAGCGCTGGGCAGTCGATGTTATTTGAAAGCAAGTCGAAGACAAACAGTCGCTGAAGGAAAATTCGTCTGTATTGTAGTGTAGGAAGATTAATCAAAGCGCAGCGATTTTCGTAGCTAGGTAATTGAAGACGGTTTTGCCATGGAAGTCGTCGTAGTGCAAATCGAATGAAACATTTTTGAACTCGTTCGATTCGATCGATGTGGACGTTGTGGTAGGGTGCCCAGATTATTACTCCGTATTCCAAAATACTGCGTACTAAAGCGACGTAAACTGTCTTTAGGCAATACACATCATCAAAGTCTCTGGTGTTGCGCTTGATAAGTCCCAAAACTGCGTAAGCCTTTGCCGTAACTAGAGATAATTGTTCGGTGAAACGAAGCTTACGATCAAGGACGACGCCCAAATCTTTGACAGCAGAAACGCGTCGAACTGGAACAGCCATCATAGAGTATTCAAATTAGAGATGGGCAAAACAGCTCATTTCAAAGAATCGTTCAGTGATGCAGTTCTATTAAAAGAACTAGTTCTCCAGAGCCGTTCGTATGTTCTTTTCATAGTTGGTTTAATTGTTCAAAGACTAAACGAGAACTTAGTTTTGTTAGGTTAAGTGAGAAAAACAAAAAAGGTCCCACAAGTTAGAATTGAGGTTTCGTGATGAAGGTTTCTTATTAGAGAACTACCGTTCTCGAAAAAAAGATTGAGCTAGAAAAAAAGGTCCCACGACTTTGAACTGAAGAACTATCGTTCTCGAAAAAAAAACTATTGCTCATTCATTCTTTCAAAAGAACTAGTTCTTTTGAACCGTTCGCGAACGAATTGCCCATCTCTAATTCAAATACGATCGGAGATTGCGATCGTGAGAAAGTAATTGCACTGCATTTTTTTTATGTTTATACTCATACCGTTTCTGTCACACCAGTCAATAACTTTGTCAACGTCCATTTGTAAGGCACAGCAATCCACAAGGCTAGTAATGATGCGATACCATTTGAGATCGTCTGCATACATTACTTTAGGCGACGATAATTCTCTACATAGGTCATTCACGAACAGTACAAAGAGTAGTGGACCTAGATGGCTTCCTTGGGGAACACCTGATATAATGTTGAAAGGATCAGAAAGAATAGATCCTACACGAACTGAGGCTATGCGCTTTGTGAGATACGAAAAAATCCAATCTGTCAGCCAGTCGGGGAAACCACCACGTCTCAATTTTTCTATTGCGAGCAGATGGGGTACACAATCGAAAGCTTTAGAGAAATCAACGTACAACGCATCAACTTGTTGTCGTTCTTCGAGTTTGTCAATCAGTATAGAAACGTAGCTCATCATATTAGTCGTTGTTGATCGTTTTCTGACAAAGCCATGCTGATCAGTGTTGATAATGTGCTTTACTGCGGGATAGAGATACTCCAACAGCATACGTTCGAAAACTTTTGGTAAGCAACTCAGAATGGAAATGCCTCTGTAGTTATCGACGTCATGAACGTTACCAGCTTTATGAATCGGAACGATTAAAGCTTCTTTCCACTTCGCCGGAAAATACCTCTCAGCTAAGGAACGATTGAAAAGTAGTGAAGCCGGCAAAGCTAAGGCAGAAGAGCATTCTTTTATAAATGAAGGTGGCAATCCATCCGATCCTGGTCCTTTTGATCCATTGACACGTTGCAGACTAGTATGCATTTCACTTGCCGTGAACACAATCGCTGGTAAGTTCAGATTATACATCGGTAGGCTATTCAGGTACGATTCTGACAAAGGTGGCGAGTTATTACTTAGCACACTTTATAAGAAAGACGCGAATAGATTAGCTGAATCCAAAGCTGCTGAAGACGAGTGATTCTCGTAGAAAACATTTTCGGGAATTCCACGAGAAGACGTTTTATTCCGAAGATAAAACCAAAATTGTTTTGGATCAGATTTGAAGTTACTTTCCAGTCGAGATATATAAATCCGAAAACACGATGCATTGAGTGAATCGAACTGACGTTCCAAATCTCGCACGAGCAATTTATCATTTTCACATTTTGTCCGAAAAAAACCGTTTCCGAGCCTTCCTTAGGCGGTTCCGAAGGTTGCGAAGCTCACTGTTCCACCAAGGTCGTTTGTTATTTGAGTGACGTATATGTCGTTTCCGAGGAACGAGGTGTTGAAAAATAGAATCTAGCTTACGGTAAAACTTTTCAACTGCTTCATCTAATGTTCCATGCGTCAGTATATCAACCCAATTTATACGTGAAATTTCCGCATGGTAATCACACCGATTGAAATCGTACAGCGTGTCTTCCTCGACATCCACATGCGAAGAAAGTGAGACTTCTATTTTTAATACGAAGGGAGGATGATGGCGATCCAATCTCAACAGAGACGAAGAGGGTACAAAAACTTCACAATCTCTCCCAGCTAACGAATGCAAGGTCAAGCAGTTTACCATTCTGATTTGTCAAATAATTTATCTGTTGCAAACCAGAAGCGATCATCATTTCAACGAATAAAATTTCATGTTCTGAAGCTGCATTGCTAGGTAGTAGGCAACCGACTTCATCGTCGAAGCTGAGAAGATTGTAGTCACCCAAAACTATAACCCTATCACGGCCAGCAAATTTTCTAATTATTTCATTCACACAAACTACATGTTGCTCGTAAAGAGAGATATCCGAGTTTGGTGGAAGATATATTGCACAAATGACGAGAGAAGCTCTCCCGCATGTGATGTGAACAGCTGTTTGCTCTAGACGGTCTGCTGCAGAAACGGTCACAATACTACTCTGGATGCCTTTTTTGATTCCTATCAGAACACCGCCACCACGAAGATAACGGCTAGTGAGATTATTACGATCGGTTCGATAGATGGTATACTGGTCGGTTAGTTCTGTATCGAGTATATTCTTATTAAGCCATGTTTCTGTAAATACTATCACGTCATAGTCGGAAGCAGAGAGGGTCGAAAAAAGTTCCATTGTTTTAGTGCGTAGGCCACGGACGTTCTGATAGTATACTGTAAATGATCGGTTCGAGTGATTGTTAGGGTTGCTTGAAGTGATAATATTCTGAGCCAATGGAGAGTGCCGGGTAGTGTCGTCTTGTGAGATAGTAGCAGAAACCGGGGTCGTTATTGTTATTAAATCAGAACCTTCATTATTATGGATGTTGAAATTGAAATGTAGATCTCGGTTGGAAATCAAATTCTCGGAAGATGATTCCTTTTTGCCAGGTAGATGTAAGTAAAGAAATGGTTCTATATTGTAGACCAACACCGACTTTGAAGGAGACAAAAGATAGTTCTTCGAGATGTTTACCTTTGGGAACTAATTTGCGCACCTCAATAGTCTCCTTGGTATCCAGGTTTCTCTGCACTAGTACACGGATATCATCCTCAGTAGCTTTAGGATCAAAGCCAGAAAGGTTGAGTTAAGTTTTACCCTATATTTCCGGATCCGCATGAAACTCAGGAATAACGCATGGGACCACAGGACCTTTCATTTGACCTAAATTTGTGAAAATCGGTCGCGCCATCTATGAGAAAACTTGAAACACATATTTTCTTTTTTTTGCACATTTTACCCCATGACTCCCGAACCGGAAGTCGGATCCAAATAATATTCAGGAATTTTTTATGGGACCTTAAGACCTTTCATTCGAATCTAAGTTTGTGAAAATCGATTCAGCCATCTCCGAGAAAAGTTAGTGCACTTGTTTCACAATGTTTTTGCACATTTTACCCCATAATTCCGGAACCGGAAGTCGGATCCAAATAATATTCAGGAATTTTGTATGGGATCACAAGACCTTTCATTTGAATCTAAGTTTGTGAAAATCGGTTCAGCCATCTCCCAGAAAAGTTAGTGCAAAAAACGTTACATACTC
This sequence comes from Malaya genurostris, assembly GCF_030247185.1. Taxonomy (NCBI): domain Eukaryota; kingdom Metazoa; phylum Arthropoda; class Insecta; order Diptera; family Culicidae; genus Malaya; species Malaya genurostris. The sequence goes on from NC_080571.1 coordinate 171,480,233, forward strand.
ACATACGCACATACACACACGCACATACACACACACACACAGACATTTTGCGTACTCGACGAACTGAGTCGAATGGTATATGACACTCGGCCCTCCGGGCCTCGGTTCAAAAGTCGGTTTTCACAGTGATTGCATAACCTTTCTATATGAGAAAGGCAAAACGAACTCAATCTACAATCTAGAAAGTGGAAATGAATACATTTTTTTTGCATCCGCATAGTAGTAATGAGTAATGATTGGTGAGCGAGTGGAGCATTAGCATGGTGCTGAGGGGAACTAACGAATGCCTGAGAAAGTACCAAGTATTAAACAACGCAATCTAAGAAAGAGCTACTAAACATACAACCAAACTACTAGGTGTGTAGATTTTGGAGGATGTTGTCCACGTCGTTTGTGGCTCCCAACGGTAGCAAAAAGGACATGATTCCGTCATCATATGGCCAAACTACTGCAAAAGTGATATGTTTTAAATAAGAGATCGCTTTTTCCATAGATCAAAGCGTAGTACTTGTTCTAGCATAAACAATGTCTGTCAAGTTTGGTGTATTCAGAAAAGGAATACACTAAGGTCTCTTTTTACACGGTGTTTTTTCGAAAATACACAGTTACATTTAATCAAAAACAAAATAAACAAATACTCAAATCTACAGTTTTTGGAATGATTACGTCAAATTTTCCAAGCGGTTTTTTGCACAGTTTCCGCAATAAACACGGTTTTATTTTACACGGATTTTTTTTAACACGGTACGTAACCCCCGTGTAAAAAGAGACCTTAGTGTATATCCATTTTATTCTCTTTTTTGTATAGTTGCTTTTTTGTCAAACATCACCCATGGCACCATTGCTGTGCATATTGCTCCAGTGATTAAGGATTCAGGCAAGCCCTGAGACCGTGACAGCATCATTCAATCTGTCTCAAGTTGGTGCTAATTTCCAGGGTAGTGTTGTTAATATTGTTATGATATCATATTTCCAATGAGCGAAAGCCGTATACTTGAAATAAAATGAATGCTAGGTGAAGGGCAAATTAATACTAGATGAAGGTATGAAAATGATTATTTTTGCTCCTAATTGAATTGATGTCATTTTTAAAGCTCTCAATACGCAAAATTCAATAAAGCAATATTTCACGATAAATTTTGGCTTTGGCTTTGTTGGTTGTTTGTGCTCGAGGTGGATTTTTGAAACAGTTGCATGGAACACGAATTGCGGTTGGATTTTGAAAATAATTTTTATTATCATTGGTAATTTCCTTCGATGTTCGTTAAAAATAAGCACTGAGTTAAGCCGAGAATTTTTTTCCATATTCTAATTTTCGATCCGATTGACGATCATGATGGTTATTTTGAAAATTGACTGTCACTCTAAGTTTTCGATCATGTTGATAAAGCACCAAGGTAGTGTACGAATTAACTGACAAACTATCTCTTAATGAAACTCATGCTCAATTACTGACAGTATATGTAGCCAAGGATGGAAAAATTCAATCACCGTCATGAATACACCTGATTATTTTTCACTATACATCATTTATTCATTGCGTACGCAATAATACTTAACAGATTCACTCGAACTCGTTCGTAAAAATGAGCCAACTGTTCGTGTGCAATCGAAAACCCGAACGATTGACAAGTGTGCCTGGATATACATATTCGGCAGAAGTTAGATCGAAATGATCTGTCGTAGGGTAGGGTGGAAAGAAAATTGGCTATGACAAGATTGCATTTAGATCTGATACGATGAGTTCGGTCGGCTGAATATCAGTTTTTGCTTGAAGGGCACTGACCATTATGATGGTCGTTACATTGCCAGTTATGTTAACATGTAACAAGTTTGATGTGCTATTCTACTCAAAATTAATTTTGAGACAAATAAGATGAGGTTGTTAGTTAACGAAGAAGGAAATCAATTGGTTCCAACTCTAGCAAATTTAACCACTGATCATCAACTTCGGAATGGTTTTCAATTAAAATGGAAAATCTGAACATAACCATAACTGTATCTTCATGTAAAACAACTTAATAGGCATAATATTCCAAAGCAGTTGTTCCCTTTGTTGCTTGCTCAATCTTCTCAAGCAATAGTTCATGCATATTAGTTAATCATATCAATCAGTACCTCATTTCAGGAAGATAAAACAAGTGACACCTTACCACTAGTGTTTACATAATCTGTTAACGATTTTTTTTTATTTTCTGCCCAATTATCACCTAGTCAAATATTTCCGCTGAGTATGAGGAAAATTTCATTCCTTTCAATTTCACTACAGTAATAAATATTCTTTAAATACACACATGATTATGAATGATCATTCTCACGATTATCAGCCATGCAGCGATTTGCACTAGCAGATGATAATATTCAGATGTCCGAAGTCCAGTACGCAATAGCAATATGCGATGCAAATATATCGATTATAATATAACCTATTAAGTTCATTAACCTCATTAAACGCTATTTAGCATAAATTTGGTTTATAGAAGTGCCGCACTTGAACTAGCTATCTACTGAGAATCCTGTTGGCTACAATAGCACTCTTCCACTGGGCTGGTTTAAACGCTTGTTTGTGTTCGCTCTAGCCCAGTTTTCCACTCCTGTTACTTTTGTGTATGAGATGCAAGTAAATAGTGACATATTTTTGAAACCTGCATGAAAAATGTACTTGCAATGTAACCTGCAGGAGCTTTGTTGGACGGGACAGAAGGTGTGGAAAAGCGGACATAGAGCGGCTACCTTCTACCAAAGCTGTGGCACAACGAATGAGCTGGGAACTGGCTTTCTAGTGTTGGGCAAGATGCGTCAGCGAGTGATTGGGTGGCAGCCGATCCGCAACGCTAGGATGTGTAAGTTGAGAATTAAAGGCCGTTTTTTCAATTACAGCATCATTAACGTGCACTGCCCACACGAAGGGAGACCCGATGACAAGAAAGAAGCGCTCTACGTGCAGCTGGAACAAGCCTATGACGGCTGCCCATGCAGAGACGTAAAAATTGTCATCGGTGACATGAAAGCCCAGGTAGGAAGAGAGGCAATGTACCGACCGGTAATCGGGCCGAACAGACTGCATGCCGCATCGAATAACAACGGCCAACGATGTGTAAACTTTGCGGCCTCCCGAGGAATGGTAGTCAGAAGCACCTTCTTTCCCCGCAAGGATATCCACAAAGCTACCTGGAGATCACCTGACCAACAGACCGAAAACCAAATCGACCATGTTTTGATCGACGGAAAATTTTTCTTGGACATCAACAACGTTCGCACCTACCGCAGTGCGAATATAGATTCGGACCACTACTTGGTTGCTGTATGCATGCGCTCAAAACTTTCGACGGTGGCTACCAAATGTCGAAACCGAACGTCGCGGTTTAACATCTTGCGGCTCCGGGATGCTGGAGTAGCTAAAGATTACACGCAACAGTTAGCAGTGGCACTACCAACGGAAGAGCAGCTTGGTGCAGCTACTCTTGAAGATGGCTGGAGAGACATCCGTTCCGGCATAGGTAGCACTGCATCAGCAACGCTAGGTACGGCGGCTCCGAACGTAAGGAACGACTGGTTCGTCGACGAATGTGCACAGTTAGTGGCCGAGAAGAATGCAGCTTGGGCGAGCAAGCTGCAACACCGGACGAGAGCAAACGAGAAGCGATAAAGACAGACGCGAAACAGACTAAACTCGGTATCCCGTAGAAAAAAGCGCCAACAGGAAGACCGAGATCGCGAAGCGATGGAACAGCTGTTTCGTGCTAATGACACAAGGAAGTTCTACGAGAAGGTGAACCGTTTGCGCAGAGGCCATGTGCCACAGGCCGATATGTGCAAGGACACCAACGGAGATCTTCTCACGAACGACTGTGAGGTGATCGAGAGGTAAAGGCAGTATTTCGACGAGCACCTCAATAGCGATGTGGCGTAATACGAAAGTGGCGGCGCGATAACGAACTTGGGAACAAATGCGGAGGGCGATAGACTGTCGGTCCCAGACCTCCAATAAGTCGAGAAGGAGGTAAGCCGGTTGAAAAATAATAAGGCCGCTGGCGTTGACCAACTACCAAGCGAGCTACTAAAACACGGTGGTAATGCACTAGTGAAAGCACTGCACTGGGTCGTTACCAAGATCTGGGAGGACGAGCTTTTACCGGAGGAATGGATGGAAGGAATCGTGTGTCCCATCTACAAAAAGGGCGATAAGCTGGATTGTTGCAATTGCCGCGCGATAACTCTGCTGAACACCGCCTACAAGGTACTCTCCCAAATCTATGCCGTCGACTTTAATCTATTTCAAACGAATTCGTGAGACAATATCAGGCAGGATTTATGGGCGAACGCGCTACCACGGACCAAGTGTTCGCCATCCGCCAGGTGTTGCAAAAGTGCCGCGAATACAATGTGTCCACACATCACTTATTCATCGATTTCAAATCAGCCTACGACAGAATCGATCGAGATCAGCTATGGAAAATCATACACGACTACGGATTCCCAGACAAACTTATACGATTGGTCAAGGCTACGATGGATCGAGTGATGTGCGTTGTTCGAGTATCGGGGATAAACTCGAGTCCCTTCGAAACTCGTAGAGGGCTACGGCAAGGTGATGGCCTTACGTGTCTGCTATTCAACATTGCAAACAACAGAAGAGCGAGGATAGACACGAGTGGCACGATTTTCAGAAAGTTCGTCCAGTTACTTGGTTTCGCTGATGATATTGACATTATAGCACGCAACTTTGAGAAGATGGAAGATACGTACATCGGACTAAAAGCTGAGGCCAATGGGATCGGACTCGACATCAGTGTGTCAAAGACAAAGTACATGGTGAGCAGGGGCTCGAGAGAAGATAATATCAGTCACCGATTACAAGTTCTGACTGGCGGTGATGAAATCGAAATGGTCGACGAGTTCGTGTACTTGGGCTCACTGGTGACTGCCAATAATGACACCAGCAGAGCAATTCAGAGACGTCAGGAAATCGTGCTCACTTTCGACTGCGCAGGACGCTGCGATCGAGCAAAATTCGCCGTCGTATAAAGTTAACTATCTACAAAACGCTGATTAGACCGGTTATCCTCGACGGGCACGAGTCCTGAACAATGCTTGCGGAGGATCAACGCGCACTAGGTGTTTTTGAACGGAAGGTGTTGCGAACCATCTTTGGCGGAATGCGGATGGAAGACGGTACGTGGAGAAGGCGAATGATCCATGAACTGGACCAGTTGCTGAGAGGACCCACCCTCGTCCAAACGGCCAAGGTCGGGTGATTACGGTGGGCCGGGCATGTTGTTAGAATGTCGGAGAACAACCCGGTTAGAATGATCCTCGATAATGATCCGACCGGTATAAGAAAAAGGGGCGCGCAGCGGGCAAGATGGATCGATCAAATTGAGGACGATCTGCGGACCCTTCGCAGCTACCGAGGCTGGCGGCGAACAGTCATGAACCGAGTTGAATGGAGACGCCTCCTGTATACAGCAGAGACCCCGTGGTCTACGACTGAAAGAGTAAGAGTAAGTATGAAACATGCTTTGTGATTGCATTTATATTATTGTCATTACAATTGTTTTTAATCAGAGTGGCATATTAAGATCAGATTTAAATTGATTTTCAATATATCACCTACCATATTGTATATCAGCATTTTCAGTAAATGACTGATAATAGTGAGAATGTTTTTGAATGATTATCATATCATTATCAAGAATGAGTTTATGGATCATCACTTCTTGTCCAGTACTGATACTTTTTTGAGTTTCATTGAACTCTTAGATGATTACGACGTTCTGTTCAGTTCAGTTTTCGATAAATAGACCTTGAAATAAATTAGTTTTTATAGGAAAAGGTTTGATTGGAAAACTTTATTTCCTTATTGATATTTAAGAAAACATAATTACCCATCTTGAGACACAATTTTGTGTTTTTTTGCAAATGATTATACATAAGAAATCGCAGACAACTCTTTCTTGAGTTTATCTTTGGTAGCAGGGCTATCCTGTTCACTGATTTTTCAAAACATTTTGCTCTCATCGATTTTACGTCACAGAGCACACTCATGGTTTTGAGTAATTTACAGATTTATATAGACATTAGAAAATATGTATATAACATTCCCTTACAGTTAACTAGAATTTTCTTCGCATTTGTTTATATTGAGCATTTCACTAATTGTTAAAACAAAAATTTTTAAAGTGATTTCAAATTGGCAATACTGCTTCTTCTTTGACATTTCATCAGAAGTGACAAGCATGCGAAATGAAATGAGTGGTGATACACGATTACCTTGTGTGATTTTTAAATTTCTGGTGATCACCGCTTGATCACCAAAAGTTGATGATCACCTATCACTGTACGTGATTCCATCCCTGATGTATGACAAATATAATTTCACTTAAACAAAACCATAATTGCCATATTAGACGAAAATTGGAAACTACTCTACGTTCTTCGAATTTCAATTTATTGGGTGCTGATGGAACTAGCATCCACCAAGCGATTAACTAGCTAGTAGCTTTCAAACGGGAAGCTTGCGGAAATCGATTCAACCATCTCTGAAAAAATTGAGCGGTAAAATGGTATATAAAAAGTCGAATGGTATATAAAACTATAGGACTCCGAGGCTCCGGTTGAAAGTCGGATTTTCCAGCAATTCTTTTACCTTTCTATAGGGAAAAGCAAAAAATTGTGTCGTTTGGTCCAGTAGTTTTATTGTTATCGTGTGAATGAATGGTTTCGAGAAAACACGCAAAGGGAAGCTATAATATAAGGGTAGATAGTACTACTAAAAGTCAAAAACACTTATGAGCTCGTTGAGAGCTGTATTCCAAAACATTCTATTCAGGTAAGGAGAGCCTGTTATCGATTCTGGATCGAAAAGTTAAGATTTATGTGAAAATATAATGTGCATAAGAGATAGGTTTTTTAGTTGAAAATGTTAGTTCCTTTTGGCAACCTGAAAATACGGAATCTTTAAGTTTCTATGTGAGCGGGCCACTAGAAACAACATCGTGAAAACTGCAAATAATGTCGCTTTAATTTAGAAAAAAAACTTTTTTTCACATATTTGCAGCATGAATCAAAAACGCACTCAAACTTCCCGTGGTTTAGTTTTGACTAAACTGTCGCAACTTCTTCTTTCTGTCATCTTACAAAGCATCCATACGCTAAAATTGATTTAATAATTGTTTTATAGATCTAATGAATGTATTTGGATTTTAGTCCTCATGATTTTTCGGAAGTTCGTCTGTACTGTAGGATTATGATAACCATTATGATAAAGATTATGATAATGATAATGATATCAATAACAAAGGTTCGAGCTAATCGTGAGTGAGCGAATACAACTGCGGCGTAAAATAATTCTGCACGCGAACCTTCGAAATTCAAATCTCTCTCATCATGTTATCGGCAGAAAGCTGGAAGATGCACAATCTACGGTATCTCATGATTTAAATTGGTACAACGTAAGTTTATCTTTTGATCGGAAGTAAAAATGTGGGGAAAATGGATGAAAAGTAGGTAGTTCAAACTATCAAGAGGAATCCAAACAGTTCTGTAAGTGATGTGTCGAAAAAACTGCATTTGAGTAGAACTTTTGTACCTTGAAGGACTACATACGTACAAAGTTCGAAAGGCACCGATTCGCAATGAACAGCAGAATACGATAGGAAAATCACATGCACGAAAGCTCAACACAAGGATATTCACAAAACTACATTGTCTCATTATGGATGACAAAACTTGCGTTCAAGCAGATTTCCGGTAACTCTCTGAACTAGTTAAAAACTATGTTGAAAAATGTAAGATATCGAAATTTTTCAATAAGTACATGATTTTACAGGCAATTTGCTTATATGGAAATCGGAGCACTCCATTTGTGACAATCTTTACGATCAGGCTCGTATACAGGAAAGTGTTTTAGGAGTTCAAACTCCCTCCAAACCTAAAAAAAATACATTACAAAAACTTGTCTCTTTAAATATTTAAATCAATCAATAAATATACAATATTTAAGTCAGTTATAAAATGAATAGGTTTCAACAAACGACTTTATAACCGACTATTCGTATGGAAATCGATCATCATGTTCTTAAACACCCCAAAAAAAAAATTCTGGGTACGTGTCTGCGTACGATCAATAAGTACGTATACATAAAGGAATACCTTCAAAAAGCGTCTACTTCCACTTCTAAGGTCACACAATGGTCAGACGGTTTTATGGCCGGATTTACTTTCGTGCCGATAAATTTAGGCGGGAAAATTTTGCCGAATATTTTCTTGTGTTGCAATTTGAATCCGTACGCTCTTATGCTCAGAGTTGAACTTGAGCTTGAGCGATCTCCCCTGGTTGCCTAAATAACCTAAATAACTATTTCTATAACTATAGTTATTTAGGTTAGGGGTCTATAACTATAGATATTTAGGCTTCCAATCGTAACATCTTTGTGGCACAAATCTCCAAATATCAAGGGGAACGTGTCATTTGAGCCAATTTGTTCTGATACTTAATCCAAACATATCTTTAATCACAACTATGCTTCTAGCTACTAGTTGAAAATAAGTTTAATTGACTTCAATAGTAGCAACCCGTAACTAGTTTTGATACCACTTAGCCCAACTGTGTTTCAACAAGAGCACGAACATGTTTTTTATGTTATACAGGTTAAAACAAGGTGACCGCAGTGTTTCTTTATAATGTAAACATTGAACTAACTATCATTTGTAAGTTATCGTTACTTGATTCTAACATATCTTTAATCACAGCTATGTTTTTAGTTACTAGTTGAAAAAAGGTTTATTTTCCGTTGTGAAACCATTATAAATACGTTAAAGTATATGTGAATCGTTACTGTGAATTGATATATCAATAACTTGGATATTATAAAATTATAACTCATAATTTCTTCATTGATTCAGATAGTTATCGGTAGGTTTTCCCAACGTTATGATAACGAAAATGCAAACAAAACATCCTTTCTTGGCTTGAATATGGTGAACACAATATGGAATCTCAAGAAGTGTATGAAACGTAAATATAACCAGGATATTACTTTTTTCAGAACTACTTTTTGCCGAAAATAGTGAAAGGCAGAATACTCATTTTTGTTCTATGCACTGTAATAAACACGAAGAAAATAATATAGGGATTGAACATCGATTGTAATAATATTATAATTCTCATGATATATGAATTTCAAATGATGAGAAATCACTCTACTTGGAATCATTTTGAGCATTCTGACCATAGGGTTATTTTGTTGTTTAATTTTTATATCTTTATAAACAGATTTTGATTAAAGGCGCATAAAAAACAGTTAAGTAAAATTGAATTCCGCTCGACAATTTTTTGGATCCTTGTGAAATTTGTACCTTGTACCAAGTTTGTGACTTAAAGTACTCTTCTGCTTTTTTATTGATGATAGAAAAGTATTCTGGATTCATTCAATGTTTATAATGTCGATGGTGACTAAGTTTCAAAAAAAGTTATTTTCAAGTTATGAAAAGATAAGTTATTTCAGTATGGCATTACAACGTAACGAAAACATATTTTTAGCCGACTTAACAACTAGTAGAAACTGCGCTTTTTGAGTCATGCAAGTGGTTAGATGTTAGTAACAATCACTCAAATATCTGGTTGCAAACTAGTCACAAACATGCTAGCGTAACAAAAATTGTTACTTGGGAAGTGCCACGAGTGAAGGAAATTTGTTAGTATAAATTTCAGTAATGGTAGCATTCGCGCGCAACATAGTAAGTTCCAGTTTCAAGATGCTCGTATGTACCACAAAACTCATGGACTTCCTGAGTGAACGGCTCAACAATGTCCGATACTGAAGTCTTAGAAAAATAAATGCGAAGAGTAGCATTTCAGGTTGAAGAAAAAGGTCAAGATAGAATAAGATGGTGAACTCAATTTTCCAGGCAAAACACGACGTGACGGTGGTGATGGTGATGGACGACGGGACCTATCTCACCCTGGATGGCAACGACCGACAAGGCACTTCGCATTTTACTTCCCCCACGAAGTAAGTGAGCTCCGAGGTGAGGTGCATTTCACACATCAAGTTCCCTAAGCCATTCGCTTCTGACTGGCCGTGAAATGGACAATTTATAGTACGAAATGGATACCGAAAGTTTCATCGTTATTCAAGAAATACCCACTACTCGAAGCGATTGGAGGAGATGGAGCGGCTGAATATCGAGTCGGTGAGCCCCGCCCAACGTCCCACAGCAGCATCCCATCGAGAATTTCTGGGACATCCTGAAGCGTAAGATGACTATGATTCTAACAATTTTGTTGCAAAAACTGAGGAGGAATTGATAAATAAAACGAAGAAAGAACTAAAAATAAAAATATAACGAAGATAGAACTCAAAAACATGCCAACACGCATGTTTTCGTCCGCCATGGCAAATGTTTTGGTTAAATGCTAAGATAATGCGAAATTTATCAATAGCAATTATCTGTCTTAGCTTTTTTTATCGCCTCCCGAAAAAGTCCTTTTTTTAATGCAAACTTTATAAAGTGAATGCAGTCCATGTACCGAAATAGGCAAATCGACTTGACTGTGCGGAGTTGCGACCTATTGAGCGGTATTGGACATAAATCGGATGCAGAAAACTCAAAAGATCGTAGTTTCTAAATCAGATAGCAGCTAAAAACTCAAAAGATCGTAGTTTCTTTATGTAACCTATTTAAGTAACTGTAATTAGTTTTAAAATGACTACTATAGCACAATTATATAAACAAAAAATCTAATTTTTCTAAGACAGGCAATAACATGGAAGTAGAAAAAATACCACATTTAACTTTTTTCATAAGCTAGATAAAAAATATTATAGTCGTCAAATTTTAAGCAATATGTTTGAAGAAATAAAACTGTTTCTTGAAAGAAAATAAAATAAACCGACCAGATGATAACCATTGAAAGAAATCTGATAACTGAAGGAAAAAAAATTCCTGCAATTGTCGCCTATTATAACAATAAAGCAGAATTCAGGTGATTCTATTCTCGGATAAGTTTTTTCCACCGGATTCTACACGGCCTCTAAGCTGATCCTGTCCGGAGGAAGATAATAGAAATTATCCCCAGCCCTTAATGATGCCTCCCCACACAGAAGAGAAGAAAAAATCTATTTGATAAAAACAGCCTTTTTGTTTTTTTTTCACATAATATCGATTTTACTTGTAACTTTTTCACAGGACTAACTTCTTCAGGAATCAGAACAATTTGGCTCGTAAGGCACGTTCCCCTGGTTATTTGCAGATTTGCGCCTTGTCATGATTTTATTTTTCTGATGAGAAGGAAATCATCAGCAGGTTCCAAAAAGCACATATAATAAAACCTCCAACCCTCGAAAAGAGTAAGAGATTTTATAAAAGCGACACTATCCTGCGTTCCCGGAAGAATGCAGAACGATTCGCAATGTGTATGGGCAGGAGTAAATCCGATACCTCATAAGGGATACCATACAATCTGCTAGAACATTTTAAGATCAATACAGCAAGGACTCATTCACTTCAGGAAGAACGATGAACCCTTCTGATTTTAGCTCCTTACCACATTGGGTGAGAAGCGATAGAATATTCTTCAATTTTAGTTCTCTATACACAGACTCAACCATTTATGGAGCACCAAAAACCTGGGTATGTAGTTGCATCAATTCGGAACAGTTACATATCAGATGATATGAAGTTCCGCATTCACACAAATCACACAAATAATATTCAGCACACTAAATTGTAGTCATATGAAAAATAAAAAAACATTATGTTTGATAACATACTACGGTTTGCCATGTGATGAACTAACACTTTATCAGTTTTGTATGAGAGCGAATAAATAGAAGTGAATTTACTAGTAATTGAATTTACTAGCTTCACTGGAATTCATATAATACTAAAGTCATCGATCGGCGAATACCGATTATGCGGCAAATATGCCGAACAATAGACATACGTTCTGCCTATGCTTTCAGGAATCAGGAATCAGAACAAATTGGCTCAAATGGCACGTTCCCCTTGATATTTGGAGATTTGTGCCTTGCCATCAATATGTTTTTAGCATCATTTTCCCGATATATAAGAGGGAAGGATTGAAAGGAAATGACAAGGGTTGGACTAGGAGGATGGGAAAAATTGACGACACAAAAACACATAAAAGGAGAACTAAATTCTGCACCCCTAAGGGATGCTGAACGATCCGCAGTATGTACGAGCAGAAGTAAATTCGGCACCCCCTAAAGGATGCCAAACAATCTGCTAAACCCTATTTAAGGTGAATACAGAAGGGATTCATTCACTCCAGGAAGAACGATGAACCCTTCTGACTCTTCTGAGCTCCTCACCACATTGGGTGAGAAACGAGGAAATATCCTTCAATTTTAGCTCCGCATACACAGACTCTACCATGAATGGAGAACCAAAAACCCGGATACGTAGCTGCGTCAATGCGGGACAGTTACATATCAGATGATATGAAGTACCATAATCGCATTTACACAAATCACACGAATAATACTCAGCACGTTGAATAGTAGCCATGTGATAATTGAGTTTACAATGTCCAGTCAGAGCTCTGACCAGAATACTGCAATGATACTTGGAGAAATGCAGTAGACACTTTGACATTTTCAGATTTAAATCTGGTAGAAATGCTTTTGTTTGAGCGCAAGTTTGCAAGCTGCGCCAGTAGCTGGCATGTTTGGATGCAGCCCAAGAACGAATCTTGTGCTTTATCCAACTAGTTGAAAGTGGTAAAGCTGGTTCAGGACCAACGAAATCATTCGTTGCACCAGCTCTAGCCAACTCATCAGCCCATTCATTTCCAGTAATACCAGAATGGCCGGGTACCCATAAGAAGTAAACAGCATTTGAAATGCTGAGGTCTTCAATTTGAATTCGACAGACACTAGATTCGACCGTGAGTCATTCGAACTGAGTGCTTTTAAGGCTGCCTGACTGTCGGAACAAAAATAAATTCGTTTACCACAGATCCTCTGCTGAAGTGCCGATTGGTCTAACAATAGTTGTGTAGATCCAATGATTGTATCTGGGTTTGAGTCCCCATGATTTTCCAAAAGCTCGTCTGCATTGACCGAAAGCCATGCAAGCTCTTTTAATGTGTCAATGTGAGCAGACCAATTTAGTTTTGAGTAAGAATAACCCCGACGTATTTAACTTGATCGACCACAGTGACCTCTGAACCAAAGAACTGCAACGGACGAGCTCCTGTGATTATCCTACGATGACTGAAAAGCACCATTGATGTTTTGCCCGGATTTACAGATAATCCAACCTGACAACACCATTGTTCAACAGATCGCAGGGCTTGTTGCATTAAATCAAAGATGGTGTTAATGCTTATACCGGTCATCAATATATAATAATCGGCGGCAAAACCATAATTCGAAAATCCAAGGTTATTAAGATTCCTTAACAAACCATCAGCGACTAGGTTCCATAAAAGTGGGGATAGTACACCACCTCGAGGACACCCACAGACACTCAGCTTTCTAATCTCTGCTTGCCGAAGCGATGAACAACGAAGTCGATTGCTAAGCATTGCGTGTATCCAATTTGTGATACTTGAAGGTATGCCATGACCACGGGCTGCTTCCAGAATTGAATTGAAAGACACGTTATCAAAGGCACCTTCAATATCTAGGAAAACTCTCAAGCAAGATTGCTTTTGTGAGAAAGCTTTTTAAATGTTGTACACAACATCATGTAACAAGGATGTAGTGGACTTTCCACGCTGGTAAGCATGTTGCATTCCATGTAGCGGATGCACGCCCAAACTAACATTCCTGATATAGTGATTTACTATGCGTTTCACTGTTTTAAGAAGAAATGAGCTTAGACTTATAGGCCAGAAACTCTTCGCTTCCTCATAAGTGTCTCGACCGCCTTTGGGAATAAATTTGACAATTACTTCCTGCCAAGCTCTTGGAATATATTCTGTCGCAAGACTAAAAGTAAGTATTTTCTTCAAAACATGTTTGAAATGTTCATACCCTTTCTGCAGTAATACTGGGAAAACTCCATCCTTTCCAGGAGACTTGTACGGAGCAAAACTCTCAACTGCCCATTTGACCAATTTAATCGTCACAATGCTTCGAGCAAGGGCCCAAGAATCGTAACTACCTGAAAAAGTCTCGGGAAGAGCTGTCGATGATGGCTCCATACATCCTGGAAAGTTATTGTTAAAAAGATTTTGAAGTTCATCACCTTCATCAGACAAGTGCTCACCATCTGAAGCTCTTAAGAAACTGACATTGAAGTCCTTAGACTTCGAAAGTAACTTATTTAATCTGCTATCCTCGTTGAGACTAGAGACATTTGTGCAAAGGCTTTTCCAACCACTTCGCTCAGACGATCGAAGAGCATTTTTGTAAGCCCTTCGAACCGACACGAATGCCGCCGACCCATCTCTGCGTCGGTTTTTCCAGGCTCTTCTGCATAGTTTCTTTAGTCTAGCAAGTTCAGTATTCCACCGAGGAGTTCCACTAATAGCTCGCACAATCCGAAGTGGACAAGCCTCTTCATATGCTGCAACTATGAGTGAATTTGTCAACGACATTTTCCAAATCAATTGGGGTTTCAATTGTTGGTTGATACCCGTAAAATCTAGTCGCCAAGCCCTCTTCATAGAGGTCCCAGTTTGTAGATTTGGGATTACGATCAAATTTAACGTTTGAATGATTAAAGAATATGTACTTATGATCAGACAACGAAGGTTCGAGCTCATCGGAGACGAGCTAATTCACCAACTCATGCGCAATTCTATCAGAGCAGAAAGTGACGTCCAAAACCTCCTCTCTTCCAGATCTCGCAAAAGTTGGACGGTTTCCTGCATTGACTATGTGCAGGTTTGTACTGCTCACAAATTCCATCATATCAGAGCCTCTCGAATTTATATCTGTGCTGCCCCAAATGATATGGTGAGCATTTATGTCACTGCCGATTACAAGCGGTAAATCACTCTTGCAGCAGTATGATACAACCTTTTTGAAATCATCTCTTGGCGAAGGTTGGTTATGCGGTAAATATGCCGAACAATAGATATATTTCCTGTCTATGCCATCAATAGTCATACTAACTGTGACAGCACAAATATCCCGAGTTGTGAGCTCCGATATGAGAGAAACATCGAGAGCACTATTTGCAAGTATGCATGCTCGAGGCATTTCACGTAGATTAGTCATACCGGTCTTGTTGAAGGCAACAAATACTGGCTTTAACAATTTTCCAACGTAGAAGTTTCCCTTTTGGAAATATGGTTCTTGAACCAAAGCTATAGAAGCTTTACCTTCTTGCAGAAGTCTGGATAGATTTATAGTTGCTGTACGTTTATGCTGAAGATTCATTTGTGCCACTCTAACCATTATCAGTTAGAGTAACGAACATTCCACGTTCAGCACCAATCGTACAACAACTACAAGAAACCAAATATATTGGCTTATAATCGCCTATAGCGAACCATGTAAGGATTTTTTTAAATGTTTTAATCATTTAAATCCCACGAGTTGCGAAGCAAGAAGTCGTCCACTGTGCCAAAGCTTCGCTTAACACAGTAAGGGAAAACCCCAAGATGTTCCGCTCACGACTGCATTGTTTAACCTCCTGCAGCCATTCAGCCATCGGCACGGAAATACACCTTGACGTAGGAGTTCCTATTTTTGTGGCCTTTTACGACATGGAACAGGAAACCAGTGGATCAATTCTTGGTAAAAAAAATAATTCCGCCGGATGCCACACGGCTTTCCTGTTTGGTGGACTTATACCAACGGTACAGGTGGACCGTAGCGTTATTCTTAGCCAGTTGGGAAACCGCTACCGACACTACACGGCTGTCTAGGCTACTCAGAGAGGGAAGTTGACATTGATGGTCAACTTCCATGGATGGCCGAGCAGCCGACTGATGAACTACCACTTTATCAGTTTTCTATGAGAGCAAATAAATAGAAGTGAATTTACTAGTAATTGAATTTACTAGCTTCACTGGAATTCATATAATACTAAAGTCATCGATCGGCGAATACCGATTATGCGGCAAATATGCCGAACAATAGACATACGTTCTGCCTATGCTTTCAATTGGTCAGCTTAATTTTGACACTGAGCCCGCAAATGTTTGGTTTGAACGCTTCCGTTTAAGTGGCCTTTTACAACATAAAACAGGAAATCATAATTCATGGTTTGAATTATTCCACCGGATGCTGTTTGGTGGACTTATTCTACCGGGACATATAGACCATAGTGTAATTCTTAGCCAGTTGGATACCGCTATCGACACTACACGGTTATCTCGAGAAGGGGTTTACATTGAAGGTCAATTTCTATTGGTGGCCGAGCAGCCATATCAAACTTCTTGGAAATGTGCAAAGACTGGACAAAAGGTTTGTTCTTCGAGCAGGATTCGATTGGAAGGATGCAACGTTAACGTTTTTGGTTGTGTAAGAACAGGGAAGCCCCATCACACGATTACGGAAACATCTCCAAAATACTAAACAATGTGGCAACACATAACTGAATGCTTTCTGTATGGTTGAACGCATATCCTATTTTACGGAAGGAAACGACTCATCAAACTTTTCAATGGGTGTCACGGAGCTCATGAGTTGAACGGTTATAAGGTCTAGGATTCGCTCTAAACAAGGAATGCTTCCACTCGAAATAATTTGTTATCTACTGATAAATCAAACTTGAACTAAAACATTTACTTGAAGGAGAACTTTTGTTTCAAATTGTGGCATTCCACAGAAAAAAAGGAAATACGAGGTCTGTTCAAAAAGTTCCCGGAATTTTTTAATTGCGCGCGTCTGGAGAGTCCGGTGATCAAAAAATTTTGTTTATTGTGTTGGTACATATGTCCCTAATGTATGGTGAAATTTTCAGCTGTATTCATTGTTTACATTCTGTCTTGTAGCGGCTGGTGTAGGCGTGTTTTTTTGAGCTCGGCGATTTTTGTCTGGGTGACGTTGGGTGCTTCCACGTGGACGATTGTGCTTTTGTTTCGACATCATAACCGTACACCCATGTTTCATCACCAGTTATGACCCTTTCAAGTAAATTTGGATCGTCGTTGACGTCGTTTAACAGCTCCTGAGCGATGGTAATGCGTTTGTTTTTTTGATCAAAATTCAGCAGTTTTGGAACGAATTTTGCTGCCACTCGTTTCATGCCCAAAACATTTGAAAAAATATGATGGCATGAGCCAACTGGTATGCCAACTTCATCAGCAACTTCTCTAATAGTGATTCGGCGATCATCCATAATCATTTTTTCCACTTTTCCCACAGTTTCATCGATTATTGACGTGCTGGGTCGACCGGAGCGTTCGTCGTCTTCAACGTCTTCGCGGCCACTCGTAAACATAGACCTGCCATTCAGTGCGGCTGTTTACCGCGTCGGTTGTTTCTGGTGGTGGTTTAGCTCCAGTGACACGGGCATCCTTGTGTCTCTTGGGACCACCTGGTCTGACATCTCCAGGCGATGCCCTTGGCCTCTTCGGTGTGAAGAAGGGCGTGGACTGCACCCCAGGGGGGACACTACTCGCCGTGTTGACCTCCCTTGTAGCTGTGTCGGCTTCTGCCCTTTGCATTTTCGATGCGCGACGTGCCTCTAAGGCAGTTTTCGCCGCTAACAACTCCTTCTCCCCAGCTTCTGCTCTCTGCACTACATTTTTCCACTCCTTAACAGCTGAACCAAGAGCGCCTTGGAGTTTAATCACCAACGCCTTGATGTCTTTGTGCACGTTACTTCTCTTATCCACATACTCGTGCAGCTCGTCCACCAACTTTTTCGCTGCCTCTACCCTCGGTGGTTGTGGTGGTTTCGTCCACGCGCTATACTGCTACTGACCCTGCTGCTCGTTCGTGTGCTGCTTTTGCACCTGCTGGGTTTGCTGCGGCGGTGTCCTAACCAAGGCACTCTTGACAAACGGATTTGTCACTTCTTTCTCAACTTCAATTTCGATTACTGCCATTCTTCAGGGTCCCCACTCCGGGCCGCTATCTCCACTCGTCGCTTATGATCCCTAGGTTATCTTTGCGAGCAGGGAGGCCTAGCGAGGGTTGAATACGTACCTTCATAGGGTTCGTGTCCAGAGCTGGATTAGCGTAGGCCAGGAGTACTCTCAACTGGGCCTACTACCCACCTTAATTGGTGCGAGTATTGAACGTACCCGGAGGCCTGCCAAGGTTTTAACGGGACGGAGTATGTATGCATGTATGTGTGTGTATGTGTCAAAAAATCACACTAGGTTTTCTCGGAGATGTCTTACCCGATTTTGACAAACTTAGATTCAAATGAAAGGCCATACGGAATTTATGAATTTCATACGAAATTTATGAATTTCATTCGAATCCGACTTCCGGTTCCGGAGTTATAGCATAAAGTGTGTTCAATATTGTACACCGTTACTTAAACCGGCGAAACAAAAACGTAAAAAAAATTCTAAACTGGTCTCAAAACTGCCCAAATAGATAGTTATTATCAGTAGGCAACTAAACAAACCGATTCCGGCTATCCTGATTCCTGGTATCCGGTTTCGGAAGCACCAGAAATAGTGGTCATATATACCAAAATGGATCTCACTCACTTTTCTCATCGTTGAATTGACCGATTTCCACAAAATTAGGTTCAAATGAAAGGGCTTTCGGTCCCATACGGAATTCCTGAATTTCATCCGGATCCGACTTCCGGTTCCGAAGTTATAGGGTAAAGTGTGTTCAATATTGTACACCGTCACTTAAACCGGCGAAACAAAAAACGTTAAACAAATTTCTAAACTGATCTCCAAACTACACAAATCGATAGTCATTATCAGAAGACAACTAAACAAACCAATTCTGGCTATCCTGGTCCCTGGTATCCGGTTCCGAAAGCACTGGAAATAGTGGCCATATATACCAAAATGGATCTCACTCAAAAAGTTTTGAATAGAATACAACAATATTATACATGAGAAAGGCATCATTACACCACTAGGTGGATTTGAACAGGTTTCTTATATGTGTTATCAATAGTCAGTCTAGCTGTTTTGCTGAGAATTGTGAGCTCTGCAATGACAAAGCCATGCGACTTTTTACATAACGGAGAAAGTAACAAGTTGATCAATTCTTAGTTGAAAAAATTTCGCCGGATGCCATACTGTTTACTTGCTTCATAGAGTTCTGCCATCGGGACAAGTCGATCGTTTTGTTTTTTTTTGAAGTGTTATTGATTTTTTGATTAAATTTCTGTTTACATTTCATTTTCTAAAACATAATTCAAGACTTTTGTATCGACGATTGTACTGTGATTAATGTAATTTATATATGGTTGGTTGAATGAGATCAGCGAACGACTGTCTTCGCCATCCACGCAGTTTTGTGTTGCGCAAGTGTACATGCAGCTTCTACTCGAGAGCACTCGCAGAATTTATGTATCAGCGTTTCTACCGAATTGTTGCAGTGTATACAGTTCTCACCGTCAGCTCGATGGATAATGTACATAAGATTCCTATGTTCGGTTTTCTATTAACTAGAAGGAACAGATCACTCTCTTGTGTAGACAATAAGCTTCGGGAGTGAATGTTGGACCACGTCTGTCGCCAGCTTGCGTGAGGATTTTCTCTTTCTACTCATGGTATATGTGTACCTGTTCTGTGGAAATTGTGAATAGTACTTGCAGATGAGGATTGTTGTATATGCATTGGAATTATTGAGATTTGTTGACGGATTAATTTTAAGCAAGGGCAGTCCGCTGGATAAAAAATATAATTTGATGATAGAGGATAAGTTCTCTCTTTAGTAAAAAACTTAACAGCATCACTAAATGGTTATAATAAACCAATAAAAACAACTTTATTTGGTCCTTTACGAATTTGAATATATCCTAAAACCTTTTGCTCCAATAAAGTTAAAAAAGCCAAAAATTACTAATAATAAACTTCCAATCAATCTTGAATAATAATCCAAAATAAACACTACTATTTATAATATTATATTATATTCATAAATTCTAAATTTAATGCACTTATCTGCCAAAATAGTATTAAAAAATTAATATTTTTCTTAATTGTAAAAATTAATATTTTTTTATTTTAGGTCTTTTCGTCCGGTGGTTTGCATTATGTTGCGACAAAAAGGACTGGTACAAGGGTAGATAGTCGATTTCTATCAAATGGCGATTAATGAGCAATGCTTTACATTTAAAAGCCGGAAGATGAAGATTCTGACCCCCTTCCTCTCGTCTCATGCTAATTGCGTCATTGGTATCCTAGCTGGAATTTTACTGCCATAGGAAATTTCCCATTGACGAGGTCAGTTTTCCGACGTGAGTGCTAGATGGTGGAAAGATAGATGAGAAGGACCAAATTCGAGACGTGACGAACGTGTTGAGTAGAGAAACTTTTTGTTTCAGTGTCAATGTTCGCATCGAATGGAACCAAAAAAGACGTGTGAATTTTCCTACCGCTTTGTCCCAGCTGATTGGATTTCCATCTATGAGACCGTTGTTGATGGACGTTGTTTTCGTCAAATTCAGCTTGGCTCCCGAAGCTTAACCGAAGAGAGTAAAAATGTTGAGAATCTGCTCTATTATTGGGACTGTGGTTTCAATGATACTGATATCGTCTTCATTAGCGACGATCAGGTCGTCTCCACACGCGTGCTTTAGTTTATTTAGGAGGGGTGTGAGATAGAGAGGAAAGGCAGCCGATAATAAGCTTAACCGAAGAGAGTAAAAATGTTGAGAATCTGCTCTATTATTGGGACTGTGGTTTCAATGATACTGATATCGTCTTCATTAGCGACGATCAGGTCGTCTCCACACGCGTGCTTTAGTTTATTTAGGAGGGGTGTGAAATAGAGAGGAAAGGCAGCCGATAAGTGTCCGTTGACGAGTAGACGTGAAGATGACCGTTCGGCAAATCTGGAGAGCAGTTCTACTAACCTGGGATTGATGCCGAGTGAGCACATGGTGCCGAACATGAACTTTCGATCAAACACATGGTCTAGATCGAAAATAATGAGCTTCGCTATTTGCATTTTTGCACATCTCCCAACACTCTATGGATACCGACCCCTTTCTCGAGTTTGGTCTTGAGAATGCAGAGATAGAAGTTTGTAATCATAGTTGATTAAAGAGATCAGTCTGTACGATTGAGCCGTGTCGCCTGAGTTCTTCTTTTTCACTAAAATTTTACTATTTTCGAAATCGGGAGAGAAGTTTGATGCCAGCGCTTCGTTGAGGACGAGGTTAAGTTCACGATGTATCACGTCAAACGCTCGCAAATAGAATTCTCGCGGTATTCCATCCGAGCCCGGAGATTTTCTTGGTGCGCTTGTCTTTATTGCTGTTAGAATTTCGGCTATTGTTATTTCACTTATGCAGCACTCGTTCGCCTCATCATCTTCTTGGATCACTCTGTTGCATACAAAGTTTGGGTCTCTCTCTCTCGTTCTAGTTGGTCTTCTGCAAACAGTTCACGATAGTACTGCAGCATACACTGTTCGATGTCTTTAGAGCTTCGAGTATTTCGTCTCTCTCGTTCCGTAGCTGTACGATCGTTGTACGTTTTCTCCTTCGTTCGCCGAGTTGGAATGGGGATAAGGGCTCGCCGGCAACGTATGTTGTATGTTTCGTACAAACATTCGCGTGGATTCTCTCTGCAGTGCTAACATTTCGGCTTTGAGACGGTTGATAGTCGTCAGCATAGCAGGGTCTTGATAGTAGCTGTCACGTGTCACGCGTAGCAGAGTGTACAATCTTTGGTGTTTGTAGTGTAGTTCATTATAACCTAGTTTGAACTTCCAACGATAGAAACTTTTAATTTTGTTCTTAGCAAAACATATCCACCAATCCATCCACGAGCGAAAATTGCGGCGTTGGCGGGTCCAATACTGCCATTTAAAACGAAATTATTGTATATTTCCTGCAGTGAGAAGATGAGGACGAAGAGACCAGTAACTCCGCCCTGGTGTACGTCGAGGTTCGGTAGGCATATTCGGATTGTGACTGCTTTGTGGTTCGTGAATGAGCACACGTGTGTTTCAGCTGCTCTTTGCTGATCAACCAGTCCTAGAGAAACGTATATTCGATCCAAGCTCGACATTAAGTATGTGTGTTAAATAAGTGTGGCCCGAGGGGCGGGGGTTAAGATTCACCCATGCGTCTTGTAGTTGCATTTGACTGATAGTAGCTTGAAGTGCATGACTCCCATTATTTCCTGTACTATCACACTGTCTTAGTACGCAATTAAAGTCACCTGCCAATATCACATGATCAGTTCTATGTCGTAGATAATTCGCAGTTGTGTTGCTGTAGAATCTTTCTCGTTCAGTTCTGGCTGTGGATCCAGAAGGCGCGTACACATTGCAAAACGTAGTGTTTTGTACTCGTACAGCTGTTAATCGTCCGTCTATGCTTTTCTCGACGTGTGAGAAACGAATGAACTCTTTTAAAGCGATTGCTATTCCCCTTCTGGCATGATCTACGTTGAATATTATATTGTAACCGGGTAGGCTCAGTTGTTCGTTTTCAATCTCTTGCATGAAGATAATGTCTAGCTCCATAACGCGGACGAAGGAGTGTAGTTTTGTTGGATTCGAGATTGTGTTGATGTTGATAGTGGCAATATTGTAACTACGGAGATCTATTATAATCCACGAGAGTTATTAGGCGACTCGTCGCCATCGTCCTGTCGTGGCTTTTTATCGGGGGTTTACGGCCGGATTCATCACCATCGTTTCTTCGATCGGGATTCCGAAAATCCGTGCGTCGTGTCAGTCTTACTGTCTGGATGAGTGTTCGGAGTTTTGAAATTGCTCTCGAGAGACAACGTCGAACGGTTGAGCACTGGGTGACCAGTAGAACGAGGATGCTGTGGATTGCTTTAGTTCGAAGACTGAGACAGGGAATGCGTGCTGCTATGCGTACTATGTTCGCGCTAGCAGACGAATTTGCTGTTGCTACCGGTTTGGGGCGTTGAGTTTACTTCACGACTTTCGCGTAGGACTTGTGTGTTTGATCCGCATTGAACTTTTGGACCAGTAGCTTTTTGTTCTGAATGCATGAGATGCCGCTGTGCGCGGACTCGTTGCAGTCTCGGCATGTTTGTTGCTGACCATAGTACGTCACAGCTATTATCTCTCTGTCTATTGTGACATATGATGGAATATTTTCCTTCACCAACAATTTTACGACACGCACACCAGTTGGTATACCGCCAAAAGCGTACTTTTCGTCCCACATCAGTTCGTGTATAGATAGAACATCACCGAATGTTTGTGAGAATTCGATTATTTTGTCGTTCGTCACCTCTTCGGACAGGTCGAAGACGCAACCTTGGCTTCTACTTGGTTGGATCCGAACGAGATGTTTTTTTTTGCAATTCAAGCACTGAACTGACGAAATCATGTAATTCCTCATAGGTTGGCTTCCGTGGAAGATGCGCGAAGTCGTTGAAAAAAAAACATGAAAAAGTTTGTGCCCGACTTTGCGAAACCGAAAAAACGTCTGCTTGACTCGGAGATTGAGCGTTAACTGTTTTGCTGGATTCCTAGCCAGTTGAGATCCGATACCGACCTTACACGGCTATGACATTTAGCAGCCACCATATACGGGTCACATTAGTTATCCATATACAGTTCCGGAGAGCAAGAAACTAGTGAGCAAAGACTCTGAAAAGAAACTCAGTCGCACATTTCGTTCGATTTAGTTGATCATGATTCAAAACATTGTGTGAAAATAAGAAGATTTTCGCGAAGATGATAAAACAACAATTTTCACAAACCTACATTCAATAGTTCAATATGCCCTTTCGCAGTTGTTGATGTTCACCTATGGAAGCTGATTTTTAATCGATCTAAATTTCACTGGCCATGATTCAACCGATTTCCCTCTGAGAAATCAAATTGATTTCCAGAGTGGATGAATCATACTTGCAAACAAGGATCATCTTGATAATGCCAAGATGTTCAGAAATTGTTTGTTGTCTTTTAAAAAAATCTAGCTGAAATGTCCCCGGAAATATTTATCTAATAAAAATTCACATACTCCAAGATGATGATGATGATGGTCCCACCTCATACCCCTACAAAGGTGTGAGCAGAACGAGTTATCTAAATGATAATTAATATTTTTGCGCATATCTTAACCAGTAAATAAAAGAAAACGATCTGATTAATTTAGTAGGTATAGATTCTTCTTCAAAAGAACGACTGAACACAAAATAACATTCAAATATTTCGGATTTACTATCCAGCGTTAATCAAGAAAATTTCCAACCCGGAAAGATCCTTGATCGCATCAGGAATCGAACCCGATATCGTTACCAGTATCAGACAGTAATTCACCTGGCCCTTCCCGCCGGACCAGTTCATCGCTACACACATCAGCTACGATGGAGTAATGCGACTGCGGATGAGCAGAGCCAAGCCCAACTCCATCAACAACTGTCGATCCCAATTAGTTTCCCGAATCTATTCCTTAATTTATTAATCAAATCTTGCAATCAAGGTCAAGAGCAAACTCAACACACTGAATGCTAAGGCTCTTCGGCCAGTTTTGTTCACTTTCCAAATAGTCACTACATGCTTTGCGCGCGAGGCTCAAACGTTTGTAGACTGCTCATTATTTCTAACTCTCAAACGAACTAAAAATCCATCATCATCATACCGAACATAGTAACTTAATACTTCCCACAATAATATATATAAACAAAAAAAATACAATTTTCTTAATACGTAAAAAAATAAAAAGTCTGAAAAATTTGAACCAACTAAATATTTGCTTACAAAGCGGACTTTATGTGTGAAATACATAACTTTTTGAACTCCACCAATGTCGTCGCGCGCTTGATTTCTCTTGGCATCGAATTGAAAAAACTTATTCCCTTGTACAATAATGAGTTTTGCGATCTGGCTAACAAAAAGCTTGGTGTTCTAGCATCAGATGCGTTTCTAGTATTGTACCTATGCAAATCAGTTCCTCTTTCAATTCGATCACACAAATATCGAGGCAGTATGCCATTTAAGATATTTAAAATAAATACCATGGTTAAGTAGTAAATTCTCTGTTTCACTGAAAGCCATTGTAACAGTGTTTCACTGAAAGCCGTTCAGTAGAAAATCTGAGGAGGTATATCTACTACATTTTCGAATTAATCGCATGATCTTATTTTGCAGTCGCTGTAATCTCAAGATTCGTGTGTTATTAGCAAGAAACAGAATGGATGGGCAAAAGTCAATGTGTGGTGAAATGACTGTTTTATACAGTAGAATCTTATTATACTTGTAAGTAAGTATATACCGTACTTTTTGGCAATCTTCTTGATGACGTTATTAATATGAGATTTGAATGTTAACTTTTCATCAATTATGATTTCAAGATACTTTATTTCTCTAACACGATCAATAGTTTCACCATCAATTTCCACATTGGCGTCATGACCGGTGCTAATAGAAGAAAAAACCATATATTTAGTTTTCGCGACGCTTAGTTTCAGTTGCTTAAATTTTAACCAGCGAACTTAGATCCTCGTTTAAATGTGCAACAGCTTCATTGAAATATTTAGCCGTAATGAACAGAACAGTATCGTCTGCAAACACATTTATATCACAGAAACGTAAGACTCGCTTCATATCATTAATATACATAATAAATAGAATAGGACCTAACACACTTCCCTGAGGCACACCAAGTGAATTACCAAGGGAACTAGACACTACATCGTTAAAAACAGTCTTTTGAGATCTACCACATAAATAGTTTTCAAACCATTCATGTGCCATTCCCCCGATGCCAAAACACCGTAATGTCTGCAACAATAAAAGTCTTGAAATTGTTTCAAAGGCTCTCTTCAGATCCAAGAACACAGCAAAAATACTCTCTTTAGCTGAAATTCGAAGCTAAAGAGAGTATTTTTGCTGTGTTCTTGCTCCTTCCATTTTGCCAATACTAGGTTCAAAGCGGTTTCACAAGAGTGACTTTTACGATATCCCGATTGTTCCGGTATTAGCAAACTGTTAGAGTTCAAATAGTTAATCAGCTGATCTTTAACAACAAGTTCTAGATTTTTTCCAGCGTGTGCAGCATGTTAATGAGACGGTACTCCTCGGCTTTATCCGTTCCAGTAACCTTGGGGATAGGAACCACCAGAGATTCTTCAGATTTAATTTTCTTCTATACCGTTAAAAGTTATGGTTTTCGATGCACTATGTGTAGGCTTGATCAACTGTTTGATTCTCTGGCGTAAATTGCAACTCCACCGTGTGCCTGGAATGGGACAAACAAAAAGCAACAGTGTAACCCGAACCGAAACACTGAACTGATCGAAAGCGCCAGAATCAACTATATGTGTTTCTGAGCTTGAGCTTGAGCGACCACCCCTGGTTGCTTCTCCGTTACTGATCGGAATTAGCTGAAATTGTACAGAGAGTTTTTAGATGATCCGACCTGGGACTGGTAAATCATCCTTCAATGTACATCTTCTGGTAATCCCAGAAATCATTGATCAGTACCGGCGCCGGCCAGGCCCGAACGTAGATCGTCTAAGCAATGGGAAGGGATGTTAGTCCAACACTTGTTGTTACTAGAGGCCGTATATACTACTGCGCACTCCACAAGTGTCACGGGAGGATATTTGTTAGTAAAAATTTCAGTATTTGTATTATTCGCGCGCGACTCAGTATGTTCCGGTTTCAAGATGCTCGGATGCACCACTAAACTCACTGACTTCCCGAGTGAACGTTTCAACAATATCCTATATTGAAGTCCCGGGAAGTCTTGATTCACAGCTCTTATTCGAGGAAACTGAAGAAAAATTTGCAATACTATCGCGTAAAGAATAAAAACTTTCCTATTTTTTATAAATGAAACTACGTGATACAAAATAAACGAGCGAATAGGATTTAGACAAAAAAGTTGAATCATTGCATTGAAATATTCTAAACAGTTATTATAAAATCATTTTAAATCACCAAACAAAGGTCAACAGATTTCACACGCGTCTTGTTTCTTTATTATTTCCGCTTTATTATTTTAATTATTTATTAAAATTATTAATTGGTTATATTGGTTGATCTGGACAGCCGACTACCGAGAAAAATATTAATTTACTGTTTGAAATATTAATATCAAGTGTTTTTGTTATGTATTCCATATACCGATATATGTTATCTCTGTTATTAACTTTGTAATATAAACGGATTTGCGCAATGGTTGATTTTTATCATTCATTTTATAATCCTGAAAGACAATCAATAACATGGAAGAAGAAATCATTCCTAATAAAACTTTTCTCCGAAGCTAGACGGAAATTAATAGGTTGAATAAAGAGATAATTTAGTAAAATAGAGTAATCAGAAGTGAAACATTGAAAATATCTAATAACTGAAAGGAAAAAGAAACTCCTGCAATTGTCGCCTTTTACGACATGGAAGCAGGAACCCAGTGGGTCTATTCTTGGTTCATTTTTTTCCGCCGGATTCCACACGGCATCTAGGCTGATACTGTCCGGAGAGAGCTAATAGGTACTATCAATCTCCTAGTGGACCCCAGCCACTAGAATCAACTATATGTGTTTCTGAGAGCAAAACTAATGAAGGATGTCTATCCTCCATAAGATGACGCAATGCGACATAATTATAAGACAATCTGGCTATGTTCAAATACAAAATATCTGAATGCCTCTCATCCATTAGTTGCTATTCCATTGACATAATGTTGTTCTTTATCGTTTCAAGCAATCTCAGATATACAGGACACTGCTTGCTAAATGCTGGATTTTTCATTCGTTTTACGTTCCGTGTTCATTTTTAAACAATTAACGCATTTAAAATCAGTTGGAGTACATTCAGATGTTCTATGAGCTGCATTGCATTTGGAACATTTTTAATTGTTGGAACATTCGGTGCTCTTGTGACCAAACTCATCACACTTGAAACAGCGCAATACTAATTCAAAATACAGGTAATTTTTAAACTGATGTATCTAACATTGAAGCAAATGAAAAAAATCTATTTCTTTCAAATGATAGAAATACTTTCAAGCATGTTTATAAAAAAATGGCGTAGGAGATACTTTTTTAAATTTTTTAAATTGGGATTTTTTCATTGAAAAATGCTCTTTCATGTAAGGCATTTATTAGCTATATATATATATATATATATATATATTAAAATAAGGTATTGCTGTATTCTAGCATGTTGAAACTCATTCAGCTGCAGAATCGGGAAGATGGAGTACTCTCACGTTGGTTGTTACTCTATTCGATAATGCTATTACAGGATTAGATGTTAAAAGCAATCGTTTGAATACATCCTCTAGATGTAATGGCTATGGCAAGATTCATTAGGAGGTCGGTCGGCTGAATATAAGTTTTTGTTTGAAGGGCAATGTGTATTATGATGATCGTTACATTGCCAGTTATGTTGACATGTAACAAGTTTGATGTGCTATTCTACTCAGAATTAATTAGGTCTTTTAAGACAAATAAGATGAGATTGTTAGTTAACGAATGAGGAAATCAATTAGTTCCAACTCTAACAAATTTGTCCAACTCTAACAAATCATCAACTTCACTTCGGAATGGTTTTCAAGTAAAATAGAACAGTATGTATGATTCCAGCAATCTGTTGAAACGGCCAGTGCGCTTATGCATTAGGTTTCTGATAATCCGCGTGGTTGCAAGGCAAGCAGATTCGGTCCACCTAGTGGTGTGATGGTGCATTTCATATAAGTTTATTTTGGAAATCTGGACATAACCATAACTGTATCTTCATGTAAAACCTCTCAATAGGCATAATATTCCAAAGCATTTGTTCCCTTTGTTGCTGGTTCAATCTTCTCAAGCAACAGTTTATGCATTTTGGTTAATCATATCAATCAATGCATATTCTGACTCATTTCAGGAAGACCAAACAAGTGACATTGGGAAAACCTTTCTTCGAAAAGTCTTCTTACCACCAGTGTTTGCATTATCATGTTAACGATTTTTTTTTGATTTTCTGAAATTGATATTGGGTGCTGATAAGTTCTATCTCCGCTGAGAATGGGGAAAATTTCTTTCCTTTCATTATCACTACAGTAATATTCTTTAAATACACATATGATTATGAATGATTATTCTCACGATTATCAGCCATGCAGCAATTTGCACTAGCAGATGATGATATTGAGATGTCGGAAGTCCAGTACGCAATAACAATATGCGATGCAAATACAACGAAAAAGCAATATATTCTGAATATTGATTATAGAGACAAAGAACTTTGTTTTACTTCTAGGGTTGACCAAATCTCATGGTCTAAGTAACCTATTAACTTTATTAACCTCATTAAACGCTATTTAGCATGAATTTGGTTTATAGAAGTAACAAGAGTGCAAAGTTTTGCGCAGCACTTGAATCAACCCTCTACTGAGAAGCCTGAGAAGCTACAGCACTCTTCCACCGGGCTGGTTTGAACGCTTCTTTGTGTTCGCTCTAGCCAAGTTCTCCGCTCCTGTTACTTCTGTATATGCAATGCAAGTAAATAATGACATATTTTTTAAATTATTAAGATTTAAATTGGGTTTTCAGCCACAAGTGGTGAATTTTCAGCCCTATTATATACATGATTTGGTTATTACCATGAAGACATCATTTGCTTCCGCAATTCTGAGATTTTTGTGTAGAGAAAATTCTGAACCTACCTGTAATGTGTAATGGGGAAAAGCAACTTATATACTAACTAATACAGAGAGCGAATCGATTCAATTGAAGATTGCATCGATTTTTGTCGGAATTTGCTTATAATATTATGTGACATTACATCTAATGGTTTTATATTTGTGAGCCTGTGTAACTCATTTGTACTAAACCAGGGAGGACACTTCAAAATGATTTTCAGAATTTTATTTTGAATTCTTGGAAGCGTTTCCTTCCTGGTGGAACAACAACTTGACCAAATTGGTACTGCATAGAGCATGGCTGGTCTGAAAATTTGTTTATAAATTAACTATTTGTTTTTTAGGTAGAGCTTAGAATTTCTGTTTATAAGAGGATATAAACATTTAATATATTTATTACACTTTGCCTGGATTCCTTCAATGTGATCCTTGAAAGTGAGTTTTTTGTCATACGTTAAACCTAAGTATTTTTCTTGATCAGAACAAGTCAATTCCAAGCCATTCAATTTGAGAATGTGATTATTGTTTGGTTTAAGAAAAGAAGCTTTTGGCTTATGAGGAAAGATAATTAATTGCAGTTTTGCAGCATTTGGTTTAATTTTCCTGAATATATTTAAACTTCTTTGTATGCGACTGCAGATCACTCTTATATTTCTACCTGTGGTTAACAGACTTGTGTCGTCACAGAATAGCGATTTCTGTCAACCAACGGGTAGACTTGGAAGATCAGAAGTGAAAGCATTATACAAGATTGGATAGCTAACCTGAAGGGTAACTGCCATTAGAAGAAGAAGATTTGGCCAATCTACCTATTAATAAATTGTTTTCGTTAGAAGATGAATTGGAAGGCGTACCTGGTTTTTGTTTTGTGCCTTAAAAGAATTAGGCTTGGCATTTGTAACAGTTTTTCGATTTTCAGGTATGTTCTGTAAATTTAAGATCGTTGATTTGACTTGTTGTCTAAGCGAACGAGCGTTTAAAATTTTTTCCATGACAGAACATTTCAAATAATTTGATTTATGATTTCCATCGCAATTTGAACATGAAAATTTATTAGTGGTTTCATTCATTGGACAAACGTCTTCCGGATGCGATTTGCCACAATTCAAACACCCTATATCCATATGACAATTTTTGGTTCCATGGCCGAAACCTTGGCAACGACGACATTGTGTTAAGTTTGCAATACCCTTATGCCGTTCATAATGTTCCCAATGAATTTTAATGTGGGAAGTGAAACGTACTTTTTCTAAAGTTTTCAGATTGTTTACATCATTTCGATTGAAGTGTATTAGGGAAAGTTCATGGGAAATTCCAGAGCGTGGTTTAGAAGTACCATTCGCTCTTTTTCATAAGTATTATTTGGAAAGGGGTAAAACCAATCAATTCTTTTAGTTCATTTTTAATTTCATCAGTACTTTGATCATAAACCTTTCGAGACAGCCTTGAAGGGTCTGTCTGATTTTATATCATATGAATAAAATTTATTAAGTTTCTCGGACAAATATCGGATAAGACGTTCATAATCTTCCAATCCATCAACCAAGACTCGACATTCTCCTCTTCGTCCGATTGGAAATGAGACTTTCACTTCCGGGAGAAAAGTAGAAATCTCAGTAGGAAATGCTTTGAAGTAGGAAATCGTCCATTTTGGGAATTAGGGAAAAATGTTGAATAACGGATTGTGATTTATTCCGTATTGAATTATTTTTAGCCTTAGGCTTGCTGCCTTTCCGGTTGGACGTTTTTGAAAAGAATGAAATTTGAAATAAAATTAACTTGGCTAATATAGTCTTTGATTAGGTTCCTAGTTTGGAAAAGTCTTGATAAAGACTGATTTTGTGGTAGTCTTAATAAAGACTGATTAGTTCGAAGAATAGTTCTTTGAATAAAAAAGGCTGATTAAATCCTTAGTCTTGAAAAAGATTGTATAGCCTTGAGAAAGGCTGACTAAATGTTAGTCTTTAAAAAGACTGTTAGTGATTCAGGTAGCCTTGAAAAAGACTGAAGCTTTGAATCAATGAAACTCTAGGTACCCAGAAAAAATTTCCAGGAGCCAAGAGCTACGTTCGCACGCGTGCGGTGCGAACGACGTTGTCATTATAATTGTTTTTATTCACAGAGTGGCATGTTAAAATCAGATTTAAATTGATTTTCAATACATCACCCACCATATTGATTATCAGCATTTTCAGTGGGAATCTCTGCATGGCTGATAATAGTGAGAATGTTATAGAATGATTATCATTTTATTAGCACGTTCGAGTTTATGGAACATCACTCCTTGTCCAGTACTGATACTTTTTTAAGTTTCATTGAATTCTTGGTTGATTACGACATTCTGTTCAGTTTATTTTAGTATAAAAAGACACTGAAATAAATTAGTTTGAATACTAAAAGCTTTGGTTGGAAAACTTTATTTAATTAGTCATATTATAAAAAAAATATTACCTCCAGACTGGTGATACACAATAACCTTCTGTGATTTCTAAATTTCTGGTGATCACCGCTTGATCACCGTACGTGATTCCACCTCTGATGCCCCAGAGGACAAATTTAATTTCACTTAAACAACACCGTAATTGACATATTAGACGAAAATTGGAAACTACTTTACGTTCTTCGAATTTTAATTTATTGAGTGCTGATGGAACTAACATCCACCAAACAATTAACCTAATAATTTTAGACTATTAAAAAATCACGATTCAGGGTTTTAGATAATGGAAAACAACAGTTGAAATGTTTATTATTTTGGATAGCGCACGCGTTATTATAAAGAATTATTTCTATTATTTTTTTCGATATGTGTTATATTTATATTACCCCCACTTCCTATCTGTTAGTAGCTTTCAAACGGGATGCTTGCAGTAATCGGTTCAACCATCTCTGAAAAAATTGAGCGATAAAATGGTATATAAAAAGTAGAATGGTATATAAAAAGTAGAATGGTATGTAAACCATGGGACTCCGAGGATCCGTTTGAAAGTCGAATTTTGCAGCAATTCTTTTTCCTTTCCATAGGGAAAAGCCAAATATCCAGTTTAACTCACTTTCAAGGATCCCATTGAAGAAATCCAGGAAAAGGGTAATAAATATATTAAATGTTTATATCCTCTTATAAACAGAAATTGTAAGCTCTGTCTAAAAAACAAATTGTTAATTTATATACAAATTTTCAGACCAGCCATGCTTTATGCAGTACCAATTTGGTCAAGTTGTTGTTTCACCAGGAAGAAAACGTATCAAAGGATTCAGAATAAAATTCTGAAAATGATTTTGAAGCGTCCTCCCTGGTTTAATACAAATGAGTTACACAGACTCACAAATATAGAACCATTAGATGTAATGTCACATAATATTATAAGCAAATTCCGACAAAAATCGATGCAATCTTCAATTGAATCGATTCGCTCTCTGTATTATTTAGTAAGTTAGTATATAAGTTATTTTTTCCCATTACACAATACAAGTAGGTTTAGAATTTTCCCTACACAAAAATCTCCGAATTGCGGAAGCAAATGATGTCTTCATGGTAACAACCAAATCATGTATATAATAGGGCTGACAAGTCACCACTTGGGGCTGAACACCCAATTTAAATCTTAATAATTTAATGTTAACTCATACTCCAATAAATAGTTATTAAAAAAAAATATCTGGTTTGGTCCAGTAGTTTTATTTATTTGTGAGCAGGGAGAAGCCCGGTGGAGATGAAATTTGGCAATCTCTCTCTCCAGCAGGCATAAAACCTCCTAATTATTTATATCAACAGATTACAATGATCCAACAGATACATTGCCGTTTCAACCTTCCGAGCGAACGGACGTGCTTTGTGTTTACTGCGAAAAAAAACCAGTGCCGTGTGTGATAACGTGACCGGACGATCAAAACTAGATTATATCGCTATTGTGTAATAGACAATAGTGCTTTTTTCTGTGAGAGGTTTTTTGTACATTATACACTGAAGCAGTGCATTGTTGTGAGCGGACGATCGGAACAGTACCGTTAGCCGGTGATTGTTTGATCGATCAAGGCCAGATTTCAGTGGCCATTGTGATTATACTGTGCGGATTATAAGTGAGTGTGCCTTTTCCTCTCGGAGGTTTTTTGCACACCCTCGAAGCGGCGATACGCCGATCGACGAGGGCTTGGCCTTGGTGGCCCCCGTTGGATTAAAAGTTAAGTACTATTATTTTGTATATTTTTTTTCTTCTTCATTCGACCGTTCATTAGCCCCCCCCCCCCCCCCCGAATCATTTATTTCTGAGCGGAGGTAGCTCCGCGACATGTTAAATTTGAATCCCGACCCCTCCGTTCTCGATGATCAGATGGAGACTTCTGTTGGCAGCAATAAGTCTCGCATAAAGAGTTATCCCGATGGGCTTGCACTCTCGGCCGGGCCTTACTCGGTTTATTTCCGGACCAAGGCTAAAGAAAAAAAATTGAATGTTTTGAAAATATCGCGGGATCTGTCCTCGCGATACAATACTATAAAAAGTATTGATAAAATACGCCCAGATAAGCTCAGGGTCCTGTTTACCAGCTCAAAACAGGCTAATGAGCTCGTTCAAAATGATCATTTTACGCGGGAGTACCGCGTCTACGTGCCAGCTCGCGAAGTAGAAATCGACGGTGTGGTCACCGATTCGAGTTTGACTTGCGAGGACGTTCTTAAGTACGGAGAGGGCTGTTTTAAGGACCCCTCACTTAAGAACGTCAAGATACTGGACTGCAAGCGATTGCATTCAGTATCGATCGCCGGGGATGGAACAAAGTCTTATCCCCAATCTGACTCTTATCGTGTGACCTTCGCCGGCTCTGCTTTGCCCAACTACATCCTCTTGGACCGGGTTCGTCTGCCTGTTCGTCTTTTTGTACCTCGAGTAATGAATTGTACCAATTGCAAACAATTGGGGCATACAGCTTCTCATTGCTGCAATAAGCCCCGGTGTGCTAACTGTGGGGAGGCTCATGCGGATGGCTCTTGCGGTAAGGATGCTGAAAAGTGTCTCTACTGCAAAGATGGTCCGCATGACCTAATGGCATGTCCTGCGTATAAGTTGCGAGGAGATCGGATGAAGCGTTCCCTGAAGGAACACTCCAAGCGTTCCTTTGCCGAGATGCTTAAGAGTGCCACCCCTCCTAAACTGACAACGAACCCATATGCCTGCTTGTCAACTGACGAGAGCGATTCTGACGACCCTTTGGAAGGTCCATCTTCGGCGGTCCCTCATAGCTATAGGAAAAGAGCAAACAAATCCTATCATAAGCTCCCTAGTAAGGGTTCGAAGGTGTCTTCCGAAGGGATTCGAAAAGTTACAGCTAACGGGAATCGTGACAAACCACCGAAGCAAAAAGCTCCTGGTCTCGGAAAACTCAATTCCGAGATGGAATTCCCATCACTTCCAGGGACTACAAAATCCCCAAGCGTCCCTGAAAATCCAACAGAGAACCAACTAGGTGCTGGACTTATCAAGTTCTCTGATGTTGTGGACTGGATTTTTACAACTTTTAATATTTCTGACCCTCTTAAAAGCATTTTAATTGCTTTCATGCCAACAGTAAAAACCTATTTAAAGCAGTTGACTGCAAATTGGCCCCTTCTCTCAGCGATTGTATCCTTCGATGGCTAAATCATCCATCGAGGTCACGGATCTAATCACTGTTTTACAGTGGAATTGCAGAAGTATCATTCCAAAAATAGATTCTTTTAAATTTTTAGTAAATAATCTGAAATGTGACGCATTTGCATTGTGCGAAACTTGGCTAACTTCTGAAATATCCTTAAACTTCCACGATTTTAACATTATTCGCCTGGATCGAGATGATCCCTACGGAGGAGTACTTTTGGGGATCAAAAAGTGCTATTCTTTTTATCGAATTAACCTCCCCTCGATATCAGGTATTGAAACTGTCGCATGTCATGTTACAATCAAAGGCAAGGATCTTTGCATTGCTTCAATCTATATTCCCCCAAGAGCCTCGGTTGGGCATCGGTGGCTCAGTGATATCATTGAGCTCCTTCCCGCACCGACGTTGGTTTTAGGAGACTTTAACTCACACGGTACGGGATGGGGCTGTCTTCACGACGATAACAGATCAGCTATGATCCATGATATCTGCGACAACTTCAATATGACAATCTTGAATACGGGAGAAATGACACGGATTCCTGCACCACCAGCAAGACCAAGTGCGCTGGATTTATCACTTTGCTCGACATCGCTACGGTTGGATTGCACGTGGGAGGTAATTCCTGATCCCCACGGTAGCGATCATCTACCGATCGTAATATCAATCACCAGCGGCTCAAAACCATCGAAGACAATCAATGTTTCGTATGACCTCACACGAAATATTGATTGGAATAGCTATGCGACCGCGATATCTGAGAAACTTGAAAGAACTCAACAACTTCCTCCGGAGGAAGAGTACACGTTTTTGGCTGGCTTGATTCTCGACACCGCGACTCAAGCTCAGACGAAACGTGTACCCGGCGCGAAAACTAACATCCGTCCTCCCAACCCGTGGTGGGACAAAGAGTGCACAAATTTAAACGCGGAGAGAGCCTCCGCGTATAAAATATTCAGAAAAAATGGAACACCTGATAATTACCGGAATTACGCGGCGTCAGACGTTAAAATTAAGAACTTGATTAGAGCTAAGAAACGGGGTTACTGGCGTCGGTTCGTAGACGGCCTAACAAAAGAAACATCTATGAGCACTCTTTGGAACACAGCCCGACGAATGCGCAATCATAACACCACGAATGAAAGCGAGGAAAATTCTAACCGCTGGATATTCGATTTCGCTAAAAAAGTGTGTCCAGATTCTGTTCCGGAACAGAAGATCACCCGCGCCGCGACACCAAATACAAACGAAACACCGTTTTCGATGGTAGAGCTCTCACTTGCGCTCTTGTCATGTAACAATAAAGCCCCGGGATTAGACAGAATAAAATTCAACTTGTTGAAAAATCTGCCTGACCCCGCCAAAAGGCGCTTGCTGAGTTTATTCAATAAGTTCCTTGAGGACAACATTGTTCCACATGACTGGAGACAAGTGAAAGTGATATCCATTCAAAAACCAGGAAAACCAGCCTCCGATCACAATTCGTATCGGCCGATTGCTATGCTTTCCTGTATCCGGAAATTGTTCGAAAAAATGATTCTGTTTCGTCTAGACAATTGGGTCGAGATTAATGGCTTACTTTCAGATACACAATTTGGTTTCCGCAGGGGCAAAGGAACGAACGATTGTCTTGCGTTGCTCTCAACCGAAATTCAAATGGCATTTGCTCGTAAGGAACAAATGGCGTCAGTTTTCCTAGACATCAAGGGGGCTTTTGACTCAGTTTCTATAAATATCCTATCTGAGAAGTTGCATCAGCATGGTCTTTCACCAATTTTGAATAACTTTTTGTATAATCTATTGTCTGAGAAACACATGTATTTCACGCATGGTGATTTGTCGACAATACGATTCAGTTACATGGGTCTTCCTCAGGGCTCATGCTTAAGCCCCCTTTTATACAATTTTTACGTAAACGACATCGATAAATGTATCAACACATCTTGCACGCTGAGACAACTTGCCGACGACAGCGTTGTGTCCATTATAGGACCCAAAGCTGGCGATCTGCAAGGGCCGTTACAAGATACTCTTGCCAACTTATCCACATGGGCTCTCCAAATGGGTATCGAGTTCTCTACGGAGAAAACTGAGCTGGTTGTATTTTCAAGGAAGCGAGAACCAGCACAACTACAGCTTCAACTAGGGGGTGAAAACATAGCTCAGGTCTTCACATTCAAATATCTCGGGGTCTGGTTCGACTCCAAAGGCACCTGGGGATGTCACATTAGGTATCTGAAACAAAAATGCCAGCAGAGAATCAATTTTCTTCGTACAATAACCGGAACTTGGTGGGGTGCCCACCCAGGAGACCTGATCAGGTTGTACCAAACAACGATATTGTCCGTTATGGAATATGGATGCTTCTGCTTCCGATCCGCCGCGAACACCCATTTCATTAAGCTGGAAAGAATTCAGTATCGTTGTTTGCGTATTGCCTTGGGTTGCATGCAATCAACTCATACGATGAGTCTTGAAGTGTTGGCGGGCGTCTTACCGTTGAAAAACCGGTTCTGGAATCTCTCGTATCGTTTGCTCATTCGATGCGACATTTTGAATCCTCTGGTGATTGAAAACTTCGAAAGGTTAGTTGAGCTTAATTCTCAAACCCGTTTTATGTCCTTGTATTTTGATTACATGGCTCAGAATATTAATCCTTCTTCGTTTGCTTCCAACCGTGCTCATTTCTTGGATACTTCTGATTCTACTGTGTTTTTCGACACATCCATGAGAGAAGAGATTCGTGGAATTCCGGAACACGTACACCCTCGAGTGGCCCCTAATATATTTTATAATAAATTTAGAACAGTCAACTGTGAAAAAGTGTTTTACACTGACGGATCAAACATCAACGAGTCCACAGGCTTCGGCATCTTCAATCAGAACATCACCGCTTCGTACAAACTCAGTGATCCGGCTTCAGTTTACGTCGCAGAATTAGCTGCTATTCAGTACACCCTCGAGATCATTGAAACCTTGCCCAAAGACCATTACTTCATTGTCACGGACAGTCTAAGCTCAATAGAAGCTCTCCGGGCAATGAAGCCAGGAAAGTATCCCCCATATTTCCTGGGGAAAATACGGGAACATTTGAGAACTTTATCTGAACGGTCTTATTCAATATCGTTAGTCTGGGTCCCTTCGCATTGTTCCATTTCGGGAAATGAAAAGGCTGACTCACTGGCTAAAGTGGGCGCATTACAAGGTGACATTTATGAAAGACCAATCTGCTTCAATGAATTTTTCAGTATTTCTCGTCAGAAAACTCTCGAAAGTTGGCAAACTTCATGGACGAATGACGAACTGGGACGATGGCTACACTCCATTATCCCTAAGGTATCGACGAAACCTTGGTTCAAGGGGATGAACGTGAGTCGTGATTTCATTCGCGTTATGTCACGACTCATGTCAAATCACTATACATTCAACGCACATCTCCGGCGTATCGGGATCGTGGAGAACGGGCTCTGCACCTGTGGCGACGGTTATCAGGACATCGAGCATGTCGTGTGGTCGTGCGTAGAGTATCGCGACGCTAGATCGGAACTATTGGAATCCCTCAGGGCCCGAGGTAGACCGACTGAGGTTCCGGTTCGGGATGTGTTGGCGAGTCGGGATAGTTCATATATGCTTCTGATATACCAGTTCCTCAAACACATTAATATACAAGTGTAATCTGTTATATCTTGCTTAGAAAGTTCCTCCTATTTATCGACGTTATTTCAACTGTGGCTAAGAATTATTTTCACCTGCAGGTTCGACACTAACTTCCGCCGATTATCCCGATTCCTCATCTGTCCACCATCTTCATCGGAACTAACAAGATCTTTTTGCTGTCACTAACCTTTTCGCTTCCCCCCTCCCCGTCTCTTCTCCATCTCGATGTCAACTAATTAGATCTCTGTCGTTCTTAGTAATTTCGTTCCCATATCCCCATTTTACTTCGTTTTCCGCAATATTTACTTCTCTATATTTTTTCGTTATATTTACATCACCATCATCGCCCACGGAAGGTCGCTCTAGTCATGCGGGCCACCCGCCGGGTATTCGTAGCCTGGGGGTGTTTCCCGCGGACCCACACGGACCGAGGGATGCGGCCAACGTCATCTGGAAGACTCATGAAATATTCCATCCACCGGCCGGTGCCGATCGCCAGCTGAAGGTTGGATCTGCCAAAGTCGACCACTGCGACCCCAATACAACATTATCCAATCATACTATCCTAGTTTTAAGTTAGTCGTTAATAAAATTAGAAAAAGTCCTTGGCACCTTAGAGCTAAAGCAATGTGCCTTAAAAATAATTATATTATTGAATAAAAAAAAAAATCCAACAGATACATTAGGCTTAACACTAGAATTAAAACTAACAGTTAAAACAAAATTTATAACACTATAACTAGTAACAGATTAGTAATAGTGCTCTTGCTAAAAAGGTGAGAGAGAGAGAGCAGAAAAGTGGATAGATAAATGGTATACAAGGGTTGGCGGAGGGGATGCTAAACGAGCGCAAACGAACAACGTGGTTAGAATCAGCATGTAGATCTAATTAGTTATCAAAAAGATGTTGGATGACAGAAAAAACGACGGGGTTAAAAACAGCATGTAGATCTAATTAGTTATCAAAACGATGTAAGATGACAGAAAAAACGACCGGGTTAGAATCGGCATGTAGATCTAATTAATGATAAAACAAAATGGATGGTGGAAGACAGGAAAAAGAGGAAAAAACGACCGGGTAATTTAGGCGAGCGAATTAGTTAGTTTACATGTGGTACAATATAAGACTTCGATTAAACTGAATTACATTGCAAATAGCTTTATAGTATTTGCTTGTAAAATTGCCCTAGCTCTACAACTAGATAGCTAAGGAATCACGGAACAATCGCTTTATTGCATTTCGGGATAGATGAAAATCAAAACCATTGGAGCAACTATTAAATAAACGACACATACTAGAAAAAGGCTCATTATACCCGTAGTTGATTCTAGCAGCGGGAATTCTAAGAAACGGGTTTGAACGAAGAATGCGAAGATGAATGTCGAAATTGACCAACCGTAAGAGATCAGCACAATCGATATGCGATTGTATTAAGTCCGCTATGGAAACGGCCTTGTGAACATTCCTTCGAACAGACAGCAGATCCAAGTCAATAAGGCGGCAGCGATACACGTAGCTTGGAATGTTAAATGGATCACTCCATGGTGGATTGCGAAGAGCGAATCTAATGAATTTACGTTGAATAGCTTCAACACGATCGATGTCAGTTTGGTAATGAGGTGACCAAACAATAGCTGCATATTCGAGGATTGACTGGACAAGTGCACAATAAA
Source organism: Malaya genurostris (assembly GCF_030247185.1). Lineage (NCBI taxonomy): Eukaryota > Metazoa > Arthropoda > Insecta > Diptera > Culicidae > Malaya > Malaya genurostris. Next base: position 171,520,847 of record NC_080571.1, read on the forward strand.
GGGCTTTTAAGCAGTGTATGTTATGAAAATTTTTAGCAATTCGAAATATAAAACCTAAGAGTTAGGAAGCCTTTGAAATTACGTAATCGACGTGGTTCTTGAAATCAAGTTTGCTGTCTAAGATTACTCCTAAGTCTTTCACAAACGATTCACGTTTGAGAACGCTTTGCGAGAGGTTGTAGTCATACAAAATTAATGAGCGCTTTCGGGAGAAGGATATAACGGAACATTTGGAGACATTCAGCACCATCCTGTTGACATGACAGCATTTTGCGAAAGCATCAAGTTGAGCTTGTAGAAAGCATGCGTCATCCAGACCATTTATCAGATGATATAGTTTGAAATCATCAGCGAATGATAGCTTGAAACATTTTACAGTTAAGTTGAGATCGTTGAGATAGAGTAAAAATATGAACGGTCCTAAATGACTTCCTTGAGGAACTCCAGAACTAACAGCAAATGGTGTTGTTATCCTGTTTCCTATTTTCACAGACATCTCACGACCAGTTAGATATGACTGCATCCATTTCAGTAGAGCACCATTAAAGCCAAGTCTGTAAAGTTTTGCTATTGCTATTTGATGATGTATTTTATCAAACGCTGCCGTGAAATCAGTGTATATTGCGTCGACCTGCTTGCGTGATTGTAGGGATCGGATGATAAATGAAGTGAAGGATACTAAATTTGTAGATGTTGATCGTTTAGGCATAAATCCGTGTTGCGTTTCAGATATGTAGTAGTTGCAATTGTGGGTTAAAAAGTCAAGAATATTTTTTTCAAATAACTTTGAGACAGCGCAAAGTGATGCATTTCCGCGATAGTTAGTTATTTTGGATTTGTTGCCTTTTTTAAACAATGGGAAGATATATGACTTCTTCCAAGAATCGGGGATTACTCCCGACTCGATAGATGTATTGAAAAGTATTATCAGTGGCGTTAGGAGACTGTTCAAGTATCTTTTCAATACTATTGAAGGAATACCATCTAGTCCAGCGATAGTAGAACATTTCAAACTGGAACAAGCCGTATTAATCATGGTCGTTGTGATACGAGGGTGAGGTCCAATAGGGGAACGACGAGGAACGTTAATGACTGCTTCGGATACCTGATCGCTGTTGAGGACTTCTTTAGAGAAAACACTACTGAAGTGCCTTCGAAATAGATTACAGGTATCGACTAGGGTTGATGACTAAAGTTCACCGAGTGTCATATTAGTTGGTAATCCAATTTCCTTACGCTGTTCGTTAACGTGATTCCAAAAACTTTTAGGGTTATTTTTTAAATTTCGTTTCACACGAAGTAAATAAGCGTGATGCAAAACTTTGTTTAGTCGTTTTTAGCGACTATTAAGATACATATAATGAGATCTCAGCTGGAGTGATGGCCGTTTAGAGAGTTTTTTCAAAGCAGATCTCTTGGCGCACTTATGTTGCTTCAAAGTACGATTGGACCAAGGGGGATAAGCTGGTTTGGGGTGTTGTCTTTTTGGTACGAACTGATCAATGGAATATAAAACTACATTCGTCCATAATGTGGCCGCTAAGTTGCTATCGCAAGTTGACAATAACGACCTCCAGTTAAACAAAAGCAGGAACTGATTCATAGCATTGACATTACCATTCTTGAAATCGTAATAGTTAGTCTCAGCAAAGTTTTCATAAAAGACTGGCTTACAGTCCACCAGACTAACGTGAAGCGGCGGATGATTGTGGCATGATTTAACGAGAGCAGAAGGAGCAGTAAATACGGTACAGGTACTGACTAAGTCCTGACTGACAAAACACAAGTCGAGAAGACGATTGTTGCTATTGTGAATTCCATTAGTTGCACTAAACCTGCGGTACTGTAGTCGTCCAAGAGTCGTGATGTTGTGATCGTTTTCGATGAACATGTAGCATCCGGATGGATAAAAATCTGGATGAGCAATAAATCCATTTAATGCCAGAAAAGTTGTAATCACCAAGAAGAACAATATTGTCATTCAAGCCCATGTGATCCATAATTATTGAAAGAGAAGACAAATGTCGTTCTATCATATCAATATCATTTACGCGATCTGGCGGGAAGTAAAGAACGCACAAATAAAGAGTATAATGCGTAAAAGAGAGAGCTATCCAAATTTGTTCTACACTAACAGCATGTGGGAGAGATACCAAGCGAGATTTAAATGTCGATCTACAAGCTATAAGAACACCACCGTCAGTTTTTTTGTTACTGTTTTGATCATTTCGATCCTGCCTAGAGACAGTATAACTGCTATCAAATATTTGATGAGACAGAGTGTTCTCGTTCAACCAGGTTTCAGTAATTATATAAATATCATAGGCAGCATCGGAGCAAGCAAGATGATAATCAACGAGAGAGCTATTCATTCCTCCAGTATTTTGATAATAAATTTCTATACCAGAGTAGTTACTATCGCTCCACTTGTTTGGTGTGACATTGGCAGAGATGGTTGGAACGAGAGGGGCAATTTGTAAACGGTTGGGCTGAGGGATGGTCATGAACGAACGAGGAGATAGAGCTTGAGTGTTGCTGTTGCGTATAATTTGCAATCGTTGAGACAAGGGTAGCGATGGATTCGATCTGCGTTGGGGCACATGTATATGTGACTTCAGAACTGGGTTGCGTTCTAAAAAAGCTGCGATCGTCACACCGCTGGGCCAGAAATTTGATGACGTTATTAGTTGCTCGAAGCCTGAAGGGACACTTAGTTTGCAGGAGATAAAAGAAAGTGGTCTCTCCTGATACTATTTAACAAGTTTGAAACACTGAATAAACTGGCGATTACAATTTGTTCGCGATTCCACATAGCTTATGATATTCTCCTCAGTTTCACTTGGAAGAAATTTGGTTAAATAGTACCAATTGCCGTTACTGGCATCAGTAGATATGTGTCGTGTAGGAGGTGCTACTAGAAGAGTAGAGAATTGACTATTCATTTCATCTGTACAATTATTAGTGACTAATGAGGAAATTGTTTCATTTCTGGGATTCGAATGTGCATTACTAGTAGCGAAATTGAACAATGTAGGTCCTGAATAAAAAACATTAGAGATGATTTGTACATTAGCTTGCCTGGCCTGTTTGTTGGACGATGCTTCCGACGTATGTATAGAGGTGGATGTTAGTATGTGCTGCGATGGGAACATGATGCGTTGTGCAATAAGACCGTTGCTATGTGGTTTGTTGATAATGGTGGCAGAAGAAGTATGTGAATTAACGGCAGGTGGTTGCATTAAGTTGATATTGGCGGCGCAGGAAGTGAATGATTCCGATAGTAGTACAGTGGAATTCGTGGTGAATGCGGTGGTAGTTGGTAGTGGCAGAGAACTGCTGTTCACGATGAAAGATGTAAGAGGTGTTGGCGGTGGTACTGTAGTGGTTGGTGGCAGTGGCGGAGCAACATAATTGTTTATGTTTAGAAGAGTGTCTGGTAGAGAGCCTGTGCTGCTAACAGCGGTGCTGGTAAAACTGTAGCGATTTGCGGTGGTGGCGGAGCAGTGACAGTGTTGTAGGTATTGGTGGTGGCAATGTATGACGGTGATGAAAGAACGGTATGAGCGATAGAAACTGACACTGGTATGACGACAGTGTCTACATTGTTTACATCAACGGTACGGGATGGACTTGCAGATTTATCGTTGGTAATCATGTCTGAAACAAGTGAAGCCGTAGGTTTTGAGGTAGATTGATTTGCTATTGGAACATCAACTCACCGAATTTTCTCAGCTTGGGGTAAAGATGGTCTTCCCGTGCTGCTGGTGCGAGGCCTTTTATTGTTGTCCTCGAGTATCGATTCGAAGAGGTTCGTCAAATCAAGATGTAAGTCGTCTAGTCGCTCAAAAAACGTGCACCATCGTTGGCAGAGCGATCAGCATAATCCTGTAGTCCGGAACGATGGACGCAGCTAGGTCTAGCACAAGTGTTGGAGTACATGCGACAAAAAACTTGCATAGTATCCATTATACAGCCTATCAACTTTAGAGCCGAGGTAGTGCGCTGAAGATTAAGCTGCAATGTATCATCAGTAGACTCGTTACGATAAGATAGTACCCGGCACTGGGGACACAACCAGTATACTCCCGGGCAATCACGAAAAGATTTAACTGCCGAGATGCTCAAGTTCGCGCATTTCATATGTAAATTTTTAGAGCAAGAACGGCATAATATTTTGATGCCTCGCGAACTAGAAGAACCAAAACAAGCATCAGCGTCACACTTCTTTCTTGTCATTGTGATTGGGGATGTCGGAAATTTAGAATTACTCGATTATTTAATAATCGAGTATAATTTTGAATCTAATCGATTGAAATTTATTCGATTATATGGGTTATTAATCGATTACTCGATTATTAATTCGATTATCACTATGGGATTTTTTTTGATTATTCGATTAGTTCAATAATCGAATATTAGTTTTAAGTTAATCGATTAAATATTACTCGATTATCTGGGTTATTAATCGATTACTCGATTAATCGATCGATGTTACGACATCCTTAATTGTGATATGAGTTGTGATCAGATGTCAGAGCCGTGAGTACTTGAGGTACTCGTGAGTGCTGAACGGCTTTAATGTATATAACGCAGATGGCAGCTACTTTAGTTTCAGACGAATATTCTATGCGAGAAATTCAGCTTCAAACGTTTTGTCGAAACAAATCCTGAATATCACAGAAGTGAGGTGCACCTCAACTCACTAAACGCGATAAAAATTTGAAAGTTTGCGATAGTTTTACACTATATAAAAATGATAATCCACAGAGCGATAATTAGAACTACTATTGACTTCGTTTACACTAAACCAAAAAAGTTTTATTGTTATCGTGTGAACGAACGGTTTCGAGAAAACGCGCAAAGGGAATATCTCCGAAAAAAATTGTAAGACTGATTTTGCAATTTTGCATTCATGATTTCTGATATTGTATTTATCGATTGAAGCATACTTTGTCCATTTATTTCCTTTGCTCTCCTGTAATAAAATTTGTACCCACCCACATGTCATCGTATTAGTAATGAAAATTACAATACCTTGAACAATATAATGAATTTTGGCTACTTATATGACTTGTATAAACATTTATATCGAACTTGTTTCCAATCAAAAAAAATCTATCCGATTGCGCTACACGAAGCTGTAATATAAGGGTAAATAGTACTACTAAAAATCAAAAACTCTTATGGGTTCGTTGAGAGCTGTATTCCGAAACATTCGATTTTGGTGAGGAGGGCCGTTTGTCATATCCAACTGTTATCGATTCTGGATCGAAAAGTAAAGATATATGTGAAAATATAATGTGCATAGAAAATGGGTTTTTAGTTGAAAATGATAGTTCCTTACGGCAACTGTCAAGCCTCCACTGAAATATAGCAAATCGAGATACTACAATTACCTGAAAATACGGAATCATATATTTTCTAGGTGAGCGTGCCACTAGAAACAACATCGTGAAAACTGTAAATAATGTCGCTTTAATTTAGAAAACAACAGCTTTTTTCAGCTTTTTGCAGAATGAATCAAAAACGTACTTAAACTTCTCGTCGGCTCGTGAAATCACGCCGCGGATACGATTATTTTGCGTCTGCCTTACATGCTTCATTATACTCCAGAGCGTTAAAAGAATGGATCGTCTTGAATCACGATTCAAAATACTTGCAAATAATCGGATTACCGAGCGAGTTAACTCATCATTGGTTCGGATTAAAACGGAACATGGACTAGGCAGAATTGAAATAGAAGCGCTCCAAAACGATTGAAAGAGATAAGAAATGCGAGAGAATTAACTATTGCGCTTCGCCGATCGGATGTTACTTGAGGCAATCGGGTGTTCGGCAGAAGCACACTTATGCACGAATAAAATTGAGTGACTCGTAAAGAAAGGTGGTCTATGAGTGCTAACCGAGTGAAAATAGATGCGATTATTCCCGTCCTTGCTTGGAAATGTATTTGTATCAACGAAGCTAGTGGTCTGCATGAACGATGCGAAAGAGCTAAACGACATAACAGGCACACTGTCCCAAGCTTGTTACATATGCAAGCGCTCAGGAAAAGCTTTGATTTTTTCAAGAACTGAAACAAATTAGAATGATTCAGACAAATATCAATTTTGAATTTCGCCTCCCCACACAATGATTCGAACTTTTGCCAAAAGTGAGTTATCGTTTCCACATGGAGAAATCGACATGGCGCGTGTCCCGACAAAATCAGCATGTCAAGGAGTGAGAGACAAACATACGAAAGGCATTAAAAGAGCAGCTAGGGTTGCCTGTTGGTGAACCATAACCTGGAGGCGGCAACTTGAATGATGGAAACTGTGCCCGTAGATTTTTCAAAGATTATAAAACAGTAGCGCAAATCAGTAGCGAGTGAAATGGAAATATACTTGAACGGTTTTTTATAATCTTAACGTTGATAAATAGCAAAGTGGAGAATTTGGTTCGTGCCTTCCAGGAGTTTGCTGAACAAACAAGAATTCGTTTTGTGGAGCTGTATGGATGGTATGCACTGTCACCAACCGTTCAGAAACTTCTGGTGCATGGGACTGCAATTATAAAACATGGTTTGCTTCCTATTGGTATGTACAATGGGGAAGCGCAAGAGAGTCGAAATGAATCAATTCGCAAGTAAAGGGAGTTCCATGGATTGGAGGGATCCCAACAACCTTTCCAGCTATAGTGAGCGCTGTAAACTGATCAATTTAGACTTGTTATCCGTACGCCGAGATATCTGATATCTGAGATTTGTTACAATCTCAAACTGATTGCCCCGAATTGTTACATAAACTGAACCTAGCTATTAAATTTCGCAATCTCCGATCTCATCCATTTCTCAGAATTCAATCTGCTCGCACTAATTACGGCTATAACGAACCGTTTTCTAGTATGTGTCGTCTATTTAATCGATGTTCTCACTTGTTCGATTTTCACCTATCTCGCAACACCGTGAAAAAAATATTTCTGAATTATTTCTCTACTTCTTGAGGTTAGTAATAGGGATAGTTTTAATTATCAGTAATAAGTATATGACATGGTATCTGCTGGATTATTGTGATCTTCTCCACTCCGTCTCTTCACAACCTCCATTGGAAACTAACTAGATTCGCTCGTCGAAATTAACTCGGTCGTCCATTCTACTTTTTCTTTGCCATTCACCATCCGTTTTTCGGTCACTAACCAGATCTTCATGCCGATTCTAACCCCGTCGTTTTCTCTGTCTTTCACCATCTTATTGATCACTAATTAGATCTACATACTGATTCTAACACCTTCGTTAGCCCACTCTCGTTTACCACCCCACCCGCTCACCAACCCTTATATAACATTTGCCTACCCACTTTTTTCTTCTCTCTCACCCTTCAAGCAAGAGCGCTATTACTGCCCTGTAATGCTTGGTGTCATCAACTAGTTATAAATAGGGTTATAGATTTAGTTTTAATTGTTAGTGTTAAGTCCAAATGTATGTGTTGGATCATTGTAATCTGTTGATTTATTTATTTATTTATTCCATTTATTCATCTGACAATATAATAAGTCTTAATGAATATATCAGTCAAGTTATAAAATATTCGATCGTAACACTTTCTGAATAAACTTATGTGTCGGTTCATTAAAATCGAAAAGATTTTCAACAGTGGAAAATGTTCTTATACATGTAGTTATCGGTTCATGGAATCCGAACGTCGTTCGATGATATCTCGGTTGAAATAGGCTAGTAGAACGCAGCAATCGTTGCGTGGCACGGAAATCAAGTAGAGACAAAAGTTGCGGTGAGTCGATATCGCCATTGATTAGTTTTGCCACAAACACAGCTTGTTGAATTTTCCTGTGCCGTTCCAATGAATCAAGACCTATCAGACGACAGCGATCGGGCTACGGTGGAAGGTCAAGCGGGTTTTGCCAGGGAAGATTTCTTAGAGCCAGTCGGACAAATCTTTTCTGAACACGTTCAATCCGTAAGTTCCAAACAATCTGATACGGGCTCCAAACTAAACTAGCATTCTCAAGTAGCGGTCGAACCAATGAACAGTATAATGCCTTCAAGCAATGGGGATCTTTGAAGTCACGTCCGATTTTGGCTATAAAACCCAGTTGCCGTGTTGCTTTTGAAATCAAAGATGAGCGATGTAGGTTGAATGTAAGTTTGGCATCCAACAAAACACCAAGGTCGTTAACATGATCAACTCTTTGGAGCGTTTGTCCATCAATTTGATAATCAAAATGCAATGGATTCTGTATTCGGTGGAACGTTATGACCTGACATTTCGCAGTTCTGATAATCAGCCAGTTTCTTTTGCACCAAGCAACAAATGTATCGAGGAGCTGTTGGAGCCGGACACAGTCGTCAATAGATCGAATTACATGGTACAATTTCAAATCATCAGCGTAAACTAATCTGCAGCCTTACTGAGCAGCGAAATAGCATCATTGAAAAACAAAGAGAACAGAAGCGGACCCATATTGCTGCCTTGAGGTACTCCTGACACATTCGTAAACTGAGATGAAACGCTCGAGCCCAATTTTATTCGTAAAACTCTACCACACAAGTAAGAGTATAACCAATCAATGAACTTTTGAGTTCCACCTAATCGCGACATCTTTCGAAGGAGTATTCGGTGGTCTATTCGGTCAAACGCTGCTTTTAGATCCGTGTATACCGCATCGATTTGTACCTTTTCCTCCATACGCGAAAGGCAGGTCGAAGTGAAATCTAATAAATTTGTGCTGACCGAGCGTCCAGGCATAAACCCATGTTGTTCAGTTGAGATATAATGTTTAGTGCGAAAGAGCATCTCATTGCTTACAATTATTTCAAAAAGCTTTGAAGCAGCAGATAAACTTGTTATGCCTTGATAGTTTCTTACATTACGACGGTCACCACTCTTGAATACAGGGAACATGAAGGATTGCTTCCAAATCTCAGGAAAAATGCCTTGCTCGAAAGATTTGTTGAAAATAATGCACAGAGGCTCAGCTAAAGCAGCAGTACAATTAGTGTAAACTGCAGCGGGTATTCCATCAGGTTCGGCTGAATACGATTTTTTCAGTTTCTTCGCAGCGGCAAGAATCATTTCAGGAGTAATTATAAACGTATCCATACGCACTAAATTTTCAGGAACGTCCATAGCAGCGACATCAGCTTCGGCGTCGGAAGCAGTATTTCCAGCAAATACCGAAGCGAAAAATGTTGCGAACAGCTCGCACGAATCCACCGTTGAGTTAGACTCCACGCCGTCGAGACAAACATTTGGAGGAATGGATGAACATTTTCGCTTTGAGTTGACAAATGTCCAGAACTTCTTGGGATTCCGTCGAAGGTCAGTTTGAACTCGCATCTTTGTATAGCCGCGCGTTCAATTTACGATAACTTTCACTGGAGTGTTTGAACATTCTTTGTGTCTCAGCATTATGAAAACGACGATGTTTGCGTTGCCAGGCATTGCGATCCCGCTTGAGTTTACGTAGGTACGCTGTAGTCCAAGGAGTAGCAATGGGTCGTTTTGCTAATGGAAGATTAGAACTGAGCCATTGAAACAAAATATCACAGAATAGCGAAGACATCTCATTCACGTTATCGATTTCATACAAAACAGACCAATTAACATCCTGCAAATATGCTTGAAAGGCAGTAAAATCAATTTTTCGGTAGTTCAATGGCATTGATTCGACAATAAGCTGGGTATCACATGAAACGCTTTCACAATCAACGGGCAATGAAACAGCTAAAGGCGGATGGTGAAGGTCTACGGGTAGTAGTGGGGCAACACAACGATCAACTACCAATTGGCTCTCTAACGAACAAAATATCAGATCGAGCGTTCGTCCGAGATGATTCTTATGGCGATTCCTTTGATATAAATTCAAATAATCCATACCATCTATCAGTGTCGTACTGGCAACGGGTAGAAGAGAAGGAGATTGTGTTACGTCTGATCCATGACCCCACGTTATCCGTGACTGGTTGAAATCACCGCACACAAAAACAATATCACTTGCGGAACTTTTGCTGCACAGCTCCGAAACAGTAGAAATGTGCTCATCGATCACACCAACTTGCTGGCTTTTATCGGGAGGGATATACACACCGCACAGAAATATCTTTCGGTCCCGCACGGTAGCACATACACACACTTGTTCGAGGCAACGACCATTCACCGTTTGTACAACAGAGCTGGCATATTTTTGAGAAACAGCAACTAAAACACCGCCAAACTTTGATTTGACACTGTTTGCTAAGCTGCGGTCGCAGCGGAAAACGTTGAATGCATTTCCAAATAACTGTTGTTGTCCGATCGTCGAGCCCGGTTTCAGTAAGAATGATGATATCGTAGTTGCAGTCACACACTGCCAGGAAAAGCTCGTCGATTTTGGTCCTTAAACCACGAACGTTCTGGTAGTATACCCATATTTTATATTCATTTCGTTCATCACTCTGCAACACGGGATCATTTAGTGAAGCGATAGTTGAGTTAATACAAAAATACTCGCCTCTGATGGAAACCCGAAGGTTTCCACCGTCCACGAAACAGCGCACGGAAGCAGGTTTATTTTTTAGCTCTCCGAGCGAGGGAGAAGCAAACGACGATTTGAGTTTTTTGGCAAATCCACAAACTCGGAATAACAATCCGACGGGCCAAGAAGATGGGTCTAGAGCTTTGGTTTTCAAGCAAGGGTCCAATCCAATTTTATACGAAATGAACGACATGCCAGTTACATCCTTCCCTTTTGGTACGAGCCGTTTTAGATCAATTGATTCAGTTACACTAAGGCAGCGGGATACAATTTTTTGTACGTCATCGTCCGACACCAACGGATTAAGGCCAGAAAGATATAACCAAAACTTTTCTGTATTATCGGTGATAATAGATCGCACGGACAGGTCACTCAAATCGATTTGATTAGTGCCACGATCAGTCGGAACTTGAACTGTGGGTTCATTTTCTTCAGTCCGGCGACGTTTTAAGCCTCTAGGCCAAGCTGGTGTAGGCCAGTTGGACTGGGTAGCTGACATATCCTCTATTTTTTATTTAGAGCAGTAACGGCTTTCGAAAGTTGCTGAACTTGCGATGGCAAGTCAGTTGAATTTTGCGGGTCAGGCGCTATTGTCGACACTTGTTGTGTCTCATCGATATAGGCACGAATGCTTCGACGGTCCAGCACCTCTCTGCAAGCAGTGCAGAAAAGCATGAGTTTGCCATTGGTGAAGGCTTCTCTTAGGCCTCTAGTATTTATGCCGCAACAAGTTTGGCTAATATGAATGTAGGCCTCACAGAAACCACAACGCATTGGTTCGATGTCGTTTACATCTCTTTTACACTCGGCGCATTGTTTATTCTCCATTGCGCTTCTCACTCGTTTCGTGAAATACGGACGGTAGATAAAGACGGCAAGAACTTAACGAAACCTTTGTAGCTGCTGATTATTGATGCGTCAACAAACGATAATAACCAGGCACTTTTGCAGCAATGGGATTACTGGCACGATAAACGACAAATAAAGTATTCCACGCTGTGTACCTTCCAATAGGTCTGCTGAGATCGAATCACAGGTACTGATCACGGAATATAACGTTTTACGGAACAAATTTTGAAAAATTTTTAGAGCACAACAGAGGTATACAAACTCCAAATTGACGAAAAAAAAAAAAAAAACAAATGATGAGCGGGTTTTATGCCTGCTGGAGAGAGAGATTGTCAAATTTCATTTCCATCGGGCTTTTCCCTGCTCCAAAAGAAATTAAAGAAATAAAAGATACTTGATATAAGTTTTCCTACAATTTTGCCGAAGGTTGCAGTCCTCTATCTCATCACCTCATCACCACCCTAATACTACATGCATCAAAATATGGCTTATCTGTCACTGATTATTTGTTCTGAAGGCTTTATAGCTCTAAAATATAAGACTAAGCAACAAATGTTTCTGTCCCACTAAATTGTGGATCCGGACCACTGTGCATTGTATGCAAACATCTTTGGACCGATAAAAATCGTTACTAATTCCTAGTTCTACTGAAACATGAATAGAAATTGTTTTACAAAGTAGTAAGCGATTCTTACACTTTCTTCATTTCTATATTCAACGCTCACGCAGAGAGAGCGGACTGTGAAAACAAAAGAAACGTTATTAGCGTCTACCGCATATGACATTTTGCGCACCTCCATGCATGCGGTGACATTGTGTGTGTGCAAAAGAATAAGGAAAACACTCATTTATTTTTACAGCTCGCACGAAATCTTTCGATAAAAACGTTTATCAGGCACAATTTATATACGAATCGATAGAAAAATTTTTTATGTAGAATCGTATGTTCTTAGAATTTCCGTTTCCTTTCTTGTTTTCTCTCAATTATGGGTAAAGTGTGTGAAACCCCGAGATAGGCAGCGAACTTTACCTGACTACGATGAAGAGCTATCCTAATTTTTTTATAATAAAGTTTTTATTTGGCTCATTTACTTTAGCTTAACGTGGCCGATTGTCTTGTTGTTATAGGAGAAGAAGGGACGCCGTTTAAGGGGGCGGCATACTCCCCTAGAGTTAGTAAAGGAATGTAAGGAGGGTGGGATTTACAAAATATTGATTTTCAGTTACAATACATCATTCGTTTGTACTGTACATATCCAACTGTTATCGATTCTGGATCGAAAAGTAAAGATATATGTGAAAATATAATGTGCATAGAAAATGGGTTTTTAGTTGAAAATGATAGTTAAAAGAATGGATCGTCTTGAATCACGATTCAAAATACTTGCAAATAATCGGATTACCGAGCGAGTTAACTCATCATTGGTTCGGATTAAAACGGAACATGGACTAGGCAGAATTGAAATAGAAGCGCTCCAAAACGATTGAAAGAGATAAGAAATGCGAGAGAATTAACTATTGCGCTTCGCCGATCGGATGTTACTTGAGGCAATCGGGTGTTCGGCAGAAGCACACTTATGCACGAATAAAATTGAGTGACTCGTAAAGAAAGGTGGTCTATGAGTGCTAACCGAGTGAAAATAGATGCGATTATTCCCGTCCTTGCTTGGAAATGTATTTGTATCAACGAAGCTAGTGGTCTGCATGAACGATGCGAAAGAGCTAAACGACATAACAGGCACACTGTCCCAAGCTTGTTACATATGCAAGCGCTCAGGAAAAGCTTTGATTTTTTCAAGAACTGAAACAAATTAGAATGATTCAGACAAATATCAATTTTGAATTTCGCCTCCCCACACAATGATTCGAACTTTTGCCAAAAGTGAGTTATCGTTTCCACATGGAGAAATCGACATGGCGCGTGTCCCGACAAAATCAGCATGTCAAGGAGTGAGAGACAAACATACGAAAGGCATTAAAAGAGCAGCTAGGGTTGCCTGTTGGTGAACCATAACCTGGAGGCGGCAACTTGAATGATGGAAACTGTGCCCGTAGATTTTTCAAAGATTATAAAACAGTAGCGCAAATCAGTAGCGAGTGAAATGGAAATATACTTGAACGGTTTTTTATAATCTTAACGTTGATAAATAGCAAAGTGGAGAATTTGGTTCGTGCCTTCCAGGAGTTTGCTGAACAAACAAGAATTCGTTTTGTGGAGCTGTATGGATGGTATGCACTGTCACCAACCGTTCAGAAACTTCTGGTGCATGGGACTGCAATTATAAAACATGGTTTGCTTCCTATTGGTATGTACAATGGGGAAGCGCAAGAGAGTCGAAATGAATCAATTCGCAAGTAAAGGGAGTTCCATGGATTGGAGGGATCCCAACAACCTTTCCAGCTATAGTGAGCGCTGTAAACTGATCAATTTAGACTTGTTATCCGTACGCCGAGATATCTGATATCTGAGATTTGTTACAATCTCAAACTGATTGCCCCGAATTGTTACATAAACTGAACCTAGCTATTAAATTTCGCAATCTCCGATCTCATCCATTTCTCAGAATTCAATCTGCTCGCACTAATTACGGCTATAACGAACCGTTTTCTAGTATGTGTCGTCTATTTAATCGATGTTCTCACTTGTTCGATTTTCACCTATCTCGCAACACCGTGAAAAAAATATTTCTGAATTATTTCTCTACTTCTTGAGGTTAGTAATAGGGATAGTTTTAATTATCAGTAATAAGTATATGACATGGTATCTGCTGGATTATTGTGATCTTCTCCACTCCGTCTCTTCACAACCTCCATTGGAAACTAACTAGATTCGCTCGTCGAAATTAACTCGGTCGTCCATTCTACTTTTTCTTTGCCATTCACCATCCGTTTTTCGGTCACTAACCAGATCTTCATGCCGATTCTAACCCCGTCGTTTTCTCTGTCTTTCACCATCTTATTGATCACTAATTAGATCTACATACTGATTCTAACACCTTCGTTAGCCCACTCTCGTTTACCACCCCACCCGCTCACCAACCCTTATATAACATTTGCCTACCCACTTTTTTCTTCTCTCTCACCCTTCAAGCAAGAGCGCTATTACTGCCCTGTAATGCTTGGTGTCATCAACTAGTTATAAATAGGGTTATAGATTTAGTTTTAATTGTTAGTGTTAAGTCCAAATGTATGTGTTGGATCATTGTAATCTGTTGATTTATTTATTTATTTATTCCATTTATTCATCTGACAATATAATAAGTCTTAATGAATATATCAGTCAAGTTATAAAATATTCGATCGTAACACTTTCTGAATAAACTTATGTGTCGGTTCATTAAAATCGAAAAGATTTTCAACAGTGGAAAATGTTCTTATACATGTAGTTATCGGTTCATGGAATCCGAACGTCGTTCGATGATATCTCGGTTGAAATAGGCTAGTAGAACGCAGCAATCGTTGCGTGGCACGGAAATCAAGTAGAGACAAAAGTTGCGGTGAGTCGATATCGCCATTGATTAGTTTTGCCACAAACACAGCTTGTTGAATTTTCCTGTGCCGTTCCAATGAATCAAGACCTATCAGACGACAGCGATCGGGCTACGGTGGAAGGTCAAGCGGGTTTTGCCAGGGAAGATTTCTTAGAGCCAGTCGGACAAATCTTTTCTGAACACGTTCAATCCGTAAGTTCCAAACAATCTGATACGGGCTCCAAACTAAACTAGCATTCTCAAGTAGCGGTCGAACCAATGAACAGTATAATGCCTTCAAGCAATGGGGATCTTTGAAGTCACGTCCGATTTTGGCTATAAAACCCAGTTGCCGTGTTGCTTTTGAAATCAAAGATGAGCGATGTAGGTTGAATGTAAGTTTGGCATCCAACAAAACACCAAGGTCGTTAACATGATCAACTCTTTGGAGCGTTTGTCCATCAATTTGATAATCAAAATGCAATGGATTCTGTATTCGGTGGAACGTTATGACCTGACATTTCGCAGTTCTGATAATCAGCCAGTTTCTTTTGCACCAAGCAACAAATGTATCGAGGAGCTGTTGGAGCCGGACACAGTCGTCAATAGATCGAATTACATGGTACAATTTCAAATCATCAGCGTAAACTAATCTGCAGCCTTACTGAGCAGCGAAATAGCATCATTGAAAAACAAAGAGAACAGAAGCGGACCCATATTGCTGCCTTGAGGTACTCCTGACACATTCGTAAACTGAGATGAAACGCTCGAGCCCAATTTTATTCGTAAAACTCTACCACACAAGTAAGAGTATAACCAATCAATGAACTTTTGAGTTCCACCTAATCGCGACATCTTTCGAAGGAGTATTCGGTGGTCTATTCGGTCAAACGCTGCTTTTAGATCCGTGTATACCGCATCGATTTGTACCTTTTCCTCCATACGCGAAAGGCAGGTCGAAGTGAAATCTAATAAATTTGTGCTGACCGAGCGTCCAGGCATAAACCCATGTTGTTCAGTTGAGATATAATGTTTAGTGCGAAAGAGCATCTCATTGCTTACAATTATTTCAAAAAGCTTTGAAGCAGCAGATAAACTTGTTATGCCTTGATAGTTTCTTACATTACGACGGTCACCACTCTTGAATACAGGGAACATGAAGGATTGCTTCCAAATCTCAGGAAAAATGCCTTGCTCGAAAGATTTGTTGAAAATAATGCACAGAGGCTCAGCTAAAGCAGCAGTACAATTAGTGTAAACTGCAGCGGGTATTCCATCAGGTTCGGCTGAATACGATTTTTTCAGTTTCTTCGCAGCGGCAAGAATCATTTCAGGAGTAATTATAAACGTATCCATACGCACTAAATTTTCAGGAACGTCCATAGCAGCGACATCAGCTTCGGCGTCGGAAGCAGTATTTCCAGCAAATACCGAAGCGAAAAATGTTGCGAACAGCTCGCACGAATCCACCGTTGAGTTAGACTCCACGCCGTCGAGACAAACATTTGGAGGAATGGATGAACATTTTCGCTTTGAGTTGACAAATGTCCAGAACTTCTTGGGATTCCGTCGAAGGTCAGTTTGAACTCGCATCTTTGTATAGCCGCGCGTTCAATTTACGATAACTTTCACTGGAGTGTTTGAACATTCTTTGTGTCTCAGCATTATGAAAACGACGATGTTTGCGTTGCCAGGCATTGCGATCCCGCTTGAGTTTACGTAGGTACGCTGTAGTCCAAGGAGTAGCAATGGGTCGTTTTGCTAATGGAAGATTAGAACTGAGCCATTGAAACAAAATATCACAGAATAGCGAAGACATCTCATTCACGTTATCGATTTCATACAAAACAGACCAATTAACATCCTGCAAATATGCTTGAAAGGCAGTAAAATCAATTTTTCGGTAGTTCAATGGCATTGATTCGACAATAAGCTGGGTATCACATGAAACGCTTTCACAATCAACGGGCAATGAAACAGCTAAAGGCGGATGGTGAAGGTCTACGGGTAGTAGTGGGGCAACACAACGATCAACTACCAATTGGCTCTCTAACGAACAAAATATCAGATCGAGCGTTCGTCCGAGATGATTCTTATGGCGATTCCTTTGATATAAATTCAAATAATCCATACCATCTATCAGTGTCGTACTGGCAACGGGTAGAAGAGAAGGAGATTGTGTTACGTCTGATCCATGACCCCACGTTATCCGTGACTGGTTGAAATCACCGCACACAAAAACAATATCACTTGCGGAACTTTTGCTGCACAGCTCCGAAACAGTAGAAATGTGCTCATCGATCACACCAACTTGCTGGCTTTTATCGGGAGGGATATACACACCGCACAGAAATATCTTTCGGTCCCGCACGGTAGCACATACACACACTTGTTCGAGGCAACGACCATTCACCGTTTGTACAACAGAGCTGGCATATTTTTGAGAAACAGCAACTAAAACACCGCCAAACTTTGATTTGACACTGTTTGCTAAGCTGCGGTCGCAGCGGAAAACGTTGAATGCATTTCCAAATAACTGTTGTTGTCCGATCGTCGAGCCCGGTTTCAGTAAGAATGATGATATCGTAGTTGCAGTCACACACTGCCAGGAAAAGCTCGTCGATTTTGGTCCTTAAACCACGAACGTTCTGGTAGTATACCCATATTTTATATTCATTTCGTTCATCACTCTGCAACACGGGATCATTTAGTGAAGCGATAGTTGAGTTAATACAAAAATACTCGCCTCTGATGGAAACCCGAAGGTTTCCACCGTCCACGAAACAGCGCACGGAAGCAGGTTTATTTTTTAGCTCTCCGAGCGAGGGAGAAGCAAACGACGATTTGAGTTTTTTGGCAAATCCACAAACTCGGAATAACAATCCGACGGGCCAAGAAGATGGGTCTAGAGCTTTGGTTTTCAAGCAAGGGTCCAATCCAATTTTATACGAAATGAACGACATGCCAGTTACATCCTTCCCTTTTGGTACGAGCCGTTTTAGATCAATTGATTCAGTTACACTAAGGCAGCGGGATACAATTTTTTGTACGTCATCGTCCGACACCAACGGATTAAGGCCAGAAAGATATAACCAAAACTTTTCTGTATTATCGGTGATAATAGATCGCACGGACAGGTCACTCAAATCGATTTGATTAGTGCCACGATCAGTCGGAACTTGAACTGTGGGTTCATTTTCTTCAGTCCGGCGACGTTTTAAGCCTCTAGGCCAAGCTGGTGTAGGCCAGTTGGACTGGGTAGCTGACATATCCTCTATTTTTTATTTAGAGCAGTAACGGCTTTCGAAAGTTGCTGAACTTGCGATGGCAAGTCAGTTGAATTTTGCGGGTCAGGCGCTATTGTCGACACTTGTTGTGTCTCATCGATATAGGCACGAATGCTTCGACGGTCCAGCACCTCTCTGCAAGCAGTGCAGAAAAGCATGAGTTTGCCATTGGTGAAGGCTTCTCTTAGGCCTCTAGTATTTATGCCGCAACAAGTTTGGCTAATATGAATGTAGGCCTCACAGAAACCACAACGCATTGGTTCGATGTCGTTTACATCTCTTTTACACTCGGCGCATTGTTTATTCTCCATTGCGCTTCTCACTCGTTTCGTGAAATACGGACGGTAGATAAAGACGGCAAGAACTTAACGAAACCTTTGTAGCTGCTGATTATTGATGCGTCAACAAACGATAATAACCAGGCACTTTTGCAGCAATGGGATTACTGGCACGATAAACGACAAATAAAGTATTCCACGCTGTGTACCTTCCAATAGGTCTGCTGAGATCGAATCACAGGTACTGATCACGGAATATAACGTTTTACGGAACAAATTTTGAAAAATTTTTAGAGCACAACAGAGGTATACAAACTCCAAATTGACGAAAAAAAAAAAAAAACAAATGATGAGCGGGTTTTATGCCTGCTGGAGAGAGAGATTGTCAAATTTCATTTCCATCGGGCTTTTCCCTGCTCCAAAAGAAATTAAAGAAATAAAAGATACTTGATATAAGTTTTCCTACAATTTTGCCGAAGGTTGCAGTCCTCTATCTCATCACCTCATCACCACCCTAATACTACATGCATCAAAATATGGCTTATCTGTCACTGATTATTTGTTCTGAAGGCTTTATAGCTCTAAAATATAAGACTAAGCAACAAATGTTTCTGTCCCACTAAATTGTGGATCCGGACCACTGTGCATTGTATGCAAACATCTTTGGACCGATAAAAATCGTTACTAATTCCTAGTTCTACTGAAACATGAATAGAAATTGTTTTACAAAGTAGTAAGCGATTCTTACACTTTCTTCATTTCTATATTCAACGCTCACGCAGAGAGAGCGGACTGTGAAAACAAAAGAAACGTTATTAGCGTCTACCGCATATGACATTTTGCGCACCTCCATGCATGCGGTGACATTGTGTGTGTGCAAAAGAATAAGGAAAACACTCATTTATTTTTACAGCTCGCACGAAATCTTTCGATAAAAACGTTTATCAGGCACAATTTATATACGAATCGATAGAAAAATTTTTTATGTAGAATCGTATGTTCTTAGAATTTCCGTTTCCTTTCTTGTTTTCTCTCAATTATGGGTAAAGTGTGTGAAACCCCGAGATAGGCAGCGAACTTTACCTGACTACGATGAAGAGCTATCCTAATTTTTTTATAATAAAGTTTTTATTTGGCTCATTTACTTTAGCTTAACGTGGCCGATTGTCTTGTTGTTATAGGAGAAGAAGGGACGCCGTTTAAGGGGGCGGCATACTCCCCTAGAGTTAGTAAAGGAATGTAAGGAGGGTGGGATTTACAAAATATTGATTTTCAGTTACAATACATCATTCGTTTGTGGCACAAATTTTTTAGAGTTCTGGATCTTCACGTTCTTCAGATTGTAACGAAAGCGATTACCCGTGGCTGGGATGCTATGTTTGAGTGCGTTGACGTTGATGTGGCGTTTTTGGGTAGTTTTCAGCAACTCAGTCAGGAGGCGCTCCGAAGCATCGTTTATACAGGTCATACATTCAGCAGCGTAAAGAAGAGTGCGATAGAGCTGTAGACGAGAGAGAGATAGGGAAAGCACTAAATTTGGGCATTGATAGTTTTCAAGAAGTTATAGATAAGTCATATAAAAAAGATTTCGAGTTGCCAAGATGTCACGGACTGGTACGAAGGGTGGTATACCTCGGGCCCGAAGGGAACCTATGAGTTGGGACCTAGCATCACAATACTCGGCACACGTCCAAACAACATGCTCGATGTCATGATAACCCTCACCGCAAACGCAGACACCACTCTCGTTGAGCCCCACACGGAGATGCGCGCTGAACATATAATGATTAGACATGAACCTTGACATTACACGAATAAAGTCACGGCTCACGTCTAACCCCCGGAACCAGGGTTCGTCGATACCTGTGGAATTATTGAGTGTAATCATCGTCCCAGAGTTCCACTATTCCATATATTTTGCCAGCTGGCTAACAGCAACTGAAAAATTCATTGAAGCATATTGGTCTTTAATAGATATCACCTTTTAGTGCGCCCACCTTGGCTAACGAGTCCGCCCTCTCATTGCCCCGTATGGAACAATGTGAGGGGACCCAAACCAAGCTAATCTGGTATGATTTTGCAGATAAAGCACTCAATTGTTCCCGTATTTTCCCCAGGAAATACGGTGAGTGCTTCCCAGGCTTCACTGAACAGAGAGCCTCAATGGAACCGAGACTGTCCGATACAATGAAGTAGTGATCTGTGGGCAGAGTGTCAATGATCTCAAGAGTATACTGAATTGCAGCTAGTTCTGCGACGTAAACTGAAGCTGGATCACTGAGTTTATCGGAAGTGGTGAAATTTACATTGAATATACCGAAGCCAGTGGGCCCGTCGAGATATGATCCGTCAGTGTAAAACATTTTATTACAGTCGACTTCTTTAAATTTATTATTAAAAATTTTTGGGATCTCTGGATGGCGTACAGTATCCGGGTTTCCCACGAATTTCTTCTTTCATGGATGTGTCACACAGTAGAATTAGAAGTATCCACAAAATGAACACGATTGGGAACATACGAAGAAGGATTTATATTCTGAGGCATATAGTCAAAATACAAGGACATAAAACGGGTCTGTGAATTAAGCTCAAGTTTTTTAAAGTTTTCTATCACCATCGGATTTAAGATGTCGCATCGGATAAGCAATCGATATGAGAGATCCCAGAATCTGTTTTTCAACGGTAAGACGCCCGCCTGCACTTTCAGACTCATCGTATGGGTTGATTGCATGCAACCCAAGGCAATACGCAAACAACGATACTGAATTCTTTCCAGTTTAATTGAATGAATATTCGCGCTGGAGCGGAAACATCCATATTCCATTACTAACAATATCGTCGTTTTGTACAACCTAATCAGGTCTCCTGGGTGAGAGCCAAAACCAAGTTCCGGTTATTGTACTAAGAAAATTGATTCTCTGTAGGCATTTTCGTTTCAGATACCTAATGTGACATCCCCAGGTACCTTTGGAGTCGAACCAGACCCCGAGATATTTAAATGTGAAGGCCTGAGCTATGGTTTCACCCCTTAGTTGAAGCTGTAGTTGTGCTGGTTCTCGCTTCTTTGCAAATACAACCAGCTCAGTTTTCTCCGTAGAGAACTCGATACCCATTTGAAGAGCTCATGTTGACAAGTTGTAATATTATAATATTATATGTGTTGATACAATAATCATTATTGTTTACGTAAAATTGTATAAAAGGAGGCTTAAGCATGAGCCCTTAGGAAGACTCATGTAGCAGAATCGTTTTGTCGACAAATCACCATGTGCGAAATACATGTGTTTCTCAGAAAATAGATTATATAAAAAGTTGTTCAAAACTGGTGAAAGACCATGCTGATGTAACTTCTCAGATAGAACGTTATTGAAAACTGAATTGAATGCGCCCTTGATGTCGAAGAAAACTGATGCCATTGGTTCTTTACGAGCAAATGCCATTTGAATTTCTGTTGAGAGCTACGCTAGACATCGTCTTGGTAAACTTTTCGACGAGGTGGCAAAATCTCAGAGGAAGATGGAGGCATCGGAAGGGGGGATTGTATCGAAGGGGGTGATGGTATCGGAGGGGGAGATAGCGGCATCTCGGATTCAGACTCGGTTTCTAAACGTTCTTCGTTCATTGGAGCTTCACCTTCTTCCGAGACACCCCATTGCACAGTGGTCCGGATCCAATATTTAGGGGAACAAAAACATTTGTGGCTTAGCCTTATACTTTAGAACTATGATGTCTTCGGAACAAATGATCAGTGAAAGATAAGCCATATTTTGAAGCATAAGGTATTAGGGTGGTTCTAATTATTAGGGCGATCCAAAAATTATTTTCCGAATGTGTTGAGATAGAGGACTGCATCCTTCGGCAAAATTGTAGTAAAATTTATATCAAGCAACTTTGCCGAAAACACTATTGTAGTATCTCTAACGGTTTTAGTGTTGCAGCTATTTTAATAGAGCAACTTAGGGTGTTCCTAAAAAAATCAGATTTTTAGCTCTAGCTTTCTCAATTTTCACTTCTCGATTTTGGTGTCTTTGAATATCTTTTAGAGTTTGTTGAAACCAATTTTTTCATGACTAGCGTATTCAGGTAACGTTTTCTGAACCGAAGTTATGAGCAAAACTAGTTCAAAAACAGATCATTTTCAAACTGCTGTATCTATCATTGGAGCAAACGAAAAAAAATCGGTTTCTTTCATTTGATAGAAAATACTTTCGAGCATGTTTATAGAAAAAATGGCGGAGGAGATATTTTTTTAAAGTTTTAAATTGTGTTCAAACATTGGGTTTTTTCATTGAAAAATGCTCTTTCATGTAAGACATTTATTAGCTATACATATTAAAATAAGGTATTGCTGTCTTCTAGCGTGTTAACATTGATAATGTTAATTCAGCTGCATAATCGGGAAGATGGAGTACACTCACGTTGGTTGTTACTCTATTCGATAATGCTATTACAGGATCAGACGTTAAAAGAAATCGTTTGAATACATTCTCTAGATTCACTAACTCTCTTGCGCTTCTTTACAGTACATACCAATAGGAAGCAAAGCATGTTTTATAATTGCAATCCCATGCACCAGAAGTTTATGCACGGTTGGCGACAGAGCATATCATCCATACAGCTCCACAAAACGAATTCTTGTTTGTTCAGTAAACTCCTGGAAAGCATTTACCGAAATCTTCGAATTACTGTTTATCAACGTTAGGATTATGAAAAACCGTTCAAGTATATTTCCATTTAACTCGATGATTTGCGCTACTGTGTTATATTCTTTGAAAAATCTACGGGCCCTGATACCATCATTCGAGTTGCCACCTCCAGGTAATGGTTCACCAATGCCAGACCCAGTTAGCTTGGAGCGAAATCAATCTTCAGTATATGGACGCCATCGCACGGCATCACATTCAACATATCATGTCAATTGTGTGGGTGCGCAGTGCTGCTATTTTTGCGCGCAAGAATTTGACATTTCTCTTCCCTATTTCTATGTACGAGATTCGATGCGGACTCACCTGAGGGCACCATGCTCGCAAAAAAGGATGTTTCCAATGATTTATTCTGGAAATGTGCGAGCTGGATATCTTGTTAATATGATGTCTTTGCTAATACGTAACCCTAGCTGCTTTTTTAATGCCGTTAGTATGTTTGTCTCTTGCTCCTTGACATGCTGATTTTGTCGGGACACGCGCCATGTCGGTTTCTCAATGTGCAAACAATAACTCAGTTTTAGCCAAAGTTCCATAGATCTAATCATTGCGTGTAGAGGCGAAATTCCAAGTTGATATTTGTTTGGATTATTCTCATTTGTTTCAGTTCTTGAAAAATTCAGAGCTTTTCCTGAGCGCTTGCGTATGTACCAAGCTTGGGAGTGTATGCCTGTTATGTCGTTTAACACTTTCGTATCGTTCAGGCAGAACACTAGCTTCGTTGTTACAAATACTTTCCCCAGTACTGTGGGAGAAAGCTATGCAATTTCTGCATTTACTTTGTCCACTTCCTGCTGTTAGTTCCGTGTTTTCCTTTTGAAAGATTATTATTCTGGGCAGCAAAGGGAAACAGATGAAGGATAATTGTAGTTCCAGATTATCCAGCTTTCTTGCTCAACAATCAATCGCAAGGGAACCAACCAGATTGCAAATAATGTACAGTAAGGAAGCGCAAGAGAGTCGAAATAAATCAATTCGCAAGTATATGTAGTTCCACCCGCAGAACTTCAATCGTTTAGTGAATCTAGAGGATGTATTCAAACGATTTCTTTTAACGTCTGATCCTGTAATAGCATTATCGAATAGAGTAACAACCAACGTGAGTGTACTCCATCTTCCCGATTATGCAGCTGAATTAACATTATTAATGTTAACACGCTAGAAGACAGCAATACCTTATTTTAATATGTATAGCTAATAAATGTCTTACATGAAAGAGCATTTTTTAATGAAAAAACCCAATGTTTGAACACAATTTAAAAAATTTGAAAAAATATCTCCTCCGCCATTTTTTCTATAAACATGCTCGAAAGTATTTTCTATCAAATGTAAGAAACCGATTTTTTTCGTTTGCTCCAATGTTAGATATAGCAGTTTAAAAATGATCTGTTTTTGAACTAATTTTGCTCATAACTTCGGTTCAGAAAACGCTATCTGAATGCGCTAGTCATGAAAAAATTGGTTTCAACAAACTCTAAAAGATATTCAAAGACACCAAAATCGAGAAGTGAAAATTAAGAAAGCTAGAGCAAAAAATCTGATTTTTGTAGGAACACCCTAAGTTGCTCTATTAAAATAGCTGTAACACTAAAACCGTTAGAGATACTACAATAGTGTTTTCGGCGAAGTTGCTTAATATAAGTTTTCCTACAATTTTGCCGAAGGATGCAGTCCTCTATCTCAACACATTCGGAAAATAATTTTTGGATCACCCTAATAATTAGAACCACCCTAATACCTTATGCTTCAAAATATGGCTTATCTTTCACTGATCATTTGTTCCGAAGACATCATAGCTCTAAAGTATAAGGCTAAGCCACAAATGTTTTTGTCCCCCTAAATTGTGGATCCGGACCACTGTGCATTGTAATCAATATTCATATTTTAAGTACGGGAGAAAAGAGTCTCCCGCACTTGTAATAAAAATTAAAAACAAAAGTGAAAAAGAAAATATATAAATAGAAAAATAAAAAGAAAAAGTTAGAAAAAATACTGAAGAGTATGACCCGGCAATTTGTTAGGTGAGTTGATCTTTCACTCCTCCGTTGTGGCTCAGTGTGACCTTGACTCAGGATTGTACGACTGCGATGCGGGTAGCAAACAATGGATGTATGGTACTGTCCGCTGCTGCCCGAGTATAACACAATAGCGTCCACTGTCGATACCGTCGGTGCACAGGCAGAACTCACTTGCGGGGATGCTGCTTCTATCACTCGGTGTAATGCCTATACTACTGCCTTTACTGTGATAGGCACCTTCGTTTTGCCGATGTCGATTGTAAGAAAAACGCGTGTGTTCACTTATAACATGCGGTTACGAATGAGCGACCCAATATGCATTTGCTCCTTAAGCAATATTCTTTCGTAGCGGCGGTAGCTATTGTTCGTTTGGTTCACTTATGTCGAGATCGTTCTATTGTTCATTACACAATACTGTACTTGGTTTCTTTTGTCCCAAAACGTAAGCGGTTTTGTTTTATCGACTGACTTGGATGAGATGTGAAAGTCAACTGATGTGGAAAATGATGTTTCATATAAATGAGAATTCAATTTTTTACCAGAGCAGTTTAAATTTCGTCATGAACATTCAACTACTCATCAACTTGTAAGAGTAACGAACATGATACAAGTAAATAAATATTCTGGGTTATCCACTGGAGTTGCACTTATAGACATAGAAAAAGCATTCGACAGTGCTTGGCACAAAGGTTTAATAGCAAAAATGTCTGTTTTCCAGTTTCCTATTTATTTTATCAAAATGATTCAAAATTATTTAACTGGTCGTACTCTTCAGGTTAGCTATCAGAAATGTAAATCTGAATTGTTACCCGTACGAGCCGGTGTTCCGCAGGGTTCGAGCGTAGTTCCAATTTTGTATAATAGTTTCACTTCTGATCTTCCAAATCTACCCGTTGGTTGTCAAAAACCGCTATTATGTGATGACACAAGTCTGTTAGCCACAGGTAGAAATCTAAGAATGATCTGCAGTCGCCTACAAAGAAGCTTAAATATTTTCAGTGATTATCTGTCAAAATGGAAAATTGTACCAAATGCAGCAAAAACGCAATTCATTATCTTCCCTGATAAGCCAAGAGCTTCTTTTCCTAAACTAAACAATAATCACATTGTCAAATTGAATGGCTTGGAATTGACATGGTCTTATCAAACAAAATTCTTAGACATGACAAAAAACTCACTTTCAAGGATCACATTGGGATTCGTTGTAATAAATATATTAAATGTTTATATCTTCTTATAAATATAAATTCTAAGCTCTGTCTAAGGAACAAATTGATAATTTATAAACAAATTTTCCGACCAGTCATGCTTTATCCAGGACCAATTTGGTCAAGTTGTTGTTCCACCAGGAAGAAAACGCTTCAAAGGATTCAGAAAAAAGAAAATGATTTTGAAGCGTCCTCCTTGGTTTAGTACAAATGAGTTACGCAGACTCACAAATTTAGAAACATTAGATTATTATAAGCAAATTTCGACAAAAATCGATGCAATGTTCAATTGAATCGATTCGTTTTCTGTATTCTTTTCCCGATTACAAAATATTCTGTATCCTTTTCCCGATTACAAAATACAAGTAGGTTTACAATTTTCCCTACACAAAAATCACAGAACTGCTGAAATCAATGATGTGTTAATGGTAATAACCAAATCATGTATATAATAGGGCTGAAAGGTCACCACTTGTGGCTGTACACCCAATTTAAATCTAAATAATTTAAGTTTAGCTCATATTTCAATAAATATTTATATTAAAAAAACTTGTTCGGGGCATACAATTAGCATCGAAGGCCTTTTACAACATTCTGAACGTTTCGGCACCAGAAATATGATTCCGCACAAAAATTCAATGAAACTTTGTTGAATAATTGCACTAATTGCAAAATTCGCCAATTAAACTTTTAAGGCTTCAGAAAGACATACGTATACTAAACACTAATGAATACTGTTCTTTACGTTTCGTCTTAGACTCGTCAGTGCAGAGCAGTTCAAATTGAACTGCTTATTGCAAACTTAAACAGTTCAACTTGAACCGCTAAGCAGACGTAAAGTTAATGCTATTTGCAAAACACTACGTCTGCTTAGCGGTTCAAGTTTAACTGTTTAAGTTTGCAATAAGTAGTTCAATTTGAACTGTTAATTGTTTATTGTTTATATTGGTAGTGAATCATAAATCAAGGGGTGAATCTGTGCTCTGTCGTATTTGGTATTTCTAATTTCGTTCCAGTTCATTGATTTACTGTATCAAAAGATGGATTTTCTCATATAGGAAAGCCTGTATATCCCGGTCATAAACCTTACAGAAATGCGCGTATCGCATTTACCTCGACCTAAGTCCACCGCGCAGACAGCTAGCAATATATTTCGTTATTGCTTGCCCTGCATAAAGCGGAGGTCGATAACCAAATCTATGACATCACAGCTGGGTTACAGCTGTGAACGATTTTACCAGTCCTTCTCCATTAGCATGGCATTCTCTCCCTCTCTATGGTTTTTTCCGATTCCTCCCGCTCCAGGTACGTACGGTAGGAAACGATAAGTTACGGTAAGAATAATTGTACGGCTAGAGATAAGTAGAAATGAAAATACACATTTATTATTGGAAAACCAGTCAAACACTCTGGTTCTTAAGCCGAAAGTACTACAAAATATTCGAATGAAAGGTCTTATGGTCCCATAGAGTGCTATTGAATTTTATCACGATCCGAGCTCCGGTTCCGGAATTACAGGGTGATATGTACAAAAAAATTGTCACTCACTTTTCTCAGAGATGGTTGAACTGATTTCCACAAACATAGATTGAAATAAAAGGTTATATGGTATCATAGTTTGCTATTGAATTTCATCTTTATCCGACTTCCGGTCCCGGTATTAAAAGGTAATATGTGCAAATCTAGTATTTTTGTTTATGCTATCACGATGAAAACCGACTATTTAACCGAATTTTTGAACCGATTTTAACCAACTAAGACTCAAATGAAAGATCTTGCGGTTCCATAAAAAATTCCTAAACATTTTGTTTTTGCAATGACTGAGCGAAACATATACTGGAGAAGCCGAATTAATGAAAAACTAACAGCAAAGATACGCTCAGAGACAGAACTCGAACCTGCGTTCTTATGCATTCCGTGCATACGCGCTAGCATTTCGCCACTCTGAATCTTGTTATAGTCACTCTAAAACGCCAGTCATGGTAGAACGTACATCGAACATGGTCTACATCCTGGCCGTCACCCGACCGATACCTTACATCCAAACATCTTATCTGTCCATCAAACACTAGTCTTCTCGCTATACCTATTTTTTGCTCAAGCATTGAGTAGGAGAGTGTATTTATAATCGCTTATCCCTTTCTTTAATGGTGCCAGGCGCCAGTGTCATACGGAGTTTCTGAATTTCATCCGGATCCAACTTCCGGTTCCGAAGTTATAGGGTAAAGTATGTTCAATATTGTACACCGTTACTTAAACCGGTGAAACAAAATACGCAAAAAAATTCTAAACTGGGCTCAAAACTCCACAAACTGATAGCCATTATTAGTAGGCAGCTAAACACCCCGATTCTGGCTATCCTGCTTCCCGGTTTTCGATTAACGACGGGAGAAAATAGTCATATGCTCAAAATTGGATCTCACTTACTTTTCTCAGAGTTTGCAGAACCGATATTTCCAATCTTAGGGTCAAATGAAAGGTTTGGTCTTATGGTCCTACCAAAAATTACTGCATGTTTTCGCATTCAACGCATTTAAATTCTAACTGTCGTTTAGAGTACGATGTTAAAATCGTATAAAAATTTCAAAATTTGAAAAAAATAGGAGAGTTTGTACGTCATGTTAGTTGGTGGCCGTACGAACCGACTCCGATACTGCTTTTCGAGTTCCGGTGTTGGAATTACATAGAATAGTGAACCCACTTCGTTTTCTTAAGGATGACCTACGCGAACAAAGCACTGTTTCATTCTGTATGTTGAAAAGAATACCACAGTATTATATATATATATATATATATATATATATATATATATATATATATATATATATATATATATATATATATATATATATATATATATATATATATATATATATATATATATATATAATATTTAAATATTTAAATCCCTGATCATACAGAAGGTAGGCTTAAAGTTTTTTACTTTAGGCGAATTTTTTTTTAAATTAATTGCCATATTCAACTGGACCCATTATCCATTGTTTATAAGAAATGCTATCGGCGAAGACAAACCAGCTGGAACACCAGGTGATCATTATTGAATTGTACCCATACAAAGAATTTATAAAATTCAAATCATTTTAAAAAGTTCAATAATTTTTGGTTTCATTTTTCAGGATTGCATCGTGTGGGCTGAGAAAGCTCTAAAATATACTACTGATTTATTTCTATCATTCTCGAACGACAACTATCGCCAGAAGAATTGGGGGAGAACTATCAACTTTATTTTAACCTATATGTTAACGCTTATGGAAAAAGAAAGCAGTTATATTCGTAATGAAATCCTATATTGTTTTATCATTTATTACATGTAATTTTCTTTTAGTTCCATTTGAATATATAGCGCGGATGATTCAATCAATTCATAAGCTATTGACAAAACTTTTGGATCCACAACAGGAAAAAAATACGTTTAATCAGTACACAATAGATTGTTCAAAGGCATGGTCTATTGTATACTACATTTTAGAAAGGTAAGTTTACTGAATCTTACATAATTTTTGGTGATATTTTATAATAACAAAAACGCTTAACATCAATCAACAAAAAGTCATTCTAAAACAAATCAACAACAACTTATGTGCTCAATGTTAGAACATTTTTCACTGTTTAAGATAAATTAATTGAATGAATAATTTACGAAAAAACTCTTGCTTTTGGAGAATATGTTTAGTTGGCAAATATCCTTTACACAAAGCAACAAAGTTTGAATTAAATTCGAAGTTCCCGTTTGCAACTAATTTCGTTGTTAGAATCCGGAATTTTGACGCTGTTCAATTGTCCCATTACTACTGAAAGACAGCTTTAAGAAAACAAAAATGTAAATGATTTTATTAACAAGTGTATAATCAAAAACTCTTGAGAAGTGGCAAAGTAACACGAAAAAAGCGAAAAAGGATAGTCTTGCTGAAAAAGCAGTCTTGGCATTACATTCCTTTTTGTGGAATTTGGTCTTTCTGTTTCAACAGATTTCGCAGCCGATTCTTAGTGTACAAAATCATTGCATGGCTAGTAGAGATGGTCGGGTCTCGGGTATTTTAACCGAAACCCGACCCGTACGCGACGGGTTTTTGGTCGGGTACGGGTAAAAATTTTTATTTTCAATCGGGTACGGGTAAACAAATTTACTGCTCACTCGGGTACGGATAAAAAAAAATACTGCTCACTCGGGTACGGGTAATTTTATTTTTCTGATCGATTACCCGACCATTTGCACTTCACATAAATATGTTTACACGTTGACGAGAACTTTTTATTGCAAAACAGTTCTTCCGAAAAATAAACAATTTGATTCAAGGGGTTTTGACATTCGCGCCTAGGACCAGATCTGACAACTGGCATCTTTTTCCAGAAAAAACATTTCCTTTCTTCATTTAAAGAAAAAACGATCAATCATAGTTAAGTGAAAAGTTATGTGAATATTTTCCACCCTACTTTTTTATAACATATTTAATAAGACACTGCCTTAGCTCTAAGATGTTGCGGTGAGACCCTACTTTTCACGTAGGTTTTAATACACTGCCATTTCAAATCTGTTTAATGCACAATCCAGTAAAAATTATTTGATTCATATTTAAAATGTAGTGTAGTACTCATATCACATTCAGATACCAGAAAACTGTTATTTTAAATATTGGTTGGAGATTTTCAAAAATTTTATATAAATCATTAGGATTCTAAAATGCCCCTCAACCCTCGCAGGAGGGAAATGGAAGCTCCTCTTCTCCTAGAAAAGAGTGACAACGAGATCCACTTAAAAAAATACACTATTTAAAAAATCGGCTGATTCGGTCACGTAAAGCTTGTACGCAAATAGGTCTAAATAAAAATACCTTTTAAATAAAAAAAATTGGATTCTAACCATAAAAACATGAACATTTATTTCAGAAAATCTGCATAGAAGTTCTTCTTATTCTTCACTTCTGGGTGGTGTCACCTCACTTGAAATGACACCGATTGATGGCACAGCAAGTTGGGCTATATTGCCAGTTAATTTTTAAATTTTCACCGTGTTCACTCGTTGAGGGTTCCACCGTAGGTGGCACAGAAGTTCAATGGCTGTAAAAAGCTGTGGGTTTGTGAGGCTTACAAAACGGGCATATTTGACAGATTAATTTGAATCAAAATCATAATCCATTTTGCTTTGTAGAAAAAAATTCTAACCAAAAAAAATTTCTCTCGCATATTCAAACTACTTACACTTGAAGGACTCACTGTTCACCATTTTCAAAATTGAATTTTTCACACCGGGAATACACGCGCATTATTTGGTCAATTCACGTAAACAAACTGATGATACTCTATTCATTTTAGGGGATGTTCGCATAACATTCATTTTCGTCACGTATAATATTCAATTTGACATTTGGAACCATTTTACGTGATTTTTCAAGTGATTCGAATGTGAATTTTTATTTGTGTGTCAAGATAATGAGCACGCTTACTTGTAGTTCTAAAGTATAAAATCAAAAGTAGCACTGTTTCGTAAAAACCATACCTACCCAAAATTGAATACAACGGGTATTACGACATTTTGGGTAAATATGCTTCTCGAAAAAATTGAGTAGATATTCCTATTCCCTTTTGTTGACATTTGTAAATGAGTATAAAGTACCAAAGACATTGGAAATCTCTTCATTCTTCACAGTGTATTTATATGTTTAAATGTAAACAAGCATTTTAATGTATTTTACTTACCAACTAGAGCCTGATACGGCTCACTATCTAAAACACTTTATGTTTTCCATCCTGAATTTTGGTAAAATTTTTACTACTCATTCGGGTCGGGTATGGGTACAGGCAATTTTTAATCGGGTACGAGTCGGGTACGGGTAAAATTTTTCATTTTTTATCGGGTACGGGTCGGGTACGGGTAATAGCAGTAGATATTTTGTTCTCTTTCTCAGAACGCATTTTGATTGGCTGGTGTTGACATGGATCAAATGAGACAGGTTTTCCAATAGTGTACTATTGAAATACTTCAAAGCTGTTGCTATACACGTTGCGGTTGAAAAATTTCGATTCTATTGGTTTCGATTCTATTGGTAGTTAGAGCTATGAGCTTTAAAAATACGAGAAAGGCAAACGCGGCTTATGAATTATCCTCTTTGATAATGGTTTATACCAAACATCTCAGAAAAGTTTAATTTTGAATTATTTGAGATTATGTCACCCAACTGAAAATTTTATCATAAAATTGTGATCATATTTCCGATGGCATGTAGCACAAATTATGTTGATTCGTTAGATACAACAAGAGATATTCACGATCAAAAACTTATCACTCTCTCATAGGGTAAATTTTGAAAAGGCGTCCCATAGTAAAGTAAGTCGTATTCACGACAAAATGTACCGTTTAAAATACCGGTGCTCCGTAAATATGTTGAAGATCTAATTCTATCGTTACCTCACGATCAAGTCCAATACACATAACTAAAGTTCAACAGCTATAATAAAAACATCCAATTTACCGTAGAAGTAGAATCAGAACAAAAACTATTAAAACAACGCGATCTCTACTTTGACCGATTAAATATCCTGTTGATCCATTGAAACAATCCAACGTCATCTATAGCGTTCCCTGTAATGACTGTGAAAATTCATACATTGGAATGATAACCAATCAACTGAAAACCAGACTCAGTGGTCATCGATCCAACATTAATTAATTTTTAATATTAACTGAAAATCCACCACCACACGCAGATGAAGAAATATCAAGGCAAAAAGACAAAAACAGCACTCATTTATCACACCATCAACGAAGGACACAATTTTGCATTGGAGAAAAGAAAGATCATAGATCGATCTTTGCGATCTACAGCTTTGCCTCTGTTGGAAATGTGTCATATTTCCTATACTACCAAAACAAGTAATCATCGCACCGATGTACAAGGCCTCAACACCACTTACGCTGGTATTCTACATTCTATTAAATCCATCAAATACGATGAGAAATGACAACTCTCCGATTAACACCAATACTACCGTAGTCTACACAGCACTTTGTTGAGCTTTTCAACGATAACGTTACTTAACGACGTCGATAAGCTCATTGTTTTTTTATCACCACGATGAAAGCTTCAGAATAGTCGTTAAATCAAGTAGTTGTGACACTGTGGGTAATTTATGCAAACAAAATATTTGTTATGCAGTCAATGGTAAGAATTGTTTTAAATGATTTTTGATTCAGTATTTATGTAAATGACCATTTTCTCGTAGTATCTTAAAGCATGTTCTAAAATTGACCAGACAACCTAGCGCCAGACATCGACTTTGACTATAAACGATAGACTAGTAAGTTTTTACATTGTATTATTTGTTCAACGCTCTATGTTTTTGTCAATGTAACACAATAAATTTTCCAGTTTTCCTTGAAAAAGGCCTACACCAAAGACCGAAACGTCGGACAGTAAACAACATTCGTTTGTATTATAAGACTGAGACAGCCGTTTTACAGTTTTCCACGATTATCACCCCAGTCGAAATCAAGTATAACCGAAAATATTGCAGCTTGGAGCTACAAAACATGATAATCAATTTTAGTCAGTGGGTTAGTTTGTTTCAAACGACATTTTGATAAAAACAACACATATTTCACTTGTGCGTTGCTGTCAATTCTCGGTTGATTTTTCATTAGGGCGTATAAGCAAGTGACAGTTTCTCTTTACTCACTCTCTCTTTTGATTATTGTGATGTGACTAAAAAGATATTCTTAGATTTCACTACTCTGTTTGAAAGTCGAAAGTTTCGTGTATCATTTTATGCAAAGAGTTGAGTAATAAACGTGGAAACCGCTTCGTAATTAATAGAAGAGAAAGTAAACAAAGAGAAACTGTCACTTGCTTATACGCCCTAATGAAAAATCATCCGAGAATTTCTTGACAAACAATTTCACAATGAAATGTTGAAATCATACATTTTTGTTTGTTTTTTATAATAAAATGATTTCTTTTATTTTTTCTCTAATTTACAAGGTTATATTTTATACTACTTTTATTTCGATTTATATTGGTTTTAAAATTCTCAAAAAAAAAACAATTATGTTTAATTTTGAAATTTTTTAAGACATTTAACCGTTTCGTCATTCCCGTTGCTATACGATCGAATTATTTACGTACCACAGTCAAGGCCTGTTTTTTAAACTCATCCAACGATTCGGTGCTTCATCAGCCCAGTCAAAATAGAGAACCTGCATCAAATATTTTTGTAAAGAAAGTGTGTTATGTAATGTTATGCCAATTTCTAATATATATATATTTAATTATCAATACATACACTTGAATTGTTGAAAACCCCCCAGAAAATGAAAGAAGCAGATGAAATTTTACTTATGAAACGCGTTCGAATTTTTTCAGCGGGAGACAAAAATGTTATACGCGCAAAAAAAATTGTTCTAGTTTATTTGAAATAAAACTAACACGGTTCATTTAAACAGTATACTTAGTTGTATCATTACACAAATAATATCATAGATAAATTGACCAATTTTTTTTTCTTCACATAAAGGTCAGCAGGATTACCGATAACATTAATTCAACTTGACATGTAATAAATAGTTAGTTTATTCCAACAATAGACTCAGCCGGAACAAATATATTTTTCTTTTAGTTAGACAAAAATTTTGATTCAAATAAAACAGAGGTAATTTTTTTGTCGACGGGAGAAATTGGCTTGTAACAATCATTTCTAGCTTGAAATGAATATAAATCAAATTGACTGTTTTCTTATTTTAAACATGCTCAATTTCTCTGCGTGAACCGAGAACCGAGTCAAGCATCGAACAAGTAAAACGCATCGACGCCTCGGCCGGATGTGAGCCCGATATGGACAGACAGTAGCATCAGCATTTTAGTATCCGGTGCTTGCAACGTGAACCAGCCCCGTCACGTGGAGACCCGGCGAGTACGCGTAGCTTCAGTCAGCAATTCCGATACTGTAACAGTAGTAGTAGCCAGGGCTCAAAAGACCACTAAATAAAATTAATTCATTCTTGTTTGATAGCCAGTACAGTCCAGTCGTGTTTTTGAAAACCTAGATCCGATAATCCGACCTTTAACTGGCGCAGTCGGTAGGATCGGTTTAAGTGCAGTGAAGTAAAAAGTGCGAATTCCTGGCATAAGCCATCCGCGACGGCTCATCGTGGACTAGAGGAAGCGCCTAGAACTGTCACCGCCAAAAACCGAGGGAACATCGGTCGGATTATAGAAATTAAGGTAAGAAATTTTAATCATTATTTTAACCCATAAACCGAAAGATAAAAATTCAACTGAAACAAAAAGAATTTTATCCTTCTACACAAACAATAAGCCATTAAGAGACCCGAGCCCCGACCCACGGTAAGCGGAGGTCTATATATCACAAGTGAATTACACTAACATAAAAAATCTTATCTAATAAATACATTATCTAACCTTAGTGAAGTGAAAATTAAGTGAAGCGAAAATTAAAATGGATCAATACGAACAGCAACCCGCGCATATGCTACCGAAATTGAAAATAGCGATGAAATCATCCATCAGCTTAGAGTAGAAGCGCAAGGTGCCGCCGAGGCCGTGCAGGCCGCACAGCATGCCGGTGTCGGAACGGCCGAAACTATTCTCAAGGCGCTGCAAACGCCGCAAATCATACGAGATCTGCCGCCATTTACCGGCGATCCAATAAAACTACATTATTTCATCCGATCAATCGACAATTTAACGCCTTTGATCGATTCAGTGTGCGGAACCACCATGCACACTATTTGGTTGCAGACTATCCGCACCAAAATTACAGGTGATGCCGACAATGTACTGGAATTGTACGGCACCGATTTAAATTGGAATGATATCCAATCGAACCTAATTACACATTATAGCGATCGTAGGGACAAAGTCTCTCTTACCTGTGACCTTCCGTTCACTTTTCGCCTGTACATACTGCTTTATCTTAGTCCCAGGAAATAATTTACATAAATATGGGGTAAAATCACTTTATAAAAAAAACAGCTAGAAAGGATATATGAAAATTATATTTAATTATGATTAAATCGTTAAAACCCTTAAAATGAAATATAAACGTTCTCAATTAGATTAAAATAAAATATATTTATTTTCAAGTATAATAAGCTAGCTAGACGGCGCAACGAACATTTTAAAACAAAGCAATCTCTACACACGTTAGGCATTATATTCAGTTTGTACAACCCTACACGCCACAACCACCTACAGACCCCAGTCATTCGACGTCCACTGAACTGAAATTGGTAACGGTTACGACAATCGTACGAAGGCGAACTCGGTATCAAGGTTCCGGGGAACTCGGGTACAGGGAAAGACTTCACTTGGTCTTACAACAGCGAATAGAGCGAATGTGTTTTTTTACAACGGCTAAACGATAATGTTCAAGCAACCATTGAACCAATGAAGATTTATTTGAGACTCTATCGGAGTGGAACCATCAAAAACCATTCGGTTTGGCCGTGCTGGAAGCAACCATCAAGAAACGGGAAAGTTGTCATCGTGTGAGCAACGAATCGGTAGCTAACCCAAAACTCCCATCAACCAACACGTGTCCAGCGTTTCTTCGGAGACCCGTAAGCAATTTCGATCCAGTGAGACTAACTGTCGGAAGCACCCGAGTTCCCGGTTCATCGACTGCAACTATACGGCGACGATAAGTGGGGAGCATCCGAGTTCCAAAACACCGCAACCGGACGATCCAGGACCGAATCTGATAGCAGCCGGAGGTGCGCAACGGGCCCTACACTCGACACATTTTCATTTAACACGTAAGTGTATCAAACAAGTTGTAAATTAGTAGGGTATTAGGGACGTTAGGGACCATAAGGACAAAGCGCCGAATAAACTATTGTTAGGAGTAATAAAAAAGTGATTTTCCCCCTTTCATACTGAGAAACCTCGGGAAGGATTGTGCCGACCCTGGGACTGGGTAGAGTATTGTGTGACTGAGCGGGCGGTAACGAGAGATAGTTACATTTTGGCGACCAACGGAAAATAGTACCTATTTTTCGAGGTTAAGTGAGGGGGGAGAACAATAGTAAACATCGTTTTCGCCGGTGTTTCTGGTAATTGGTCCCAGATTCGACAGAATTTGATCAGCATATACATCTCAAATCAAACACGAAGCGAATTTAACATAATTCTTAACTTTGAAATTTTCATATCGACACACTTTGAAAAGAACACGTGTGAATAGAGTCCGCGATACTAAGAAGATCTCATACTGATTCTGGCCCCTGTTATGTTCTTTAAGTACACAGATTTCCCATTAAACAACGATAATCAAGAAATAGTATTTATTCATTTATAATAACAAATTTGATGAAAGTTTTACATGCGTTATATATTGTTCAATATCAGTTAGAAAAAAAACCATCCGTAGTTCTTCGATCAGTCTAACGGTATTGTATGATGGATCGATTCATTATTCAGTACTATAGCATCAATGTATCCCATTTATTGGCTGATGAATTGATTTATGAATAAGCCATCCGAAGAATCGATGCTAAAACCGATTCTCGAGGAGGAGTACAAGAGAGAAAATGTAGAGCTGAGCTGAAACGAGAAAAACAAGAGAATGTTGCTGAAATTGAATATGAAAAAGGGTGGGACTCATTAATTAAGGAATTTGAAACGTGTGAAGGCAAGATAAAAGAAATAGCAAATGTGTTAGAGAACAGACCAGCAAAAAAGCTCCTGATCAAATACATAAATCTCGACTTCTACATATTCTTTTCCGCACGTTGCGATGTAAAACGCATGCGACAGAGGAACCGGACCAAAATACAATAGCAGATTTAGCAGGGCAGTGTGTGAGACTGTTAAATAATTTTTATTCTATTTCGTCTCCATACCCCGAGATACGTAGAGCAGAAAGCGATCTAGTGAACAGTAATTTACTTAAATTGCGAAAGGCTACTCCAGAAAACGAAAATTCAACTGAACCTACGAAACAGAATGAACAAAATAAAACTTCCCATCCCGATACTATTGTGGGTTGTAGAAATCAAGAAAACGAAGAAGTTGAGAGCGATATTGGTAGTACTGACCTACCACCTCCCGAGGAGGAAAATGACACAGAGAACGATGACGATATAGATGTTGTAGAAACGAATTCCACAGACAGAGAGATTTCGTTGCTACGAGAAGAGAACCGACAATTGAGAGAATTAGTCGAACAATTATTAACTCGTATGGAACTTTCAGAATCTAACAATAAAAAGAAAGATCTGAGCAGCAGTAACAGTAATTTAGATCAACCCAAATCAAAATTTTCTTACAAGGAATTTCTTGATTGGTTAGCTAAGGACCAAAAATTAATTCAAGATAAACCTGACTTTTCAGAATCGTCAAAACCATCTAAATTGGAAAATTATGACCAAGGATATTCAGGTCGCGAACGACTTCCAGTTTACAAGTGGAAGATTCGTTATGATGGTACAGATGGAGGACGTAGATTAAATGAATTTACTAAAGAAGTCGAGTTTAATGCAAAATCTGAGGGTTTGTCGGAACATGAACTTTATAATTCAGCCTACCATTTGTTTCTTGGTAAGGCGAGGGCTTGGTTCATGGAAGTAAATGAACATGACGAATTTAAGACATGGAAAAATTTAGTAGATGAGACTATCAATATGAAAGACAAGCAGGCAAGTGAATGAAATAGAGTCGAATAAAAAAATACAAAATAACAATAGTAACCGGTAATGGAAAAGGGAAGAGAATTCCACGAGGGAGTTTCGAAACTCGAATAGGCCTACAAATTTTAAAAATAATACTGTTGATCAAAAACAAATTTATAAGCCGCAGTTTTCGGAACGAAAACCTACTGATCAAAAGCAAAATAACAATCTCAGGCAGCCAGATGACGGTAAACCTGGTACCAGTAAAAATTTAAATTCTCTAGAAAAAGTTTTGAAGTCTTATATCCCTATAAAAAAGGGAACGTGCTTCAACTGTCATGAGTATGGGCATAATTTCCACCAATGTAAACAAGAGAAACAAATTTTCTGTGAAGTTTGTGGTTTTCCGGGATTTGACCAAAAAGACTGTCCATACTATCCTGCAAAAAACATCACGAAGACTACTCACTGAGGCAGAGTAGTCAAAACTTCTTGAACGAAAGTCCTCATACCAACGAAAACCTCGCTATCAACGAAATTCTAACCCTACTCGGTTACGAACAAATAGTTCGCGCACCTGGTGAGGAGGAGGTAAACACTATATTTCTCCACCCACACGGGGACAATAGACCGTTTGTAAGAATCGAACTGTTAGGAATTAAGTTGACAGCGCTGTTAGATAGCGGTACTAATCGAAACATTCTGGGCAAAAACGTGGAAAAATTATTAGCAAATTTAAACTTGAGATGTGCTACATCTGACTTGACTTTAATAACTGCCGAAGGTAATCCAGTATCAGTTTCAGGAGAGATTGAAATACCAGTTACGTTTAACGGTACAACGAAATTCGTTTCGTTTGTTATTGCACCTTCTCTGAAGAGACAATGCTATCTCGGAATGTCTTTTTGGGATCAGTTTGGAATTTACCCTTCACTTCGGAATTCGTTTATCGAAACTATTGACGAGCCCGAAGATTCTGGGTACGATGACCCGACGTTGTCACCCGAAGAGCAAGAAGAGTTAGACAAAGTAAAAAGCCTGTTTCTCACTCCAAAACCTGGTGATATTGGATTGACTCATCTTTTGTCGCATACCATTGAAATCGGTGAAGAATATCGTAATCAACCCCCCATACGTAAAAACCCATATCCCTGGAGCCCACAAATACAAAAAAAAATTATAACGCGTTAGATAACATGATCCGGGATGATATTGTGGAAACATCGCGATCTGCCTGGGCACAACCTGTTGTACCAGTTTCCAAAAGAGACAGCGACGCGGTTCGTCTATGTCTAGATGCGAGAAAATTGAACGAGCGTACTAAACGTGATGCTTATCCATTGCCGCATCAAAACCGTATTTTAAGTAGATTGGGATCATTCAAATATCTAACCACCATCGATCTAAGCCAAGCGTTTCTGCAAATCTCTTTAAGTCCTGAATCTCGACATTTAACGGCTTTCTCAATTCCAGGTAGAGGGCTTTTCCAATTTAAGCGTTTACCATTCGGCCTAGTGAATAGTCCGGCGACGCTCAGTAAATTAATGGATATTGTGTTGGGATTTGGCGAATTAGAACCTTACATATTTGTATATTTAGACGATATTGTTGTCGTTAGTACAACTTTTGAAGAGCATATCGAAAAACTGAAGGAATTGGCTCGACGGTTGCGAGAAGCTAATTTGCGAATTAACCTAGAAAAATCGAAATTTTGTTTGCCAGAATTGCCTTATTTGGGTTATATTTTATCGAAAGATGGACTCAGGCCCAATCCGGATCGCGTTCATGCGATCGTCGCGTATGAGGTGCCTAAGTCTGTTCGTGCGTTGCGTAGATACCTCGGTATGGTAAATTATTACCGGAGGTTTATTGAGCAGTTCAGCGCACTCACAGCTCCTTTAACAGATCTGCTGAAGAACCGTCCTAAATCGATTCAGTGGACCGTTGAAGCTGATTCGGCATTCAGAGTCTTAAAAGAAAGGTTGATTAGCGCTCCAATCATTGCAAATCTGG
This sequence comes from Malaya genurostris, assembly GCF_030247185.1. NCBI lineage: Eukaryota > Metazoa > Arthropoda > Insecta > Diptera > Culicidae > Malaya > Malaya genurostris. The sequence continues at coordinate 171,561,828 of NC_080571.1, forward strand.
ACTTTACTCTTCCTTTTCACATACAGACCGACACTAGCGACCACGCTATAGCGGGTGTTCTCACTCAAGTGAAAAACGGAGAAGAGAAAGTTATTTCGTACCATTCGGAAAAACTAAAAGGCGCGGAACTGAACTACCACGCCGCAGAAAAAGAAGGCCTAGCTGCTCTGAGATGCATCGAAAAGTTCAGGTGTTATATCGAAGGTACTCAATTCACATTGACCACAGATTAGCGCGTTACAACTAGACCATTCCAAATCCTTGCGATGGACTATATACAGTCCCTACCACGGAGTTCTAGAGGTAACGCTCATTTACTTGTCCTCATGGATATTTTTTCTAAATTTTGTCTTTTGACTCCAGTCCGGAAGATTTCATCAAGCAGTGTTTGTGAAATTTTGGAACAGTTGTGGTTTAGACGACTAGCAGTTCCACAGTTCATTATTTCCGATTATGCAACTACATTTCTATCAAAAGAGTTCCAAGGACTACTTTTGAGATATGAGGTACAGCATTGGACAAGTGCAAGGCATCATAGCCAAACTAATCCTACAGAAAGACTAAACCGGACGATCAACTCGATGGTCAGGAGTTATGTTCGTGAAAATCAAAAACTATGGGATACCCGAATTTCGGAAGTAGAGTTCGTTCTGAACAATACAATACATTCTAGTACTAAATATACCCCTTACCGAGTAATCTTCGGTCACGAAATACCAACAAAGGGATCCGATCATCGACTTCAACCGATGGATGATCTCTCCGAGGAAGATAGAGCACCTTCAGAAATCGCACGAACAAACGAAAAGAAGGTACGATCTAAGACACAAAAGATCCTCACCAACTTTCGATATCGGTCAGAAAGTGTTTAAACGTACATTCCGGCAGTCATCAGCTGCTGATAATTTTAACGCCAAGTTGGGTGAGGTTTACGAACCATGTGTGATAGTGGCAAAAAAGGGAACCTGCTCCTATGAAGTGAGTGATTTAAAAGGCAAAGTCTTAGGTGTTTTCTCTGCTGGTGATTTAAGAGCCTAGAATTTGAAAACGAATTAGTGAATCTGTGTTCAATGATAGCTTATTTAGGGTGAAATCATATTTGATTTTCGTTACGTATTTGGTAAAGGTCAACACTATGTCGTTTACCCGCAAAGTGATTTAAATCATGTGAGCACAGTGTTGGATTTCCGTGTTTTCCGAGAAGGAAGCTATGTAACACTTTAGCGGAGTAGTATTTCGCCATTCCTGCTCAATACGACGATTACGATACAGGTACCTGAAATAAAATACAATTATTACAACATGAATCAATGTCTCTAATGTGGGTTTATTTACCGTCATGTTTCAAGATCGTTAGTTAGATTTGAACTTGGTTCAGCGGAGGTTTTATACCCATCGGATTGGAGAACTCACTATTAGTGATTTAATGATCACAATAAAACACATTACTTCACGTCAATATTATCTATAAAACATGCCTAGAAATTGATCACAATTTTACTGATTAACATTATAACAAAAAGGTAATATTTTCATCAAATTTGATTTGCTTCTGTTCAAGAATTAGCCTCAGACGAATTCGACGATACCTAACTCATGAAAAGATCTTTGGCCAATCTGTACCAAACATGATAAGATTCGAATCAGTGCCGGCAAACAGGCAATTCCTAAACCCGACCGAATCGAAAACCACCATACTGTTGCACAGTTAACTCTTTGTCATAGAATTCTATTCGACCTATTGATGACTATTGTGTACTTATATATAAGCTCACGATCGTAGATCTAAGATCTATGAACGTACCCCACGCGCTACCAATTGTGTAGAAAACTTTATCGGATAATAGATCGTTTACTATCGATCGATGTTCGACATCCCATGACTCATATATTGTAATTAAATGTTCCGGAACTGTAAATAGATTTTTTCTTAGTTTTCGTATATTTTAACTAAAAAAATACATAGAGAAATACTAAATTAAAGTCAGAATAATATTGAATTAAGCTCTCTTTGTGTATGTTGTTATGCTTGTTTGATCATAACGTGTTGAGTTATATGGGTGCAGGTGCGGCATTACAGTGCATTACTAAAAGTTGTCTTAAAAAAAATTATTAATTGCTTTAATAATTATTTTTACCCGAGCTATCCGGTAGTGTGACCTTCCGTTCACTTTTCGCCTGTACATACTGCTTTATCTTAGTCCCAGGAAATAATTTACATAAATATGGGGTAAAATCACTTTATAAAAAAAACAGCTAGAAAGGATATATGGAAATTATATTTAATTATGATTAAATCGTTAAAACCCTTAAAATGAAATATAAACGTTCTCAATTAGATTAAAATAAAATATATTTATTTTCAAGTATAATAAGCTAGCTAGACGGCGCAACGAACATTTTAAAACAAAGTAATCTCTACACACGTTAGGCATTATATTCAGTTTGTACAACCCTACACGCCACAACCACCTACAGACCCCAGTCATTCGACGTCCACTGAACTGAAATTGGTAACGGTTACGACAATCGTACGAAGGCGAACTCGGTATCAAGGTTCCGGGGAACTCGGGTACAGGGAAAGACTTCACTTGGTCTTACAACAGCGAATAGAGAATGTGTTTTTTTACAACGGCTAAACGATAATGTTCAAGCAACCATTGAACCAATGAAGATTTATTTGAGACTCTATCGGAGTGGAACCATCAAAAACCATTCGGTTTGGCCGTGCTGGAAGCAACCATCAAGAAACGGGAAAGTTGTCATCGTGTGAGCAACGAATCGGTGGCTAACCCAAAACTCCCATCAACCAACACGTGTCCAGCGTTTCTTCGGAGACCCGTAAGCAATTTCGATCCAGTGAGACTAACTGTCGGAAGCACCCGAGTTCCCGGTTCATCGACTGCAACTATACGGCGACGATAAGTGGGGAGCATCCGAGTTCCAAAACACCGCAACCGGACGATCCAGGACCGAATCTGATAGCAGCCGGAGGTGCGCAACGGGCCCTACACTCGACACATTTTCATTTAACACGCAAGTGTATCAAACAAGTTGTAAATTAGTAGGGTATTAGGGACGTTAAACCTGAGAAACCTCGGCAAGGATTGTGCCGACCCTGGGACTGGGTAGAGTATTGTGTGACTGAGCGGGCGGTAACGAGAGATAGTTACATACCAGAGACCTCGTTGCGATGCGACAAACAGGAACTGTAGAAGAATTCTACAGCAAGTTGTCGCATATGGTTTCACTTTGAGCGAACCTATTGAACTTAAACGAAACAAATTTACAAGTAAAATCTGCGAAAAACCAATTTTTCCAGCAGATGGGTCTGAAAGTTTTCCTATCTGGGTTAAAAGATCCTTTGGGACCAATAATCCGTGCCCAAACTCCGGAAACCACGAAGGAAGCATTACGCCTATGCCTCGAAGAGGGAATCTATCAGTACGCTAGAACCTTTCCCAGGCCACAACCTCCACCTATCCCACCAAAGCCAAGCATGCAAAATTATTTACACGAGGCATAATCCGAACTCGTTCGTAAATGCACCTCCAAGACATTATTCGCCAAAACCTTTCCCCCAAAGACCAAACCAGAACCAATTTCACACCCATAGACCGAATCACAATCAATTCTTTTCATATACACCGAATCGGCATCCGTTCTACTCGCAGCCAAATGTACCGTTTAAACCTACACCGCCGAATCCATTTCACCCTCCAAGAGCCAATCAATTCCAACCACGATATCCGAGCTATCCTAACCAGCAACAAGTACCAACTCCTATGGAAGTCGACCCTTCCATCAGAAGTAAAGCCGTCAATTACATCAACAGAAATCATCGTCCTAATTATCATGAGGACGACGCCAATAATAACGAACAGACGTTGGTCTACGAGTTCTCCCCGGACGTGCCACCGCAATACTGGACACCGGAATCCTGCCCCCAGTATGCACAGTATCCTGCATGTGATCTAAATTCCTACCAATACAATCCATACCCCGAATCGCCCACTAAAACCCAAGAAATAAATACAGATCCACCCATAGAACCCATCGCTAACACTAACCCCGATCCCGAAATGGTCGAGGAATTAAATTTTCACCTCACCTTAATAACATAATAACCGTACATTTCGGTCAAAACATCAAAAGGCCCACTGAAATTCCTGATCGACACTGGCGCGAATAGAAATTATATTAGTCCGACACATGTTAACTTGGTCTAATGTCGCTCTACCGCACCTAGAACTGTTCGGAACCTCAACGGAACACACACCATAGACCGCTTCACTGAATTCAACCCTTTCATCAATATACCTGGCACAAAAAACCTGAAATTCTTCATATTCGATTTCCACCCCTTCTTTGATGGCCTGATTGACTATGAATCTCTGCAACAGACCAAAGCAACCATTATCACTACATCAAACGAATTGAAATTCCTCGGAGGAAATATTCAAATACTGCGAAAATACCCCGACAGCTTCTCAATCAAACTAAACGCACATGAGGAAATGGAAGCGGAACTCCCTACTCTCGTAGATAATGGAGATTTTATCGTAGAAAATCCACTCCCACTAACGGATGACGTTGTCGTGCTGCCCGGCTTATACCATTAAATTTAAAAACACCCAATTCAAAGCTCGTTAAATGACGCCAACAGCTGACCGAATACGATTTCGATATTAAACATCGCCCAGGCAGGCAGAACGTTGTCGCTGACGCGTTGTCAAGAATCGAAATCAACATAAATGAAGACAGTTCGGATGGCGATACCGTTCACTCGGCAGATACCGATGAGTCGGAGTTTATCCCGTGTACGGAGCTACCGCTAAATGTCTTCCATAACCAGATCATACTAAAAATGGATGACCAAGATTACGAAGAATTCGAAGAAGTCTTTCCCAGAATGCACAGGAGAATATTAACTAAACCCTCATTCGGAGTCCCAACTTTAATTCGTATCTTCCGCGAATACATAAACCCCGGAAAGGTTAACTGTATTCACTGCCCCGAACGTCTCATTCCATCTCTGCAAATAGTCTACAAAAACTATTTCAGCAGGTGTAAAACATTCAAGGTGAAAATCACCCAAAAAATCTTAATTGATGTGAAAACCGCCGAAGAGCAAGACCGCCTCATAGAAGAAACCCATGAAGTCTTTCATAGAGGCATCCAAGAAAACAAATTGGAGATAGCGAGAAGATTTTTCTTTCCCAGAATGAAACCCAAAAAAAGAAAATTCCTTATAATGTGTGAGACATGCAATAAAAGTAAATACGAACGGAAACCATACGAAGTAAAGTTCGGCGAATCACCAATCCCTAAACAACCCCTTGACATAATCCACATGGACATTTTCATAGCACAACAGAATTCGTTCTTTTCAGTAGTCGATAAACTGTCTAGATTCGCTACACTAATCTCGATTAAATCCAGATCCATTCCCGACGTCCGCAAAGCCATTCTAAAGTACTTTAGCACATACGGAAAACCAAAAATCATCGTTTCGGACAACGAGTCTGCCTTTATATCCATAGAAATTAGAGGTATATTATCTGACCTCAATATTCAACAATACTTTACACCTTCCAATCACAGCCAAACAAACGGAATCGTCGAGAGATTCCACTCGACGTTGAGCCGAATTTTCAGATCAAATAGACATAAATTTGATACACTGCCCAACAAAGAAATATTCCTGATATCTTGCACATTATACAACAATACCATACACACAGCGACAAATTTAAAACCGTGAGAAGTTTTTTACGGTATTAAGGACGGTCAAGAAAGACTGTTAGACGCCAATGCCATCATAGAACTAAGAGACAAGCTATACGACGAGACGACACTCAAACTGGCCAAAAATCAAAAACAACAGAACGAATATCACAACGCCAAGAGAGAAGAACCACCAATCCTAGAAGCCAACGAACAAGTTTTCAATCGGATCCAAGAGATCAAAACGTAACAAAAGGATCAGTTCGAACCCGTGCGAGTCTCTCTTGACAAGAATCAGACTAACAAAGACGACCGAGAACGCAAACTACACAAATCCAAACTCCGAAGAATTCTAAAATAATATCATTCCACTAATTCGTTTCTCCTTTATTCCTCAGGTACTCGAGCCCCAACTCTACGACCGCAGAAACCTCTCGAACATAGTAATTAAATTTCTAATACACTTTGTAATTACAGATGAAGCTCCACGCCGTACTAGTAATCACCTTATATCTCTCTCATAATCCAAGCCATGCCTTCCGTTCTATTTAAATTTCCAACCTACATCTCAACCCAGGACTAGTAACTATTCAAAATGGCTACAGCTTCCTAAAAATAGGCGAACACAAATTATTTCACGTAATCGTTCTCGACAGATATACTCCTATTCTTGACAAACTACTATCTAGCATAAAAGATATAGAAATTTCACAGAAATGACCGAACTGCTGCGGATAAAGTTACGCAGACCTCAGAATCTTCTCGAAGAAATGTTACCAAGAAGATCTAAAAGAGGATTGTTTGACTTTATTGGCAGCGGAATAAAAAAAATCACGGGAAACCTAGATTACGATGACCTCGTCCGTATATCGCAAGACCTCGAACACCTCCAGAGTAACAAAACACTATAAATTAGAAAAAATAATCAGCAAGTCAAGGTAAAAAATCAACTTCAGGATAGAATAAACGTGATCCTCAACGTACTCAAGAAACAACAGGAACAAATTTCCCAACACCTAATGACAGCCATGAATGAAATCGACACGAGAAGAAATTTCTCCTTAGTAAGGCAAATACTAAATGTAAATCTCAATATTGATCTTCTATCAAACCACCTACAAGAAATATTCGAAGCCATTCATCTAGCAAAACTGAAAGTTATATCCAAGCATATCTTATCAACCAATGAACTAGATTTTGCAATTAAGAGATTCGAGGAACAAGGTATAGCGATAACTAGCACAGACGAAATATACAATTTCCTATAACTAACAGCATTTCACAATCAATCACTGTTATCTTTTATTGTCTCAATACCGCAAACTGAAAATTCTATTTATAACCACCTATTACTAGAACCGTCCGCGTCCACTGCCCTGCAGAGCATCTCAGCCACCTACTTCGTTATATCCGACTGTCAGCGAGTGCAAAACAATTACCCGTGTACCCCCGACAACCTGGTAAACTTCACTGGAGATCCTTGCTTTTCCAAGTTGCTTCAAGGATCGTCCGGAAACTGCACCTTCTTAAAATGCACAAATCCCACCGGAATAATCAAACTCACCAACAACCATCTTCTACTTAAACAAGTTAAATCTTTGGAAGTGAAGTCATCCTGCGACTAAAGTGATAGGAACCTCTTCGGTACCTTTTTATTAGAGTTTCATAATTGCTCAGGCTTATGAACGATACGCAGTATAATAACATCGAGCTGGTCAGGACCGAACCGATGACCATCTTGTCCCTCGATGGCCTCGTCATATACGAAAAACATTCCGAGTCCACCTTGAACGTAACAGACATCCACCTAACCAACAGAAAAATAATCGAGGAGATCAACTACACGAGCAACCTAAAGACAGGCGTATCAATCACCATGTCTACTACAAGCATTGTTGTTGCAATAGCTATCGCTTTGATCCTTATTCTACGGAAAAGGTCACGTAGCGTGCAACAAACTATCAATATTCAATCAGATACAGTAACAAAGGCCAACACCCCGGCAAAAGGCAATAAACCAGAGCAAATCTTGAATCGGGACGATTCAATTCCTAAGGAAGGACGAGTTATGTTCAAAGGTCTCGGCGAGTACGCGTAGCTTCAGTCAGCAATTCCAATTACTGTAACAGTAGTTGGAGCCAGGGCTCAAAAGACCACTAAATAAAATTAATTCATTCTTGTTTGACAGCCAGTACAGTCCAGTCGTGTTTGGTTATATATATATATATATATATATATATATATATATATATATATATATATATATATATATATATATATATATATATATATATATATATATATATATATATATATATGAGCACGTGAACAATCGGCTTTTTAACAGTTCTTGATGAGGTGATCAAAATTTTGAACAAAATAATAGCTTAGTTTATACAAACATCTCTGCATCTCTGAGAATGCATCTATATAGCTATCTATAAGCATTTAATGATCACTTACTAGCATTTCTAGGAAAAAAAGGGATTTCTTCCACGATGAAAGTGAATTTTAGGGCACCACAATGTAAGTTATATGATCCTAAATGATTATTTAATCTCTGAGAATGCATCTATATAGCTATCTATAAGCATTTAATGATCACTTACTAGCATTTCTAGGAAAAAATGGGATTTCTTCCACGATGAAAGTGAATTTTAGGGAACCACAATGTAAGTTATATGATCCTAAATGATTATTTAAAATAAAACATAGACAATAATTATTATTTGTTTATTTATATCAAAGAAAGCCCTTTCATTGAGAATCATAACTATTCCATGAGAATGTGAAAGTGGTTTAGATTGAACTTAATATTATTTTACTGTGATTTTGACGTGGTGGAATTTGCAATCAACATATAAAAATTTTGAAAAGCATACGTTTCTTTTTAAATCTTATTAATTTTACCAGAGAAAAATAATAATGTTCAGTTATGTATCGAAAGCTACATTATATTTATGAAAAAGATAATATTTCAAAACTGTGTTACAGACATGCAATATAAACGTGCTTTTCCCATGGTACTAAAAAGTTACCAAATAAACGTTATCGCTGCTAACATCACTGCTAGCTTTTGCATAAAGTACAAATTCATATCTTTAAACAATGATTTCAACCCTAGATTTTCTTTCAGTGTAAAATTATGAAAACCGGTTAAGCCATTTCTAAGGAATTGGAGTGATTGGAGTACACGATTGCTTTTTTTCGATAATTCCGAAATCTGGAACGAAGATTTTTTTGCTAGAGTTTCTGGAAACACGACTTCTGATCGGAGCACCGGAGACCTGTAATGTTTATATACCATTCAACCAGATAGAAAAATGTCTGTTGCAGCAGCCCTAATTTTTCCAAAGAAATCTATATCTTAGCTAGTACAGACAGTAGACCAGTAGAGTTATTGCAATGCCCACGGCTGGCTATTTCAACATATTGCATCAGCCAGGAAAAAAACGGTATCACCGATCGAATTAATTGATCATGTACATAAGCGACGCGATCGCAGTGAATTCACGTGTACCCATAGCTGGTAGTTATAGGTGGTAGTATATATATATATATATATATATATATATATATATATATATATATATATATATATATATATATATATATATATATATATATATATATATATATATATATATATATATATATATATATATATATATATATATATATATATATATAAATATAGCTTTTTGTTAGTTACATAGATTTGAGTATAAAAGGGTCGGTTTTTGATTTGAACAAGGCTTTTTTCTTAATTCTACTGTAAGAGTAATGCTCCTTGGGCGACCGGGTAACACCGTGATCAAACATGGACACCATTACTCGTGCCAAAAGCAGTAATTAAGGCAAAGAGCAGTATAACAGCAGTATAGCATAACAGTTAGGACAGGCACAAAATTATGTGCTGTTAGGGCGTTAAAGTGGAAAAGTTATTAGAAGAATAAAAAGAAAAAAAAAAGAATTTAAAGTGCGGTCTATAAGTGCATTAAAAGAAATACCCCTCTCGCCGCTCAGTCTGCGCATTGTGGTGACAGCGAAAAAAAAAGAACATTTGAAAAAAAATATACGGAACGCTATTCGAGAGGAGGTATTGTGCCGCGAGTGAATTTAAAATGAAGACAGTTATAATCAGGTGAGTCTACATTTTTTTATATATATACAGTGGACAAATAAATGCACGGCAAGGCAGGTTTATGAACTCAGCAGTCTGTACATTGTCGGTACCAGTGATATCCGCGGTCATGTTGAAAATTTGAGTTTCTATTTCTTCACTTCGGTCAGGTTTGCGAACGCTAGAGTGAAAAAAAAATTAGGATTTATTACGCGAGCAGATGTTAGAATAAAAGCGGTCAGGTACATAATTGACTGAGTGCATACGAAGTTCTGATCGTACTAATAATCAACGTCCGCGCTGGCATTTCGGTGCTAATGAAAGCACATAATATATAGATTGACAAAACGAGCAAACGCAGCAGATACTATCGCGTACACATATCGACGATAATATCATTGAGTAGCCATTGAACTTGATGGGCGCGCGAATGAAATAAAATAAAAACAAATAACGAGCGTCGTGTGTCCGACCGGCGTTCATGCTTACAGGGTGGCAAGTGAATCACCGATTTCAATACCCCATTTTTTTATATAAAGGCTCAAATCGCAGCTGTTTAATTTGTCTTTAATGTTCTTTATTTCAAAAAAAAAAAACAAACTTTGAATGAACGTATAAATTAGAAATAATTTCTTGTTATATGTGCGTATATGGAAAGTCTTGTTTTTAGCCACAAAAGGGTTTTTGGGTAAACGTAACCGGTTTCTTCCGAGTACACATGACTGGTTTTATGGTTGTATACACATGATTGAAAATAAATCAATAAGGAACACCAATTCTGAAAACGGACGCATGCTACAGTGAAATAAAAACAATCTATGCTTGCAGTTTCAAAGCATTTTGTACAGAGTTTGCTTAGTTCCTTCCGAAAGTGAAAGTGGTACTCTTAGTTCGACAGAAAAATGTTTATGTACTGATTTTTGGTTTATATTTACAACTAATCTTCACATATGGGAAATACTGGAGCAAGTAATTTTGAAATTATCCTAAATGGATCAGCTCGGTAGAATTAATGAAATTGGCGAATATATTGTGAAAGAGTACGAAAATCTCTATTAAAAAAAACTAGACCCCGATCATTAGCTGCGATAATTGCAAAAAGAGAGACCCTTCTCGACGCATTCAGGGAATTAGAGAGCCTAATTGGTGGTTACGAAGCGCGTCAGTGTAGACTGTTGGAATACATTAACAGATCAGTTTGAAAACGTAAAAACAAAATACGACGCGGCAATTAGAATATTAGACGAATCCACTATTATCGAGGCCGAGCAACTATAATCGCCCGCATTACAATTAAGTGTGGATTTAGATACAAAAAAGCGCGCCGGTAACAGCTCAAACACCGCAAACATGAGCCAAAATAGGAACGAAAACGCCGAAAGATATCGATTTCCGATGCAAACGGCGATACAATGTATTCCAGAGTTTCATGGTTCAGTGGATGAACTCGAACCATTTTTAATACAAATAAGCTATTTCGCAGACGAAATACCATTGGGGGAGGATCAAAAACCACTATTAAATGTGGTGTTGATGAAATTGAAAGGGAAGGCAGCGTCATTCATAAACAGAATACGAGCCAACACATGGGAAGTAATGTTTCAAAATCTGAAAAGACAATTCAGCATAAAAATAACCGTTGAAGGCATTTTACAAAAAATAGAGACATTAGAGCAAAGACCGTCGGAGACATTTACAAATTATGCTGATAGAGCACTGCAAATTTAGGAATGTATCGAAGAGATGCAACGAGATCAACACGAAGAAAGTTCCTTGGCAGATAGGAGCTTGAAAATACATTTCATTGGGGGATTACGAAACGCAAGCTTGAAACAGGCAGCGAGTAGATCAGCATACAAAGAACTAGCCGAACTGGTAAATTTACCACACGGTTTAAAAGACTATTCACGGAACGACCGAAATCAGCATTTTCGCGAAAAATTTAGTTGATTTGCTGATTTTAGTTAGTTATTTTTTGAGACAACTAAAAAAATCTTACTTTTGCTGATTTAGATTTTTTATTCTCATTCCCTTAATAATAATAAAATATTTGTTGAAATGACTATTTTTTTTAGTTGAATTCACAAATTAAACGTACTGTCATTTCTTAGCTAAGGCACACTTCATATCCAGTCAACTAATTTTTTAGTTGAATTAAAGAAATACAATGTTGTTTTCAACCAATATGAATGGTTGAATTGGCTTCTGCAATCTGCAGCTATATGGCGCCCTGTCACCGAAACGGTAACACCTTAATGACTACTAGCCACTAGATGGCACACTACTGCCGAAAAAAATTTAGACGCGGTTGTCTTTTCTATATTGGCAGGTATAAATACGATGTTGTGTTGGAGAAAAAGACATAAACGAAACGTAAACATCTTTTTGAATTTTTTTTCTTCTAAATCACTGTTTTCTTTATTCTCACTGAAAACTTTGAGCACTCGGAAAACAAAAACCGAATACAAATAGTACACCGGACGACGTAGCCCGGAATGAGAAGATACAAAAATACATCATTTGACGTGTACAATTAGAATGCAACATTCGAAACTCACTTCACTGTTTCGCGTAAAAACATTATTACCCACAATCGCTTTAACTGCGCACAAATTCTGAATAAATACACTTTCCACTAACAGTTTACGTCATTTTTACATATCGGTTTAGAAAATTATATAGGGATATATCGTAACACATACGAAAAGCATCTGAACAATTTGCGAGCAGTTTCAACAAGACTGTCCCTTTTAGCTTTTTAATGGATTGTTTTGCTTTGACACTGCTGTCCTTCAGTAATGACGGTGATAGATAAATAGAATCAAAGTTTCTGATTTTAATAACGAAATTAGTTGTCAATGAGAATTTCGTGTTGGATTGAAATATTGCTGGTTTGTGTCCAGAATATTTGCCAACTAAACACATTCTCTAAAAATAAGAGTCTTTTTCGGCACAGTAAATTCTAAATTTTAACTAATTTTATAGTTATTTTGGAAATTTTGTTGTTAAAATCAACTAATTCAAAAACAGTAATACGAGTTAGGCGCAGAGCTAATTTCGGTCGTTCCGTGTTTGAACGGAAGAATATTCGCAATTCCAGAACATAAAATATGGGGATTAGTTTTAAATGGATCAAGTAAATCACTAACCGACACAAAAATTCTATTAGATGGGTTTCAGTAATTGTCCCGAAGACATGAGAGGTGCGAAAAACATTCAGATGATTTCCTACCGAAATATGCAGAAAATTCCCGAATCAAATGTATTGAGGTTCATCGCAGAAAAATTTGATAAAATTTTCACCCTATACGCACCAGAAAAAGACAGAATGTGGGTACCAGAAAAAGATCGCGAAACTTTATTGAAAGAGTTCCACGATGCTCCTCTAGGTGGACATGTTGGAAGTAAACGAATGGCAGAGCGTATGAGTCCACTATTCCAATGGACTAATATGCGCAAAGATATCGAAAATTATGTAAGACAATGTGATTCTTGTCAGAAGAATAAAATTGGCCGTTCGAATAAAATTCCAATGAAAATCACTACGACATCATTGGAACCATTCGAAAAGCTGTACATGGATATAGTAGTACTCCCAGAGTCTGACTGGGGTAACAGATATGGCCTTGTTATGCAAGACGATCTGACTAGGTATTTAGTTATAGCACCGATGGAAAATCAAGAGAGTTCCACGGTTGCTAAAACTTTTGTAAATAACTATATATGTAGATTTGGGACAACAGCTGAATTAGTAACAGACAATGGGTCCAATTTTGTTAGTTCATTAATGAAAAATATCTGCAAATTTTTAAAAATTAAGAAAATTACTACTAGTACATATCATCCGCAGGCAAACCTCGTCGAAAGATCAAATAGAGAATTAAAAAAGGCGGGTGGGTAATGTCAGAGACATAACTGGATGTCGTGAATACGAATACAACTGACATGTTCCTTAACACTTCCGGATATCAATTAGTTGATCAATTGTATGAATTATGTAAGCATTCCCCTTTTTCACATTTTTCGCAAAAACAAAGAAGGCTTCACTTGTTCTCGATTACTGTGAATTTCACACAGTGAAAAGTGCAAAAATCTAACCAAACTGTTCGAAAGCGAAACTAGCTGTGCAGACGACACAAAACACATCTGGTCGTAGTGGCGATAGAATCCAAACTGATTCAATTTTTGTTAAGAGATTTCTTTTTATGTGATTTCGTTTGTAGCTTTTTCACTAATGGGCGGGTTCTAACGGCTAAAAAAATAACCGCATACAGAATTTTAATGTCGATTATTTCATTTCGAATTTGCATAATTTATTGAAAGAAACTATCTATATGCTGTAGGGATTCGTTTCTAGCATTCAGAACGACCAAATTAAGGAACTCACTACGATATTCAACACTTTTCGGAACATTTTTCTCGAACGATTTGTTGTACAGTAGCAGATATTTTGTTCTCTTCCTCAGAACGCGTTCTGTTTGGCTGGTGTTGACATGGGTCAAATGAGACAGGTTTTTCAATAGTGCACTATTGAAATACTTCAATGCTTTTGCTATACACGTTTAAGTTGAAAAATTTCGATTCTATTGGTAGTTAGATTATATAAATCCTTCTACAGATCACTGAGCTATGAGCTTTAAAAATACGAGAAAGGCAAACGCGCCTTATGAATTATTCTCTTTGATACTCGTTTATACCAAACATTTCAGAAAAGTTTAATTTTGAACAATTTGAGATTATGTCACAAAACTGAAAATTGTATCATAAAATTGTGATCATATTTCCGATGGCATGTAGTAAAAACTATGTTGATTCGTTAGATACAACAATAGATATTCACGATCAAAAACTTATCACTCTCTCAGAGGGTAAATTTTGAAAAGGCACCCCATAGTAAAGTAAGTCGTATTCACGACAAAACATATCTTAGACAATATGTGGGTAACGATCCTAGAACATGGGACCAACTTTTACCATTTTTTACATTTGAGTATAATACTACGATTAACGCATCAACGGGTTACACTCCGTTTGAGTTATTACATGGGAAACGAGCAAATATTCCTAATTCAATGTACAAATATAACAATGATGGAATGTACTATGAAGATTATGTGAATGAAATGCGATCATCGTTCAAGCGATTGCATCATCAAGCACGAGAAAATTTAATTAAATCAAAAGAAAAACGTAAGGAGCTGTATGATAAAAACTCCAACGAATGGCAACCAATGTGGGGAGACTTAGTGTTAGTCAAAGCCAATCCCACAGGCGCAGGCCAAAAATTGCAATCACTTTGGAGAGGACCATATGAAGTAGTCGCTCTACCTAGTGAACAAACACCAACGATTAAAAATGGAAACAGGCTTGAGAAGATCCACAATAATCGCTTGAAAAGAAATACCGAATGATTTATACAAAAAAAATTTTGTTCACTCTATAGATTCTTTTAACTAAAAAGGTAACCGTTAATACAATATAATAATAAAAGAAATAATGAGATAAAGATCGTTTGTTTGTTAATCATGAAACAGTGTAACAAAAGAGGCTTTTAAGAGACTTTTGGAACACAAAATCAAGATGAAATTCAAGTTAACAAACTATGAAAACATATAGCGAGAAAAAAATATATATTCAGCAAAACGATTTGGCTGGATATGCACCATAAAAAAAATGTAGATAAAACTACGGAATAGATACTACTAAAACTAAAAGTACTTACATCCTTTGGAAACGAGAGTAACCATTGACGAACTTTCGCTGTTCGGTTTTGTATAAAAACTAAAAGAAAAAAAATATATATACACTTAATCCGTGAAAATAATTAAACTACAAACCCGCCACTTTCGCTGTAAGGAAGGTAAACAAAGTGAAAACAAAGACCGGCAAGCGAACACACAGAGAAAACAAAAACAACGACGACAATTTAAGACACACGGTCCTCCAGGCCGCGGTTCAGGGATTGATTTTCACCATGATCGCGTAACGTTTCTAAAAGAAAAAAAATAATAATAACACCACGATTCACAAGAGATTTTTCTTCGCATTTATTGGCCTAGATTTTAATAATAACACCACACGCCTAGAATTTTTTTCTCCTTTTCTTCTTCACGCACTGCTTCATAAGCCTTGCCTCGCGAGCAGCGGGATTCAATCCCACTGCTCGATGCGCAGACGGCGCCGGACAACGGCCGCCTCTTCACCCGGGACGCATAAGTCGCCGGTCCACCGGCTGCCGCGGTGGATGAAGCGGCGTAATTTCTCAAGTGGGCCAAGCCCGGGGCGGACATAAGACACCCGCCCGGGCCCCAAAATTAGCCGCATTGCGGCATGATCCTCCTCGGTCGTAGGGCCTGGTAACGTCGCAAGGCGCCAGCGGCGGCGCACCCACGCTATCACTTCGGCCACAAGCTCTGCGCGGCTGCAGCCAGTACCTCTGAGGAGGTAGTGGCCAAAGAGCATATGTAAAAACGGTACACTGGCGACAATTGAGGACGCCACGGTCCCTGGATAGAAGTCCAACCAACGGCGCAGGTGCGCCAGCTAGTAAAACACACAAAGAGAGAAAAAAAAATATAACAATAATTGGCGAAAATCGAAAAAAAAGAATCAAATTTTAATATTGAAGTTCTGCTTACCTGGATCACACGGGTGCTCTCGCACCAGCTATCGGCCGCACTTAAGTCATCCGTTACAAATGTTCGGCGAAACATGTTTACTATTCGAAGAGCTCAAACTAAATGAAATCAAGTTAATCAAAAGAATGGAAGCGAAAGACCAGGAGTGGATATCGCAAAAGTAAGCAAAAACCGACTTTATTATTCGTAACGACGTACATTGAGTTTAGATCTTAACGCCGACGAAGCATGAGCGGGCCATAAACGGCCGACGTGAAACTGTAATTTAAGAATCTTCCTGGAAATCATAGCAGACAAACTCGGCGATTGTTTTGCGGACATATACAATAAAACAATCTATAGCGGGCAATTGTCTCGAAAAGGCAGGAAAAATGACACCCCGATAATAACGAGCATCTATAGAATAGGTAAACGAACAACCCACGCGCCGACCAAACTGGGTCAATGGCAGCGGTGCGGGCCAACACGAATTGTAGCATACACTGGCGCCAATCGCAAATAACAAATCGAATGCTTTATGGTTATAGTTTGTAAGAATTTATAATTGATTTTTTTCCCACTAGGACTTAGTTTGAATGAAAGTTTTTTTTTAAAGCCGATAAGTATGATGTTCTTTACCGTAGCCACTTTTGACATCAAATAAGCTTAGAAAAAAAAAAATAAAATAAACAATACAAGGAATGTGAGGGGCTTTCATGATATTTTCCCAGAATGTATGCACAAGATTTATACAAAGAAAAAAAAATGCCAATGGAGTCGCAACTATGCATTTAATCAACTTTCAAATTAACTCAGTTTCAAATCATTACACATGATACATACTTTTTACCGCGCCTAACACACGAACCATACGAACAATGAACTTACGATAGCATTTTTTTCCATTCTCGAACATAACTAAATAAAGCTATAACTTCTAATCTGATAGTGCTGTAATATTTGGACTATTGACACTGGCTCTAGGATATTCCATATTGAAACCAAGCAAAAGCAAAATGACGAGGCACAATTACCACCTAATGGCGCGCTACCAAAACTTGTATTAGAGGAACTGGATGACACAAAAATTACCATGGGAAAATTCAATATTAGGGTGAGTCTAGACTTAAAGCAGATTGATACAGAAAGATACAGTATAGGGAATCTACTCGAAGAATACACGAGTGTATGCGAAACATTAACAAAAAACACTGAACGAAACGCATGTGAAGCTATAAAGATAATGTTAGGTGTAGAGAACGACAAACTACAAAAAAGGGTGATTTAATAAGAACGTTATATTCTCTGAGGAAGCGACGAAGCATATGGAGTGCAATAGGGCTCATGGACTCAGATGACAGGTCGAGACTCGACATAGACATGGATAAACTACGAGGTAATGAGGAAAGGCTGCAAGGAACCGTCTATGAACAGACTGGAAGTATTAGTGCAATCTACGACCTGGTAAATAGGTCATTAATCAATATAGATAAAAAAACAATAAAAATGTACGACCAAAGCGAATTCTTAAAAAAAGGATATTAGGAATCATATTAACTTCACGGATGTTGTGAAAGAGTCATTACTTACCGAAACGAAATTAAATAGTATGGGGACAATTATCCAAAATAGAATTAGAATATCACAACAGAAGCAAGAAATGCTTCTAAAAGTCTTGATAGAAGAGTCTAGTACGCTGGACGTTGTTGCCGAGGTAATCGAACTGGACAACCTACTATCGAAGATGGAACAATACGAAAAGTCACTACCAGAAGCAGTGGAATTTTTGCGCACACGAGATGGATATTTATCTCCGCAAGTGCTCAAGTTGTTCGACGTATCACATGAAATAGGCAGTCGACACATGTTACATTTAAATATAAAAACACCACTAATTAAAAAAACGCCTTACAAAGCATACAAAGGCAGCGTAACGCCAGAGTTAAAAGGTAATCTAGTGACGTTTATACATTTAGAGAAAGACATAATAATTAAGCAGGGAGATAAAGAATGGGGGTTCATAACAGACATTGGAACGTATAATAAATGTTTCGCGATACAAGGAATGAAAATTTGTTCATTAGAAGAAATCGAGATAAACCTAGCGGAAAGTGACAAATGTATAACTAAAATATTGTATAAAAGCCTAAGAGACTCATGCGAAGCACGAACTATGAAACTAAATCACATAATGTGGTTTGAGTCAGCGCATACAAATGAATGGATATATAGTGCTCCAACGAAAGAGAAGATAAGCATAAATAACAACAATGTTACCACAACTAGGGAAATAATTGGAATTGGCGCTATCAAACTAAACCAAGGAATGACCTTGGTAACCGACGAAGTAAAAATAGGTAATTCTCAAGGACGGAATAGAAACAAGACAATCTATCTCGAAAATATAACATATGTCACACCGGAAAGCCTGATTAATTGGAGGCACAAGAATATAGGATAATAAGATTTTCACATTTATTGATAATAAACGCCTTTTTGACTTGGGTATTGACGTTAAAAGAATAATAGAACACCGAACAATATTAGAGAATGTAATATATGCGCCCCTGGAACAGCCGTGGATTACGATGAGTACAGTAATTATCATATGTGGTATAGTAACGACGATATGTGCGTTCTGTCACAAAGGAAAGTTTTCATGTTGTACTAAAACCAAAATAGTGCATAACGGCAAAAGTGGATCATCGAATGACATGACCCACACAAACAAGAAAAAATTAAAAGAAGAACAAACTCAAGAAACTATAAATATTCCTTGTATCACTAACACTAGAAGAAACACTGTCGGAACAATGGTAGCAGGAACGGTCACAGCAGAAACACATGCACGCGAAATCGATGGTCAATCGAATAAAGACGCAAATATACTAGAAAAACCAGACACGCAACCCTCAAAACCGAAAACTAAAAACAAAAGCACTCGAAATATCGTAGTGATTTGAATAGTCTTTGTTTATACTTATGGGCTGTCAGCGTATGTGCAAGAATGATTGAAGCAAAAGGTATAAAGGAATGACTGGACAAGGGAAGCGCGCCCCAGAATGATTGAAGAAGAATGTCTAAATAAGCTCCACGAAAAAAAAATATCTGTATATATGAGACAAATAACTAAAAGACAAATCCAAGTATATTTCTAGGTCTATTTAACAGCCTAAAACCCGGACTCCGTTCGAAAGGAAGAAGGAGTCGCGGTCACAAGCAGACCATCAGCCTAGATGCATAAATGAAGGACGAAAGACGAATATGAACGAGGGGAAAATGTGGTAATATTCGGCGTGTAAAGAAAGTTGTTTTAAAAAAGAAAAAAAAAGAATATATATATATATATATATATATATATATATATATATATATATATATATATATATATATATATATATATATATATATATATATATATATATATATATATATATATATATATATATATATATATATATATATATATATATATATAAATAATTTAGGAACAACAATGCAACAATCTTCGCATGCCACGACTTTAACGAAACGATCTACTTTTACAGGATGGGGGAAGCTAATACTATATCGATTGCCGAAGATATATTTATTTATGAGTTGTAAGAAAAAAAAACGAGCAATATTATCAGTCATGAGTCTAAAATTATATATGAAATTTGATTTGTGTTAAAACTCAGTGGAAATAATGCATTATAGAAAGGATAACAATTGAGTGTTAGTTACAATTTATAGTTATGCTCATGCAAATTTATTAAGAGATTAGTTCTAGAAGAAATAAAAGCCCTGGCCAACGTGTGCGTCCAACGTATTCATCGCGGTCTTGTAAGAAGGAAGGATGTCGGTAGCATAGCAAAGCTACCTAAGAGAAGGAGAGGGTGTGGTCGAATGCGGTGGAAAGTCGAAGACAAAGGGGACCGTGGACCCATCAAGATGTCGGAAATATGAACACAAGAGCCAGTAAATCGGAAGAAGGTGCAGATTCGGTATTGGGGACCATAGCAACGAATTGAAGTAAAACGCAGTCAACACAGTTAAAGACGATGCGCGGGTGCAGCACAACAGTCCAAAGTGCTATCCCATATCTCTCACGAAAGAAGACAAGAAGGAAGTGAACGCAGTCAACACAGTAAAAGACGATGCGCGGGTGCAGCACAACAGTCCAAAGTGCTATCCCATATCTCTCACGAAATAAGACAAGAAGGAAGTAAACGTAGTCGACACCGTCGGAAATGATCTGCGCGGGGGTGCCACAACAATACAAGGTACTACCCCGTCTTTCACTCAAAGCTCAACTGAGTGCCATAAACAAGCATAGGAAAAGAATCCAATGAGCATTAGGAAAGCGACCACGAAACCAGACGAAACATTTTTGGAGATACGCTAGAAGCCTCAACTCATCGGGCAGAATAATGCAGTAGTTTCGATGACACTTAAAACTCAAACGAAACAGCGATTAATTCTTAAACTATGGTCAACAAACCGAAGGATACTAACTGAGATGTTTGACTATGAGAACCAGACGAGAAGAAGGAGCTACCATGGAGGAAATGACACGGCACCCAGAGTCCAAGACTAGCAACCGTTCGATCACCCCACCCCACAGAGAAGGTTCAGACAAAAGCGCCTACAAGGCGGCACTGGGACTGGAATGGAAGCACACGCTACGTCATTATAAGGCTAGGGAAGCTAACTTAATCAAATA
This sequence comes from Malaya genurostris, assembly GCF_030247185.1. Lineage (NCBI taxonomy): Eukaryota > Metazoa > Arthropoda > Insecta > Diptera > Culicidae > Malaya > Malaya genurostris. Next base: position 171,583,000 of record NC_080571.1, read on the forward strand.
TTTAAATGAAACAAAGTGAATATGTAAACAAAAAACAAATGAATATGTAAACAAAAAAAAAGGAACCAAAAATTATTGATCTATTGTAACGGCAATCTTAGAGCTAAAAGTTTTACATTTCGTTAACATAACGTGTTAAGTTTTACATTTCGTTAACATAACGTGTTACTACCCACGCAAGCAACTTGATGGTATCATCAAGCTCAGTAAGTAAGGGGGCATGCAGCAGCCTTAATTTTTCCAAAGAAATCTATATCTTAGCTAGTACAGACAGTAGACCAGTAGAGTTATTGCAATGCCCACGGCTGGCTATTTCAACATATTGCATCAGCCAGGAAAAAAACGGTATCACCGATCGAATTAATTGATTATGTACATAAGCGACGCGATCGCAGTGAATTCACGTATACCCATAGCTGGTAGTTATAGGTGGTAGTTAGTCAACCAGATATATATAAATATAGCTTTTTGTTCGTTACATAGATTTGAGTATAAAAGGGTCGGTTTTTGATTTGAACATGGCTTTTTTCTTAATTCTACTGTGAGAGTAATGCTCTTTGGGCGACCGGGTAACACCGTAATCAAACTTGAACACCATTACTCGTGCCAAAAGCAGTAATTAAGGCAAAGAGCAGTATAATTTAGCATAACAGTTAGGACAGGCACAACATTATGTGCTGTAGGATAGTTAGGGCGTTAAAGTGGAAAAGTTATTAGAAGAACAAAAAGAAAAAAAAAAAGAATTTAAAGTGCGGTCTATAAGTGCATTGAAAGAAATACCCCTCTTGCCGCTCAGTCTGCGCACTGTGTGTATGTGCATCATCTTCTTAAAGATTTTTCTCTTCGCACAATTTTCTCGGAGATGGCTTAACCGATTTTAACAAGCTTAGGCTCGAGTGAAAGCTTATTACAGGGTCCGGCACTCGAAGTGTAACCAATTAAAAAGGCCATAAATTCAGTTTGGAAAATTACTTTTACTTAATTCAAAGTACAAAAAGTGGAAAAATAATACAAAATTCAAATTCAATTCTCTTTTGCTCGATATGACCATCTTTTGCCTTGACTATGGCCTTGAGACGGTCAAAAAACGAATCGCAAGTTGCCGAATGTGACTTGCAGGTATTTAGGCCCACTCGCGGACAATAACTTTTTTCAGCGCCTCGAGACTGGTGTATCTTTTAGTTCGGACTTTGCTCTCCAAAATGGCCCAAAGAGAATAATCTATTGGATTCGCATCTGGTGAATTCGAGAGCCATTGTGTGGACGTGATGAAGTTCGGAACGTTGTTTTTCAGCCATTCTTGGTTCACTCGAGCTTTGTGAGACGGTGCCGAGTCCTGCTGAAACGTCCATGGTCTGCCACCGAAATGTTTGTCTGCCCACGGCTTCAAAGCAACCTCCAGAATACTTTCCCGATAATATGTCGCATTTACCTTGACGCCAGGCTCGATGAAAACGATTGGAGAGCGCTCATCTGCGCCTACAGCGGCCCAAACCATTATCTGTTGCGGGTGCTGCCTCCTGGTGGCCAATCGATGACTCAAATTCTCGTATGAACGGTCGGTCAAGTAAACCTTATCGTTTTGAGAGTTTACGAATTGCTCAATTGGAAAAATTTTCTCGTCAGAAAATACAATGTTCGGAAAATTGACCGCTTTCGGCCAAACGAAGCAACTTCTTCGCTCTCTCAAGGCATCAAGTCAAGGCAAAAGGTGGTCATATCGAGCAAAAGTAAATTGATTCTGAATTTTGTATTATTTTCACACATTTTGTACTTTGAATTAAGTAAAAGTAATTTTCCAAACTGAATTTATGGCCTTTTTAATTGGTAACACTTCGAGTGCCGGACTCTGTATATACAAGTGCAAATAACTTGGCAATTCATATTTCGTTCTTAGAATTTGCTTTACCCGTCCTCTAAAAATTCCTGCGCTCGGGCCTGCACTGCTATAAGTGACGTTACAGACAAAACGCATTTTTTTCTCCGCTCAATTTTCTCGGATATGACTTAGCCAATTTTAACAAGCTTATGCGCGTTAAAAAGCTGCTATTGAATTGTGCATCATGTTCGAGGAATAATGAACTCCGGAGATATGATGGTATAAGTGACGTAACCGACAAAACGCATTTCTTCGTCGTTCAATTTTTTCCCAGATGGCTGAACCGATTTCAACAAGATTAAGCTCGTTTGAAAGGTACTATTGGGACATTGATCAAGTTCGCGGAATAATTTTGTCGAATATGAATCAACCAATCACTTCAGATAGTGATCGATGATTATGTTCAAATGCATTATTGCTGATAAATTTGGTTTAAGGAATTTTTCCGAATATGTGACGTAAGCACTGAAGCATACTGTTGTGAACTACCCGAATCAATCTGAATGAATTTTCTATTGAAAATGAGCCCAAATTTAAGTTCAAGAATTTTTTCTAGTAAAACAAGACAAAAAGACTCTCCCATCAACAGATTTAAAGTTGGAAAATAGACAAATAATTTTGAAAAACTATCTAGAATTCTAAAGCTAATTGTAGGTAGTTAGAACCTTTAGTTATTAATATATCATCGTCAAGTATTTGTAATAATATTACTAACAAAATTTGCCATCTTCCGCTTCTGTTAGTAAATAGAGATTTCTGTTTACGACAAGCGCAGTCGGTGATTTGTTTGCTATGTTTGATGCATATTATTGCGTGAAGTCCACAACAGATTGGTGTTTCTGACAAGTCTATATGAAAGTTTCCAACGTTGATGCGTATCTACAGATTTCTGCTTTTTTTTAAATAAAATTTTAATTTGACTCATTTGCTTTAGCTTAACGTGGCCGATTGTCTTGTTGTTATAGGAGAAGAAGGGACGCTGTATTAAGGGAGCGGCATACTCCCCTAGAGTTAGTAAAGGAATGTGAGGAGGGTGGGATTTATAAAATATTGATTATGAATTACAATACATCATTCGTTTGTGGCACAAATTTTCTAGTTTTCTGAATCTTCACGTTCTTCAGATTGTAACGAGAGAGATTATCCTTGGCTGAGATGCTGTGTGCTCTGACGTTGATGTGGCGTTTTTGGGTAGTTTTCAGCAACTCAGTCAGTTCAAGCCAGGTGCATGCTCCGAAGCATTGTTTACACAGGTCATACTTTCAGCAGCGTAAAGAAGTGCGATAGAGCTGTAGACGAGAGAGATAGGGAGAGCACTAAACTCGGGCATTGATAGTTTTCAAGAAGTTATAGATGAGAGTCATATAAGGAAGATTTCGAGTTGCCAAGACGTCGCGGACTGGTACGAAGGGTGGTATACCTCGGGCCCGAAGGGAACCTATGAGTTGGGACCTGGCATCACAATACTCGACACACATCCAAACAACATGCTCGATGTCATGATAACCCTCACCGCATTCTCGGCGAGCCCCACACGACGGAGATGCGCGCTGAACATATAATGATTAGACATGAGCCTTGATATTACATGAATAAAGTCACGGCTCACGTCTAACCCCAGGAACCAGGGTTCGTCGACACCTGTGGAATCATTGAGTGTAACAATCGTCCCAGAGTTCCACTATTCCATATATTTTGCCAGCTGGCTAGAGTTTTCTGACGACAGCAACTGAAAAATTCATTGAAGCATATTGGTCTTTCATTGATATCACCTTCTAGTGCGCCCACCTTGGCTAACGAGTCTGCCCTCTCATTGCCCCGTATGGAACAATGTGAGGGGTCCTAAACCAAGGTAATCTGGTATGATTTTGCAGATAAAGCACTCAATTGTTCCCGTATTTTCCCCAGGAAATACGGTGAGTGCTTCCCAGGCTTTACTGAACGGAGAGCCTCAATGGAACCGAGACTGTCCGATACAATGAAGTAGTGATCTATGGGCAGAGTGTCAATGATCTCAAGAGTATACTGAATTGCAGCTAGTTCTGCGACGAAAACTGAAGCTGGATCACTGAGTTTATAGGAAGCGTGAAATTTACATTGAATATACCGAAGCCAGTGGACCCGTCGAGATATGATCGGTCAGTGTAAAACATTTTATTACAGTCGAATTCTTTAAATTTATTATTAAAAATTTTTGGGATCTCTTGAGGGCGTACAGGATCCGGGATTCCACGAATTTCTTCTTTCATGGATGTGTCGAAAAACACAGTAGAATTAGAAGTATCCACAAAATGAACACGATTGGGAACAAACGAAGAAGGATTTATATTCTGAGCCATGTAGTCAAAATACAAGAACATAAAACGGGTCTGTGAATTTAGCTCAACAAAGTTTTTTAAAGTTTTCTATCACCATCGGATTCAAGATGTCGTATTGGATAAGCAATCGATATGAGAGATCCCAGAATCTGTTTTTCAACGGTAAGACGCCCGCCAGCACTTCAAGACTCATCGTATGGGTTGATTGCATGCAACCCAAGGCAATACGTAAACAACGATACTGAATTCTTTCCAGTTTAATAAAATGAATATTCGCAGCGGAACGAAAACAGAAACTCCAGCGCACTTGGTTGTGCTGGCGGTCTAGGGTTCCGTGTCTATTCTCCCGTGTTGTATGTATTAAGTGTTTGAAAGAATCAAGTTTTGGGATGATACTTCTGCAATTCCACTGAAGCACAGTGATCATATCTTTGATTATCATTGGTAAATTATCCATCAAAAGATACAATCGCTGCAAGGAGGGGCCATTGTTCAGTCAACTGTTTTAAAAATGTCCTTACTGTTGGCAGTAGAGCAGTTAGAAGGCTTTTTAGAGGATCAGTAATATTGAAGGCTGTTAATATCCAGTCCACGATATCAGAAAACTTCAATAATCCAGTGTTTGTTTGATTTTCTGGTTGTGATTTGGGATCATTCGGGATTTTTTATGCCCCTGGAAGTGCTGGGTACTCCTTATCATCTCTAAGTTTTATGAAACCAGGAGGTATTTGCTTCGGTTTTGAGTAACGAAGAGGATATTGGCTGCTCGGCTATCAATGGAAGTTGACCATCAATGTCAACTTCCCTTCCTGAGCAGCCTAGAGAGCCGTGTAGTGTCGGTAGCGGTTTCCCAACTTTCTAAGAATAACACTACGGTCCACCTGTACCGTTGGTATATTTGACTCGACTACGTTGATTCTGTAAAGATGATAGTTTAGAGTATAATGATTGGACATGATTCTGCTCATGTTTCGAATGAATTGTCTGGTACATTCGATACCGTAAAACCAAGGGTGAATTTTCACTTTGGGTAATATAGAGTATCACAGCCGTCCTAAATCGCTTGTGTCCCATGATAACTGCCAAGTTTCCATGGCCTGTCTTCGGATTATCGTTCTGTACTCGTCACTGTGGATACCTCTTAATAACACGTTTCTTGTACTAGTCCCACTTTTTGCAAGGGAATCCGCTATCTCATTACCTGTTACTCTGCAATGAGCCGGAACCCATAAAAAAGTCAAATGAATATCTAAACTATCAAGCATTCGGATGGCTTCTTTGATTTAGTAAAGTGCAATCGGGTTATGATATTCGAGACTGATAGCTCTGAGTGCTTCCAGCGCACTCAGGCTATCTGAACATATAACATACCTTCCAGAAGGGTAGTCTTGTAATAAGCGACAAGTATTTAAGATAGCAATGGTTTCAGCGATAAAAATCGAGCAAGGATTCAGTAATTTATAAGACAATTGTGTATTTTTTTTCGAAAATGCCGATTCCTGCACCGGTGTCCGTAAGCGAGCCATCAGTATAGAAAACTTTGCTCGGTTTGTATGATTTCAGCTTACTTTCTACAATACTTTGGGCAATGAGAGGTAGATGTGTTTTTGGAATGTCTTTGAGTTCTACGACTAGAGAGGTATCAATATTGGGGACGTAGGAAATAGTTTCGATTTCAAAATCAAAGTAATTTCTATTTGGTGGGAGTGCAGTTTCGATTGTTATACACATTTTATACGAGTGTAGGAATCGAGAATCTGGTTTTAAGGAAAACAGTTCATCCAATGAGGTAACAACGGGGTGACGACTTAGAAAGCAACCAATCAAAAATCTGCATTCTAGTTCTTGAAAACGGATACTGAGAGGGGATATACCGCACATAACCTCTAGTGATTTTATGTGCGTTGAGTTCGTACTTCCCAGACTTAGTCTCAAGCAGCGGTTTTGAATGCGATGAAGTTTATCCACATGTGTTTTTGCTGCAGAACTAAACACGTGGCAACCATATTCTATAACAGATCGAATGATTGTCTTATAGAGTGTCAAAAGTGTTGTTGGATCATTATGTACAAGATTGTCGATATCGTTCACGTATATGTTATACAAAATAGGACTAAGACAAGATCCTTGAGGTAACCCAAAAAAGCTTTTTTTAGTTAGTCGTAGTGAATTGTTTAAATAAAAATTCATTTCTTTTGTTTCGTTCAGGTTGAATAGGAAATTAGAAAGTGTTACCGGAACATGAAGACTGAGTAGTTTTTTATACAAAATGTCTATGAGCACAGAATCGTATGCACCTTGAATATCTAAAAACACAGCATATACATAGTTCTTCGTGACGCTTGAAAGCTAGCTGTATGTCTGTCGCTAGATGAGATAATCCGTACTGAGTGTTAGACAAAACTTTATTCTTTTCTACCCATAGGTCCATACGGTTCAGTATCATTCTTTCTATTGTTTTTCTTGGACACGATAGTAAGCATATCGGACGGTACGAATCGGGTGATGACGGGTCTTTATGTGGTTTAGGAATCGCCACAGTTTTTACCCTTTTCCACTCTTCAGGCACTATATTCATTTTAACGAACTCGTCAAACAGCTCCACTAGTAACATTTTTGTAGATTCTGGGAGATTTTTTAATACCAGAAATTTTATTCCATCTATCCCGGGAACAGTGTTGTCGCACTGCGACAACGCGAGGTTGAACTCATTTAAAGTAAACGGTCTCGCAAGCTCTTTGTATGTCTGAGGATCATCTATTGATTTCAACTTAACCAAGTTAGGAGCGAAAGGTGGGCAAATTTTATCCGCGAATGAGTCCATCCAGTTTTCTGTATACACGTTTATTGATTGCGATTGCATTTCACAATTACGTAGCCTTTTAGCAACGGTCCACAAAGCGGATACAGAAGTATCTCTACTCAGGCCCTGAACGAAATTTATCCAAAATTCACGTTTTTTTCTCTTAGTAATTCTGGAGAATAATGCTTCTTGTCGTCTATATTCAAGAAAATCACTAATTAGTCAAGTTGAACGAAATACTTTAAATGCATTACACTTATTAGATTTAGCTTGCGAGCAATCGTTATCCCACCAATTATTCGGGGGATATTTGCTTCTCACAGATTGAGCGATTGGTTTAGTTTGACAAAGCTTTAACGAGCTGTGAATGAAGGTAATCAGATCGGTATACTTCCGAACAGGATCCAAATAACTATTTGATTGATGTGTGAATACGGAAAGCTGTTCAAAAAATCTTTGCCAATCAACGTTTTTGGTTAAGTCTAATGAGATTTCATACTGTGAACGAGGTGTTCCGAATTGAAAACATTGTAGGATAATGGGTAAGTGATCACTTCCCATAGGATCATTCAGTGTTTCCCATCGACAACAGAGAGCGATAGAAGATGAGGCAAGCGATACATCGATGCTTGAATTACTATTGGGAGGACATGCGATTCTTGTCATCTCCCCCGTGTTCAAAATACTCAATCGGAAATTATCTACTATATCGTTAATTACTTTTGAGCGATTATCATCGATCATGTTTCCCCATGCGGCTCCTTTTGAAGTCAAGTCTCCTAAAATGAAATATGGCTCGGGCAGATGCATTACCAACTTCTGCAACTGTTGATATGTGATAGTACAATTATTCGGTAAGTATACTGACATAATAGCAAACTTAAATCATCTGTAACTGATCGCACATGCAACGCATTCGATGGGATTAATTTCTGAAAGATCGATTCTATGATATTCTATTCTCTTGCGAACACCTATCATAACACCTCCATATGATTCTTTGCGTTCTTTGCGAATGAGGTTATAATTTGAAATACTGAATTCACTACCCTCAGATAGCCACGTTTCTGATAGAGTGAACACTAATACATCTATCTCTCTGAGAGTGGATTGAAAGATATCTTTTATAGGTTTTAGGCTTCTACAATTCCATTGTAGCAAAGAGAGTGTCATTTTTTTTCGCTTTTCAGACATTGATCTGAAAGAATAAATTAAGGAGCGGCCATTTTACACAAAGTGATTTCAGCAGGGGGGTCAACGTTGGAATGAGTGCTTTTAATTAAAGTAACCCACTGAGTGTCTAGACTAAGAAATTGACTTATAAGCCTTGTCACTTTGACTAGCGCATTATGAATGTGGTTATCATCGGAACTCGCATCAGGTTTTTTCCTAAATCCAGGCACGTCAGGTGTTGGAGGAAGCCCTGGAAGATGATTTGGGAAGGGTGGGAGATGGTTGTTTGGGCTTGCTGGGAATTGTCTCACCTCTTACGAGGAAGTCTCACCGCTTACGAGGAAGTGTCAGAGTTGCTGAGAGTTGTTTTTTACGTTTTGGAGGGATAGCGCAACTACAATTAGTCCCTATTCCCGATTGTGGATCATTATCGTCAATGTTTGCGAGGGCACTGAAAGAGTTGGAAGTTGAGGTCACATCTTCATTTGAGCGGACCAAGTCTGCATAACTAAACTTGCTACGCGCTATTATTTTTTGACGTGCCCTTTGTTTACGCTCAATGTAAATCGGGCACAAATTGATCGATTCGTGTTGTCCCTCACAATGAATACAGGCTTGCATTATAGACGTGCATGTGTCAGTATTATGATCTTCTTGGCATTTACCGCACTTTTCCGGTTTAGCACAATACTTAGAAGTGTGCCCAAAAGACTGGCAACGACTGCGTTGCATGACCTTTGGTGTATATAGACGAATGGGAATCAGAACATTATCCACGTTAAGAAAGTCTGGTAACGCTGTACCAGAGAATGTAACACGTACTGCTCTACCTGGCACGAATTCAATGGATTGCTCACTATAAGATTTAACCTTGAGACGTTCGCAATCAAGAATCTCAACTTTCGGAAGGATGCTTTTCTTGAACTGCCCCGCGCCTCGGCTTAGCACACTTTTTACATCAAGAACCTCGTCATAAACAACTCCAGAGATTTCTACAAGCTCGCATGGAATATATACACGATAAGAAGCTGTAAGTGATGCATTTGATACAACATCGTTGGCGTCACTCCGTTCCCCAAATACAGTTTTCGGTTTGGACAGGCTAACCTTCTTAACCTCTTTAATAGAGTTGTATGTTCGATGAAGAATATCGGAGATGTTTAGCACGTTTAGAGGGATATCACGTTTACGGAGATAAACTATATATGAACCTTTGGCCGATGGGGGATAAAGCTTTGTTCTAATTGCGCACGGAGATTTATCACTTTCTTCCATACTCTCAGAATCACTTGAAGAATCCATTGGGTTTTCGGTATCGTTTTGCCCCCCTTCGGCCATTTTGAAAATGGCGAAGAAGAGCACGTGTAAATGTTCGAACGAGATTCACAAATATGACCGTCAGAACTGAATCTAATTAATTTGAACCAAGATACTTAGCTGTTAATAATACACGCCTGCCAGTAAGAAATTGTGTTCGAAACAAAGACTTCAATATCACTCCTCTGACTACAACTACGATCAGTGTATCTTAATAGCACGCCAAGTTCACGTCTGCTTCTCATGAAGGATGAAGAGAAACTGTGGTTTCCTGTTCCATGTCGTAAAAGGCTACAAAAATAGGAACTCCTAAGTCAAGGTGTATTTCCGTGCCGATGACTGATTGGCTGCAAGAGGTTAAACAATGCAGTCGTGAACGGAATATCTTGGGGTTTTCCCTTACTATGTTAAGCGAAGCTCTGACACAGTGGACGACTTCTTTCTTCGCAACTCGTGGGATTTAAATGATTAAAACATTTTAAAAAATCCTTACATGGTTCGCTATAGGCGATTATAAGTCAATATATTTGGTTTCTTCTAGTTGTTGTACGATAAGTGCTGGATATGGAGTGTTCATTACTCTAATTGATAATGGTTAGAGTGGCAAAAATCAATCTCAAACATAAACGTACAGCAACTATGAATCTATCCAGACTTATGCAAGAAGGTAAAGCTTCTATAGAACCATAATTCCAAAAGGGAAACTTCTACGTTGGAAAATTGTTAAACCCAGTCTTTGTTGCCTTCAACATAAACGGTATGACTAATCCACGTGAAATGCCTCGAGCATGCATACTTGCAAATAGTGCTCTCGATGTTTCTCTCATATCGGAGCTCACAACTCGGGATATTTGTGCTGTCACAGTTGGTATGACTATTGATTGCATAGACAGGAAATATGTCTATTGTTTGGCATGACTTCAAAAATGTTGTATCATACTGCTGCAAGAGCATAGATATAAATTTGAGAAGTTCTGATATGATGGAATTTGTGAGCAGTACAAACCTGCACATAGTCAATGCAAGAAACCGCCCAACTTTTGCGAGATCTGGAAGAGAGGAGGTTTTGGACGTACCTCTCTGCTGTGATAGAATTGCGCATGAGTTGGTGAATTACCTCGTCTTCGATGAGCTCGAACCTTCGTTGTCTGATCATAAGTACATCTTCTTTGATCATTCAAACGTTAAATTTGATATTATCACATATCGTAATCCCAAATCTACAAACTGGGACCTCTATGAAGAGGGCTTGGCGACTTGATTTTACGGATACCATCCAACAATTGAAACCCCAATTGATTTGGAAAATGTTGTCGACGAGACAAACTCACTCATAGTTGCAGTATATGAAGAGGCTTGTCCACTTCGGATTGTGCAAGCTACTAGAGGAACTCCTTGGTGGAATACTGAACTTGCTAGACTAAGGAAACTATACAGAAAAGCTTGGAACCACCGACGCAGAGATGGGTCGGAGGCTTTCGTGTCGGCTCGAAGAGCTTACAAAAATGGTCTTCGGTAGTCTGAGCGAAGCGGTTGAAAAAGCCATTGCACAAATGTCTCTAGTCTCAACGAGGCTAGCAGATTAAATAAGTTACTTTCGAAGTCTAAGGACTTTAATGTCAGTTTCTTAAGAACTTCAGATGGTGAACACTTGTCTGATGAAGGTGATGTACTTCACTATCTTTTTAACACTCACTTTCCAGGATGTATGGATCCATCACCGACAGCTCTTCCCGAAACTTTTACAGATAGTTACGACTCTTGGGCTCTTGCTCGAAGCGTTGTGACGATTGAATCGGTCAAATGGGCAGTTGAGAGTTTTGCTCCGTACAAGTCTCCTGGAAAGGATGGAGTTTTCCCAGTGTTACTGCAGAGAGGGTATGAACATTTCAAACATGTTTTGAAGAAAATACTTACTTTTAGTCTTGCGACAGGATATACTCCAAGAGCCTGGCAGAAAATATTTGTCAAATTTATTCCCAAAGGCGGTCGCGACACTTATGAGGAAGCGAAGAGTTTCAGGCCTATCAGTCTTAGCTCATTTCTTCTTAAAACAGTGGAACGCATAGTCGATCACTATATCAGGAATGTTAGTCTGGGCGTACATCCGCTACATGGCGTACATCCACTACAACCCTGTTACATGATGTTATGTACAACATTGAAAAAGCTTTCTCACAAAAGCAATCTGCCTTGGGAGTTTTTCTAGATATTGAAGGTGCCTTTGATAACGTGTCTTTCAATTCAATTCTGGAAGCAGCCCGTGGTTATGGCAAAACTTCAAGTATCACAAATTGGATACACGCAATGCTTAGCAATCGACTTCGTTGTTAATCGCTTCGGCAAGCAGAGATTAGAAAGCTCAGTGTCTGTGGGTGTCCTCAAGGTGGTGTACTATCCCCACATATATGGAATCTAGTCGCTGATGGTTTGTTAAGAAAACTTAATAACCTTGGATTTCCGACTTATGGTTATTCGGACGATTATCACATATTGATGACCGGTAAAAGCATTAACACTCTCTTTGATTTAATGCAGCAAGCCCTGCGATCTGTTGAGCAATGGTGTTGTCAGGATGGATTATCTGTAAATCCGGGCAAAACATCAATTGTGCTTTTCACTCATCGTAGGATAATCACAGGAGCTCGTCCGTTATAGTTCTTCGGTTCAGAGATCACTGTGGTCGATCAAGTTAAATACGTCGGGGTTATTCTTGACTCAAAACTGAATTGGTCTGCTCACATTGACTTCAGGATTAAAAGAGCTTGCATGGCTTTCGGTCAATGCAGACGAGCTTTTGGAAAATCATGGGGACTCAAACCCAGATATATTCATTGGATCTACACAACTATTGTTAGGCCAATTTTAGCATATGAATGTCTTGTATGGTGGCAGAAAGGAGAAGTCGCGACAGTTCAGTCAAAGCTAAATCATCTCCAAAGGATGGTCCTAATGGCGATGACAGGAGCAATCACGACAACTCCTACTGCTGCTCTAGAGGCGCTACTGTGCATTAAACCACTACATGTGTTCCTAAAACAAGAAGCATTATCTTATGCAAACCGTCTTAAGGTTACAGGGTTTTGGAACAGTAACCCATTAGATTAGTGACCTAACTCTCACATGTTGTTTTCATTTCAAAACATTCAAAGTGAGCTATCCTCTTCGTGAGGAATGGTTGTCTGGAACGACAACTTGATGAACACATAGTTTGTTATACGGACGGTTCTCTGTTGAATGGTCGTGCTGGTGCTGGTGTCTACTGTCGTGAAATAAGGCTGGAGTAGTCTCATTCACTTGGTAGATACTGTACTGTGTTCCAAGCAGAAATCTACGCGATTCTGGGTGGAGTACAATCGGCACTTTAGAAGAGGATCTGTGGTAAACGAATTTATTTTTGCTCCGACAGTCAGGCAGCCTTAAAAGCACTCAGTTCGAATGACTCACGGTCGAATCTAGTGTCTGTCGAACTCAAATTGAAGACCTCAGCATTTCAAATGCTGTTTACTTCTTATGGGTACCCGGCCATTCTGGTATTACTGGTATACTGGTATACTGGAGTTGGCTAGAGCTGGTGCAACGAATGATTTCGTTGGTCCTGAACCAGCTTTACCACTTTCAACTAGTTGTATAAAGCACAAGATTCCTTCTTGATCTGCATCCAAACATGCCAGCTACTGGCGCAGCTTGCAAACTTGCGCTCAGACAAAAGCATTTCTACCAGACTTAAATCCGAAAATGTCAAAGTGTCTACTGCATTTCTTCAAGCATCATTGCAGTATTCTGGTCAGAGCTCTAACTGGACATTGCAATCTCAATTAACACATGGCTACTATTCAACGTGCTGAGTATTATTCGTGTGATTTGTGTGAATGCGATTATGGTACTTCATATCATCTGATATGTAACAGTCCCGCATTGACGCAGCTACGTATCCGGGTTTTTGGTTCTCCATACATGGTTGAGTCTGTGTGCGGAGCTAAAATTGAAGGATATTCTCTCGTTTCTCACCCAATGTGGTAAGGAGCTATAGTGAGAAGGGTTTATCGTCCTTCCTAGAGTGAATGAATCCTTGCTGTATTCACCTTAAATAGGGTTTAGCAGATTGTTTCCATCCTTCCTTTTGCTCGTACGTATTGCGAATCGTTCTGTTTTCTTCCTTGAGTGCAGAATGGTGTCGCTTTTGTAAGATCTCTAAATCCTCTCGAGGGTTGGAGGTTTTATTAACAGCAGACTGTTCGGGGCCTCGTAGAGGTTCAGAATTTACTTCTGCTTCAACTAAATGTGATCCCCAGCAGATTGTTCAGCATCCCTTAGGGGTGCAGAATTTACTTCTGCTTTAAGTGTTTTTGTGTCGTCAATTTTTCCCATCCTCATAGTCCAACCCTTACCATTTCCTTTTAATCCTTCCCTCTTATATATCGGGAAAATGATGCTAAAAACAAATTGATGGCAAGGCACAAATCTCCAAATATCAAGGAGAACGTGCCATTTGAGCCAATTTGTTCTGATTCCTGATTGATCATTTTGTAACGAAGAGGACATTCTGAGGCCTTTACGATTAAGCTTAGGAGAAGTCATATGTAGGAAGGTCCTTCGCCTGGGTCGTCAGAGGTATTCTCTTCAACTGGCAAGAGTGCAAATGTGTTCTCAGGGTGCGATGGAGTGGTTCTTTTTAGGATTTCCGCGTAAGAACGTTTAGAGCGTTCATTCACGGATCGCTTCAATTTCTCCTCACGCTGTATGTACGTGGGGCACTCCGACAGATCATGAGGATTCTCCCCGCAGTAGCAACACTTTTCCGCTGTTCTTCTGCAGAGATCGTCCTGATGGGTCTCTCCACATTTGCCGCATCGCAGCTTGTTGCAGCAATAGGTTGCCGTATGCCCTAGCTGTTTGCAGCTTGTACAGTGCATTACTCGTGGTACATACAGCCGAACAGGTATACGAACTCCACTCACTACCAAATAATTTGGAAGTGCAGATCCGGCAAAAATGCCGCGAAACGAGTCCGATTGGTAAAATTTACCGTCTATCGATTTGGAGTGCAATTGCTTGCACTCCAAAATTTCCACTGGCTGAAGGTCGGGGTTTTTGAAACAGCCTACCCCGTCTTCATCAGATCTTCGTCAATCTATTTTCGGCTGTAGTTTTTGTGTGTCTCATTTCTCGAATGAACAATGTAGGGCTAACTTGATACTACTATTTTGCTAAAGGAAGTATGTTAATACGTTAAGGCGTTTTAGAGTTATGCAATGTTTTTGAGTTTTTTCAAGGTATTTTTAAGATTAATTTTAAAAAAAACACCCTCCCAATTTTCTCTTAAATGTTTACTTAAATTATGAACTTTCAGTACCCGCATAGGATACATTTTTATCGATCTGGCATCTAATGAATTTTGATATTTGAAGGTTGACTAGTTTTTGATTAAAAAACAATCATAACTTTTTACTGGTAGCTCATATGAAAAAGCTTTACTCTGCAAAATTATGCGCAATATTTATTTCAACAACTCTTCTGAAGACAACTTTTCCATAGAACGTTTCAGAAAAAAGTTAGAACAAAAAAATCGATTTTTCGGGAGCCACCCTACTCTTACCCGGGACAGTTGATGTAACTCGGTCAAATGAAAAGCTAGAGAGGTGCTTTTTTCAGCAAAGTTGCTCAAAATAAAATTTCCTACAACTTTGTTGTACAATAAAATCATTTTTGAGCTCAATTAAGAAAGTTAGATTTCAGATTTCAATCTAAATAGGGACCACCCTAATAATATTTTATATCAAAAGGAGCGCCATTTGATAACAAACAACTTTTGTGAAGACACCAACTACAAAAATCTAATATTTAATAGTGAAAATATTTTTGTCACGCTAATTTCCCGTTTCAAACCATAGTGGATTGTAAGAAAAACGCGTGTGTTCACTTCGAACATTCGGTTACGAATGAGATTTCTGCTTTCTCTAAGGGTCGTAGAACTTAGGTTCATTTCTTTAAAGATATACAAAAAATTGAGAATTACTCAATTATATCAGGTGTACAACTTTGCTTCCGCCGTTTTCCGATAGGTGGCTGTACCGGCTGAGGCTGGTTAAAATGTAAAGATGATAATGCCTTTAAAGTGAGTGTGTACAGTACCTAACGAATTGTCATCGCCGTTTTAGTGACAGTTGTTCTTGTTTTCGTATTATTCACGCTCGAAATTGTCTGTTTATGTGCCCAATTTTCGCCATTTGTGGGAAGTTTTACTTTTCTATTGTAATTCGAAAAAAATGCAACTGAAGCGCATCGAAATATTTTCAGACACTTTGGATGATGCTGCTCTGAGTAAAAGAACGTGTCGGGAGTGGTTTCAACGTTTTAAAAATGGTGATTTCGATGTCGAAGACAAACATGATGGTGGAAGAGAAAACAGACAATGGGTCCAATTTTGTTAGTTCATTATTGAAAAATATCTGCAAAATTTTAAAAATTAAGAAAATTACTACTAGTACATATCATCCGCAGGCAAACCTCGTCGAAAGATCAAATAGAGAATTAAAAAAGGCGGGTGGGTAATGTCAGAGACATAACTGGATGTCGTGAATACGAATACAACTGACATGTTCCTTAACACTTCCGGATATCAATTAGTTGATCAATTGTATGAATTATGTAAGCATTCCCCTTTTTCACATTTTTCGCAAAAACAAAGAAGGCTTCACTTGATCTCGATTACTGTGAATTTCACACAGTGAAAAGTGCAAAAATCTAGCCAAACTGTTCGAAAGCGAAACTAGCTGTGCAGACGACACAAAACACATCTGGTCGCAGTGGCGATAGAATCCAAACTGATTCAATTTTTGTTAAGAGATTTCTTTTTATGTGATTTCGTTTGTAGCTTTTTCACTAATGGGCGGGTTCTAACGGCTAAAAAAATAACCGCATACAGAATTTTAATGTCGATTATTTCATTTCGAATTTGCATAATTTATTGAAAGAAACTATCTATATGCTGTAGGGATTCGTTTCTAGCATTCAGAACGACCAAATTAAGGAACGCACTACGATATTCAACACTTTTCGGAACATTTTTCTCGAACGATTTGTTGTACAGTAGCAGATATTTTGTTCTCTTCCTCAGAACGCGTTCTGTTTGGCTGGTGTTGACATGGGTCAAATGAGACAGGTTTTTCAATAGTGTACTATTGAAATACTTCAATGCTTTTGCTATACACGTTTAAGTTGAAAAATTTCGATTCTATTGGTAGTTAGATTATATAAATCCTTCTACAGATCACTGAGCTATGAGCTTTAAAAATACGAGAAAGGCAAACGCGCCTTATGAATTATTCTCTTTGATACTCGTTTATACCAAACATTTCAGAAAAGTTTAATTTTGAACAATTTGAGATTATGTCACAAAACTGAAAATTGTATCATAAAATTGTGATCATATTTCCGATGGCATGTAGTAAAAACTATGTTGATTCGTTAGATACAACAATAGATATTCACGATCATAAACTTATCACTCTCTCAGAGGGTAAATTTTGAAAAGGCACCCCATAGTAAAGTAAGTCGTATTCACGACAAAACTGGCAGGCTCCCATCACTTTTCCGAATATCAGTTAGTTGATTGATTGTATGAATTGTGCAAGCTTTCCCCTTTTTCACTAATAGAGTTTGAAGCGATGCACCTACATTAAAGTACAGATTAGTTACATTAAACAGCTACTATTCTACAGCTATATATTCCAAACTTGAAACAATTCCTTTTTAATTTGCCAATATAGGAGGCTAGGTACGACAAATTTGTAGTTTATTTTTATTCAAGCTATGAAGTTCGAAGATCTGATTCTTCTCGAAATTTCAGTACGAAACAATTGCAATGGCCTGGTCTGAAATGTATCGACGATCTTCGGTATGCAAGTTATTTTAATAATAATAATGATAGTAATAATAATGATAATAATAATAATAATACAGATTAATCTGTACATATATGTATGTGTAAATAAAATATAGATTAACCTGTATATATGGCAACCCTGTATCGCATGCCATATTTTCACACGACCCCATACTAGTATAAAGATGTGTTCAACATCATCACATTCGCTTTCGCATTGCCGTTCGTAATTGAATGTGTTAGTGACGGTACAAATCTGCCTTTTTTCGGTTTTTGCCATCTAGCTGACGGTGTCTCGTACGTTCAGAGCAGCTGCTTTAACTTAAATGACGCTATTTCTCACATCACATTTCCTTTTATACCTGCTACTGGTAAGGGTGTAGGGACCTCCCCTTCGCAGAACGGGAAACAGTGAGACGATATAAAAGAGAGAGTTAGTATAGCAGCAGCCAGTAATACTGAATTGGCTATCGGTGTCGGTGCATCGGTTTATCTGGCGGCAGTGATGGAGTACTTGGCTGCCGAAGTGTTGGAATTGGTCGGTAATGCTGCCCGTGACAACGAAAATCATCCCTCGCCATCTGCAGCTGGCCATCCGTAACGACGAGGAGTTGAAAACCCCGTCCTTTTCAGGATGACCACATCACTGATAAAGAAATATTTAGAATTGCTTTAAGTTTAGCCAGTTCTGAAACGCCTGGAAAGTAGAATGCGCAAATCAAGTGGAAACATTTGTTCATCTCTTTCATTTGTTCAACTCTGTTTCGCACGGCATATTTGTAAACTAGTATAAAGATGTGTTCAAAATCATCACTTTCGCTTTCGCATTGCCGTTCGTATTTGAATGTGTTAGTGACGGTGCAAATTAATTTAGCTTCCATCTTGATGAATCTTTTGGTAGGAAATATTGAGATCTGATATGGTTCTCGTGTGTGTCTTGTTTCAGCAATGGGCCTTGCTGGACTTTTTGGCTGCCTTTTTTTTATCGATTTTCGGTGTCATTGTTCTGACGGTGTCTCGTGCATTCAGATCGGGAAACAGTGAGACGACAGGTCCTCGATGTTGCTCTCGCGTGTCTTGTTTCGGGAACAGTTGCTCAGCAAATGGTAGGAAAAATGAACCACTCAACTTTTATATGAATGCTCTTGTATAGATTCAGACATCTCGCGTTCTGATTGGCTGGCGCTTTCATGGGTTAAATCAAACAGGTTTTTCAATAGTGTACTATTGAAAAACTTCAAGGTTGTTGCAATACACGTTCAAGTTAAAAATTTTCGATTCTATTGGTAGTTAGATTATATAAATCCTTCTACAGATCACTGAGCTATGAGCTTTCAAAATACGAGAAAGGCAAACGCGCCTTATGAATTATCTTCTATGATACTCGTTTATACCAAACATTTCAGAAAAGTTTAATTTTGAACTATTTGAGAATATGTCACAGAACTGAAAATTTTATTATAAAATTGTGATCATATTTCCGATGGCATGTAGCAAGAATTATGTTGATTCATTAGATATAACATGAGATATTCACGATCAAAAACTTATCACTCTTTCAGAGGGTAAATTTTGAAAAGGCGCCCCATAGTAAAGTAAGTCGTATTCACGACAAAAACCTTCAAAGATGAACAACAATTTTCTACGAGCTCTTAAAACCGGGTGAAACCGTCACAGGAGATCGCTACCGAACGCAACTGATGCGCCTTAGTCGCGCGCTAAAAGAAAATCGGCCACAGTATCAAGAGCGACATAACAAAGTCATCCTCCAACACGACAATGCTCGGCCTCATGTCGCAAAAGTGGTCAAAAAGCACCTGGTAACGCTGAAATGGGAAGTCTTGCCCCACCCGCCGTATTCGCCAGATGTCGCCCCTTCTTACTTTCACCTATTCCGTTCGATGGCACACGGCCTGGCAGATCAATATTTTCAATCCTTCGAGGAGTTGGAAAAATAGATTGCTTCATAGATAGCGTCAAAAACGGACTCATTTTTTCGAGCTGTGATCCGAAAATTTACGGAAAGATGGGAGAATGTTGTCGCTAGCGACGGACAATACTTTGAATAATACATCTGTAAGCACTTTTTCGCAATAAAGCTTTAAATTTTGGAAAAAACGGCGGAAGCAAAGTTGTACACCTAATATCATTTAGTAAAAAGTATTCAGGCAAACAGGTTGTGTTTCGTTATTATTTTCTCGTGAGTTAACGGTTGCTACTGAGACGAATACGAGTTACTGGGGTATTTAAAAGCAGTTGATATAGAACGAAAATATATCGATGTAACGGGTGGCAACTAAAATTTTGGAATTTCTTTCTCAAGCTGTCAAAAAACGACAAACATACTTGGAGAAGATCTGATTTATTGAAATTAAAGATACATTGTTCATTGTTGAAAAAAAATTAGTGAACATTTGAAAACGGTCCGTAATCGGATGTTCGGCGAAGCTTCCGTTTGATGTCGGAAAAGGAGCATTGTAAGGCCTTCATGTCAACTTTGCGAATGCATCTCTTGATTCTACCAATCAACTGTTAGCAATTCGTGGCTCTCCAGTTATTTTTGTACACCAAGGAGCTCAAAACCCCGATGAAATCTTCGATTAGGCGACACTGAGGTAGATTTATCGGGTTGTGGTTTTTGTGTACAAATGGGATCGAATGGGTATTCAGGAACGGCCAAAATACGTATTGTCCATCTGCATGATGTTTTTGAAAAAACGGGATCAAAACTTTCTACAAACATTCGTTCTGATACACATCTTGATTGATTGCCAACCCAGATGGCTTGAACCATGGCTAAGAAATTCCTTTCTCCGAAATGACAATGTACTGCATCACTTTCTGTTCAAACTTATGTTTAAACTAATATTTTATTTTCGGATGTACAGTAGAACTATCCGTTTAATAGTATCGATCGTTTGCTGGAATCTGCGTCTTCGAAAGAGGGAAGTAACTTTCGTCGTCCAAAACAAATTTTTTTCCGGAAAATTTTTCATCAGCCAGCGGCATTGGGAATTCAGCGTTGAAATCTGTGCGTCAGTATATCCCGGGGCTCGTGTCTTCTTTCGGTACTTTATTTCGAGTCTTTTCAATGTTTTGCACTGGTGAGAACAGTTGAACTTTTTTGCGGCATCCCTTTGACTCAGTGAATCCTTGTTGTTGAAGGCACGAGAAAGAGAACGAAGTCCTTTTGCGTCTTCTACTACCTTCCTGCGCTAGTGAAATACTTCTTGTTTCGACGGCATTTTGAACAAAACTGAGCAAGCATGAACAAAACAGACAATACTTGCAGAAAGAGGAGAAAGAGAGTTAACACATACACACTCTTAGTTTTTTCTGAGCTCGTTTGTTGTTGAGCATACTATCCTCGAAAAAATTCCAAAATTTTAGTTGCCACCCGTTACTTGAACACCGACTTCAGGCAACAGAGCTGGGATAAAAAGTTCTTATGGGAAATCAGAAGTTTGAAACTAACGAGCGGTACCAATATGAAAATAATGATGAATAATGATTATCAGAAAAAAATGGATTCAATGAATCGGCGTGATAAATAAGACCAACTAATAAACACAATGGTAATGTTCGAGGGAAAAAGAAAGGGTTTGATAGAAAGTACTGCTACAATAATTGAAGTTGGGAACACTGTTCAATTTGAGTTTGTTGTGATTTTCGCTTAAGTTTTTGATGAGTGATTGACCGTTTGCTGTCTGAACCGGTTTAAAGTGTTGTTTTTGGCCGTCAGCTGTAAATCGGATAGTGATTTGCATTCTTTCGTTCTGTGCCTAGTGCTATACGCTGTGCTGCGATTTGAACAATAAGCAACCGACTCGATCAAGCTCCCCGCATACCCCTGTTCTGTGTGAAGCCTAGTTAAAGGCGCTTTCCTGCCGTTGAGATAAGCATGGAGAAGAATTGTGCCAAGTGCTGCCAGGTTATCACCGGCATCGACTCAGTTGTCTGTCATGGATACTGCGGTCGTATGTTTCATATGGCATGTTCTGGTGTCTCCCGTGCTCTTTTGGGCTATTTCACTACGCATCGTAAAAATCTCTTTTGGATGTGTGATGACTGTGCGAATTTATTCGAGAATTCACATCTTCGATCTATTACAAAAGCGGCAGATGAAAAGTCTCCATTGATGTCACTCACTGAAGCAATAAACGGCCTACAAAGCGAGATCAAATCGTTGTCCAAGCCAACACCACAAGCACCTAAACCGTTCAATCGGCCCTGGCCATCCTCTGAATATCGTCGTCCAGCCAAGAGGCCTCGCGGACCTGATCTCGAAGGTTTTGCGTGTCAAACCGGGTCGAAACAAATAGGGGAAAGTGTCGTTTGTGTTCCAGTGTGTGAACAACCAATTGATAAATTTTGGTTGTATTTGCCACGCATTCGCCCGGATGTCACCAACAATGACATTTCCGCTATGGTACGTGCCAATTTGGGAATGACTCAGGATCCAGTGGTAGTCAAGTTGGTTGCCAAAGGTTCTGACATTAGCAACATGACGTTTGTTTCGTTTAAAGTTGGCCTCGATCCTGCTTTGGAATCCGTTGCTTTGGATCCAGCAACTTGGCCACAAGGTATATATTTTCGAGAATTCGAGGAAAAGTCTACTCAAAAATTTCGGAACCTTACTCCTGCGAATTCGTCTCCAACGCCTACATTAACGGAAGTAACGGACGTAGCTGTCCAGCAATAACTGAATGCAGAACACTGGGACGCACTGTGGATGGCAATGTGCAAGGCTCCGACCCCTCCGACCCAGTCCTGCCGCCGCAGCCAGCGTTCATCAGTCGTCCCAGTCCTGCGGGCGGATGTGGTGAAGGGGGCTTCCAAACTTTCCACCTTGGCAAGTATTCGTCAATTTCTAGTTTTGCTTGTGCTGATTCGTTTTCCGGTTCCAGTTCGATTTTTTCAATCCAGACACCGGGACGCACCGCAGTTGGTTTTATGGAAGCCTCTGACCCGCTCGCTACAGTCGAGCCATTGCAGCCAGCGCTCATCAGACGTCCCGGTCCTGTGTGCGAGATCGGCGATGAGGTCTTCCAACCCGCCACCGCCGGCAAGTATACAAAACGTTTGGACAATACCGGCATTGATTTCTTTCCTGCTTCCAGCCCGCAATCGGTTCTATTGTATTACCAAAACGTCGGCGGTATGAATACATGCCTGACCGATTACTTACTGGCTTGTTCGGATGAATGTTTTGATATTATCGCGTTAACGGAAACTTGGTTGAGTGATAGTACCCTCTCTACGCAAGCATTTGGCACCAATTATGAAGTTTTCCGTGGCGATCGTAACCCATGCAACAGTTCAAAGAGTTTCGGTGGTGGCGTGCCGCTTGAAAGGACTTCTAATTATTAGCGCATCTGGGAGTTGTGTCGAGCAGGTATGGGTGCAAATTAAACTGAGCGACTGTTCGTTGTTTCTCTGTGTGGTTTATATTCCACCGAATCGGACTCGTGATTTATCATTGATTGACTCGCATATTCAGTCATTAGAAGATGTCATTGCTGCCCATATGCATCCGGCAGATGAAATACTTATCGTCGGTGATTTCAACTTTCCAAGCCTGAAATGGCTCACAGCTTCCGATGGTTTTCTGTTTGCAGATCCAATGCATTCCTCGTTTCACGCTGGTATTATCAATTTGCTTGACCGGTACAGTTTTAATTTACTGCGTCAAGTAAATCACGTTAAAAATGAGCACAATAGAATCCTCGATCTATGTTTTTCAAGCAACTCGGACTGTGCACCTAAAATCAGCGCAGCACCCTCTCCTCTGGTGAGGTCCGTTAGGCATCCTCCTCCTCTGCACATTGAGCTTGAATGGAATCGATCGTTGAACAATTGCAAGGTATCTCACATCGTCAGATATAATTTTAAAAGAGCTGACCACAATAGTATTATTGCATTTCTTACAAGCATTGACTGGAGTGAAATTCTTGACAATGGCGATGTTAATCTTGCAGCTCAAACATTTTCCAACGTTCTGATGTATGCTATTGACCAATATGTCCCTAAACAAATTAGTAAGCCACCCGAACAAGTACCGTGGCAAACCGTAGAACTACGACGACTGAAAAGTTTAAAAAGGACAGCACTAAAGAAATATTCTAAGAACGGAGGTTTGTTGCTCCGGCGAAACTACGTAGAAATCAACAAAGTTTACAAAAGGATGCTGAACGTTGCTATGCCAACTATTTACGCTGTGTGCAGAGGAGATTAAAGTCTAATCCAAAATCATTCTGGAAGCACGTTAACGAGCAGAGGAAGGAGTCAGATCTTCCTTCATCTATGTTTTACAATGAACAGACAAGTTCTAGCATGCAGGAAATTTGCGAAATGTTCATGAAAAAATTCTCTGAGATATTTTCTAGAGAAATCTTAGCACCTTCCCAAATCACCCAGGCGGCACTTAACGTTCCCGTTTTGGGACAGTCAATGAACTCAATGAACATAAGCGCAAGTTCCGTAAAAACAGCAATCGCAAAAATGAAGTCTTCATACTCTGCTGGACCCGACGGTATCCCGTCAGTTATTTTGAAGCGATGCTCTAGTGGTATTATAGTACCTCTATGTCTTCTGTTCCGACTGTCACTCATGACTGGAGTATTTCCTGATATCTGGAAATCTGCTTATATGTTTCCTGTGCATAAAAAAGGAGACAAGAAGAACGTCGACAATTACCGTGGTATCACCGCTCTTAGCGCCATTCCTAAATTGTTTGAGCTTATCGTTTTGGAACCTATTTTTAATCACTGCAAGCAGTACATCGTTGAAACTCAACACGGGTTCATGCCGAAACGCTCAACGGCCACTAACTTACTAACTTTCACGACGTTTATAACGGATGCTATGTCTAAAGGTCATCAAACGGACGTTGTCTACACGGATCTCTCTGCTGCTTTTGATAAAATTAATCACGCTATCACTATTGCCAAATTGGACAGACTGGGCTTCGGTTCCAACATTCTTCGGTGGATTCAATCGTATCTTTGCAATCGACGGCTGGCGGTTAAGATCAATGAAAATGTTTCCAAGGAGTTTTTTGCTTTTTCTGGTATTCCACAAGGCAGTCATCTCGGACCACTGATATTTCTACTGTATTTCAACGACGTGAACTTTTCATTGAAAGGTGCACGATTATCTTTCGCGGACGACCTAGTTATTCCAAATTATCAAGACTCTTGAAGATGCCTGTCTCCTTCAAAGTGAGCTTGAAATTTTCTCCGAGTGGTGTGAAATTAATAAAATGTCGCTAAATATCAGCAAATGCTCGATTATCACCTTCACACGAAAAAAAACACCAATTCGTTTCAATTATTGTCTTCGAGGATCAGTGATTGATAGAGTCAATTGTGTCAAAGATCTTGGCGTTCTTCTCGACGAACAACTGAATTACAAGCAGCATATTTCGTACATCGTGGCAAAAGCTTCTCGTTGTCTAGGATTTGTCATGAGAACCGCCAAGCAATTCACAGATATATATTGTTTGAAATCTCTCTACTGTTCGCTTGTACGGTCAACACTCGAATATTGTTCGTCAGTATGGAACCCTCACTTTCATAATGGAGCTTTAAGACTTGAATCAATACAGCGCAGATTCGTTCGTTTCGCTCTTCGTCGTTTGCCCTGGAATAACCCTCACCAGCTGCCTAGTTATGAAAGCCGTGCGATACTCATCGGACTTGATACTCTACAAGTACGCCGAGATCTGTTCCGTGCAATGCTGATTGCTGATATTTTGACGAACAATATTGATTGCCCTGCACTACTTAGTGAAATCAACATCAACGTTCGTTCCAGAGCTCTTCGCAACAACAACCTCCTCAGAATGCCTCTACGTCGTACGAACTACGGAATCAACGGTGCCGTTATTGGATTGCAGCGAACCTTCAATGGCGTATCTATGGGATTCGATTTCCATTTTCCTCGTAGCAGAATAAAAGCGAATTTTTTGAATATTCTTAGAAATAATCATTAGGACTTTAGTTTGTCTGTTGATTAAAATATATAAATAAAAAAATAAAAAAATAAAAAAATAAAAAAAAAAAATAAAATAAAAATAAATAAAAATAAAATAAAAAATAATGAAGTACAGTTATGGGTAAATTGTATTACATACGATAATAGAAAAATATTTCGTAGATATGATAGCATCTGAAAATCTGAATGCAAATTTAGGCAAGAAAATACATCAAATGCATGATTGGGATCGATACGGGGAGAATAAAAATACAATGAAGAAATATGTGAACTACACTACACTGAAGAAAAATAGATAGCAAAAAACGCTAGAAGGGATATAGGTCAAAATACATCAGACAAAATACAACGAGTTTATGATTTTTTCATTCTTTTTTTCTTCCTAACTCCTAAATAAATTTATGATGTTATTGAGATCAGCAAACAGATTAAATAACGAGATGCAGTTTCTGGTAGATACTGGGGTATCTGGCAACATGATAAGTTGACGAAACGACGAGTTCATGGGAGCATATATAATTAATGGAAACGAAGTCATAGAATATTCCGGGTAACAGGTAATGTTAGAAAACCATTAGGTACCGTAGAACTAAACTTCATCATCGCGGGAAGAATTTTTCAAGCGAAATTCGATGTGGTGGATTATTTGACTCCACGGGGTATTTTGGGAATGAGATTTATGAATGAGTATGTGATTAGCATACACAATGACCAAGGTTGGATATGCTTACAGAAAATACCTCTCACCTTTGAACCAAAAACAGAATCATATGAAGCTCATCAGAAACAGGAGAATAGAGTCTCAAAACACGAGGCATGTTGAAATAGCAAATATGCCAAAAGAAAAGTAAATTTCAACACTGCTGAATATCATGCGGGGCGTCAAAGGCTGGTGTACTGCCAATATTCGGGACGTTCCCGACTTCAAAGCAAACAAAGGTCATCCCATTCAAACGCACAGAAATGAAAAGAAACAGAAATGCGAACGCATAGAAGTGCTGAGACACAGAAGTGCGGAGACGCAGGGGTGCCAAGGTACAGAGTAGAGATGGTTGGGTCTCGGGTATTTTAACCGAAACCCGAGCCGTACCCGTACTCGACGGGTTTTTGGTCGGGTGCGGGTAAAAAATTTTATTTTCAATCGGGTACGGGTAAACAAATTTACTGCTCACTCGGGTACGGGTGAAAAAATTTACTGCTCACTCGGGTACAGGTCGGGTATGGGTAATTTTTTTTCTGATCGATTACCCGACCATTTGTACTTCACATAAATATGTTTACACGTTGACGAGAATTCTTTATTGCAAAACAGTTCTTTCGAAAAATAAACAATTTGATTCAAGGGGTTTTGACATTCGCGCCTAGGACCAGACCTGACAACTGACATCTTTTTCCAGAAAAAAAACATTTCCTTTCTTCATTTAAAAATAAACAATCCATCATAGTTACATGAAAAGTTATGTGAATATTTTCCACCCTAATTTTTTATAACATATTCAATAAGACACTGCCTTAGCTCTAAGATGATGCGGTCATACCCTACTTTTCACGTAGGTTTAAATGGACTGCCATATTGAAGCTGTTTATTGCACAATCCAGTAAAAATTATTTGATTCATATATAAAATGTAGTGTAGTACTCACATCTAATTCAGATACCAGAAAACTGTTATTTTAAATATTGGTTGGAGATTTTCTAAATTTTCATCTAAATCATAAGGATTCTAACCATAAAAACATGAACATTTATTTCGGAAAATCTGCATAGAAGTTCTTCTTATTCTTTACTTCTGGGTGGTGTCACCTCACTTGAAATGACACCGATTGATGGCACAGCAAGTTGGGGTATATTGCCAGTTAATTTTCGTTTCATTTCACTGGACTACAAGTGAAAATCTTGATGCGTGACAACGTGGAGTCGCAAAAGTACGGGTGAAAATCTTTTCTCGAGAAATACTCGAATTTTCACCGTGTTCACTCGTTGAGGGTTACACCGGAGGTGGCACAGAAGTTCAATGACTGTAAAAACCATCAGCTACCGTTAACATCGTGGGTGTGGGTTTGTGAGACTTACAAAACGGGCACATTTGACAGATTAATTCAAATCAAAATCATAATCCGTTTTGCTTTGTAGTAAAAAATTCTAACCAAAAAAAATTCTCGCATATTCAAACTACTAACACCTGAAGGACTCACTGTTCACCATTTTCAAAATTGAATTTTTCACACCAGGAACACATATACATTATTTGATGTTTGGTCAATTCACGTAAACAAACTTATGATACTCTATTCATTTTAGGGGATGTTCGCATAACATTCATTTTCGTCACGTATAATATTCAATTTGACATTTGGAATCATTTTACGTGATTTTTCATGTGATTCGAATGTGAATTGTTATTTGTGTGTCAAGATAATGAGCGAGTTTACTTGTGTTTCTGAAGAATAGAACCAAAAGTAGCACTGTTTCGTAAAAACCATACCTATCCAAAATTGAATACAACGGGTATTACGACATTTTGGGTAAATATGCTTCGCGAAAAATTTGAGTAGATATTACTCCCTTTTGTTGACATTTGTAAATGAGTATAAAGTACCAAAGACATTGGAAATCTATTCCTGCTTCACAGTGTATTTATATGTTTAAATGTAAACAACCAACTAGAGCCTGATACGGCTCGCTATCTAAAACACTTTATGTTTTCCATCCTGAATTTTGGTAAAATTTTTACTACTCATTCGGGTCGGGTACGGGTACAGGTAATTTTTATTCGGGTACGGGTAAAATTTTTTATTTTTTATCGGGTACGGGTAATTTTTTTTATTATTGATCGGGTACGGGTAATTTTTTTTAATTCGGGTTCGGGTCGGGTTCGGGTATAAGAAATTCTATACCCGACCATCTCTAATACAGAGGTGCTAAGGCAAATAAGTGTTGAGTAGCAGAGGCATCCTCCAGGTACCAGATTTTGTACGGGATACAGTACCTGACGTGAAGTCACGTTGCAGCCATCCAGGTATCAGGTAATGAAAATGTAACCTGTGAATTATTCGTTCTAAAATATCGGGTTTACATTCCATCGAAGGATATGGAAATTGACGGTGTTGTCGATGACCTACTCAATAATTTAGTTGGTTTGTATTTTCATGATGTGCAATTAATCATTATTCAATTTCCATCACACACAGCGTTGAGTGGAGCGCTGTCCGTGCGCCGCTTGCACCCTGGGACGCATAGCCATACGCTACAACTCCAGGCACTCAAGCAATAGTTTTGGACAAATCTTCCATTCCGGTGTTATAACTAACTGTATGAGAAAATATCAACACAATGAAAACACATTGTGTGAGAAACCGTCGTGGGCAGAATGTGACAACTTCTCGTAACTTTACTTTTGCCGGTTCGGACAGTAAATGGCAAATGACCTTTGCCTTTACTTTCTGACATATCAGAGACTCGGATAACTCGTATCGCTAAGATGCCTAAGTTCGACTCCTCTGGTAGAAGGTAAAAGTTTAGATACGAGAAGCCTTCTGCTTACTTAAATGACCCTTGTCACGTCTCACTTTTCCGCACTTTATTCATCACATCCTTGCTCTTCCTTGAGTACTATGGCTCTATGATTTCATATTCTTTCTCCTCTTATAATCTCCAGTTAGTTTGATATCGTTAAACAACCGAAAAAAATTATTCAGAAATATAGCGGAATCCCAGTGGAAATGATTTCCTTTTAAGGGAACCACAATGATACACACTAACAAAAATTTATACAAGATTGAATTACTGTTGACAGTTTGTAAAACGAGGAATTACATTAATTAAGTATCTCGCTCAGTCTAAGCTTAAAATGACGCTTCAGTCTAGTCCCGATTAAGGCACGGTTGGATGTTCTTTGTATGTCAAGTGGAAGTGCGTTATATTTTATTGGACTAACAACAAGAATCCTTCTTTAACCAATGTTTGTGACTGCTCGAACGCGAAGCAAGTTGTTACTACGACGTGTAGTTCGAGAGTAAGTTAAAGTTGGAAACTGTAAATTATTGTGAGTTGTGGGGTTGTGCGGGATATCATGAACGAACAGTATAGTTTGAACATCACATAAGTATGCTAGAGGTAATATGCTATGGGTATTATCGGAGTACAACAATAAGCTTGAAAACAGTAGAGGTTTATTGAAGATGGTTTTGAGATATCTGTTTTGTAGAGTTTGAATTTAGAAGGGAGCGTGCACTTCTTAGGAACATATGATTTGACCCTTCACAAAATACCGCAGTAGGATGCCACATGTTTTTCAATAGATTTAATATGGTGAATCCAGGATAACGTGGAGTTAAAATGGCATTAATGTCATTGTTATAATAAAATAGAGCTGTATCGTCGGCAAATAACCGCGGAGTCCCTGTGAGTGGCAGGTTACCTATATCATTGATATGCAAAAGAAATAATAGTGGTCCTATATTGCTACCCTGTGCCACACCAATGTTTATGGCAGCAAGATTGCTACAGTCGCCCTCGATGAAAACGAATTGTTTTCTTTTTGTCAAGTAGCTATTGATAATAGAGTTAGCGATGCCCCTGATGCCGTAGCACTGAAGTTTGCGTGTCAAAGCCTTTTTTGAGATCTAAAAATAAGGTACCAATCATGTTTTTTGGTCAATCTCGCTCATTATATTGTCTACTAATTCTATAATAGCAGTACGTGTGATAGAACCTTGTCTAAAGCCATACTGAGATCCATAAAGGATACTATGTTTATTTAAAAATTCGAGAAGTCTAGTAACCATAAGTTTTTCAAAGATTTTGTTGAAGACGGACAGAGTCGATATAGGACGATAATTATTACAATCACAACGATCACCAGACATGTAAACAGGAATAACTTTAGCCAGTTTGAGGCAGTCAGACCAAAAGCCAGTCTGAACAATAGCATTGAAACATTGAGAGAGAATTCTAGCGAATATAACAGAGTAACTTTTTAGCACACTTACAGAGATGTTGTCGGGGCACTGCTCTATCTATTATCCAAATTTGGTATGAGTAGAATGACTTCGCTAGAAGATGGCGGACGTAAGAATATAGAACCACTAACGAACATTATCAGTGGGACAAACAGTTATATTTATATATTGGAGAAAAATTTGTTGAATTTCTCTCAAATTTGAGAGTTTACATTAATTTTGTTACCATTTTGAATCAAATTTATCTTGCCTCTTTTTTTTGTTATTCCGAATGTATTTTTTAGATTTCTCCAAAATTTTGAATAAGCTGTGTTTGTAAGAAGGTTTTCATAATATGCTTTCTTGTTATTAATTTTCATCATATCGACCTTTTTAGATATATGTAATAGTATTTGTTTAAGGTGTTGGTCATGTGGGTTTGCTTTAACACGCTGGAGATAATTACGTTTAATTTTTACCAGTGTCCGTATATCCAAATTCATCTATGGACAATGAAAGCCTTTCACTTTAACTGTTTTCGTAATTATTCTCGTATACTTTTCAAGTAGGAAGTTATATACATTCACTATAGATTGTAAAACAGTTTGAACTTCGTCTATGACATTAATACCATTAATAAAATTGAAGAATTCTTGATTCAATTGACGATTGTTTACATTTTTTTGTTAGGGTCATTGGTTCCCCCCTCAACAAATAATTTGAAGGTCGTTAATATTTGAGAGTGGTCACATATCTCATTATATATTGTGTCGTTACGAATCCGGTTAGAGTCATCAAGTATGCATAGAATATGATCAAGTATGTTGTCGCTAATTGGACTGGTTGTAAAACAATTTGTACACGAAAAGTCATAGGATTATGGCTGTGCTAGAATCCTATGACTTTTCGTGTACAAATTGTTTTACAACCAGTCCAAATATATCGTCACAAAGTTGTTATTGATGAGATATCACCTACAATAAAACACGCAAAATCTTAAGTAACACATGGATCAATAAGTCCCAAGACTAAAGCAGAGATGGCGCTCGTAGTAAACCAGCTGAGTAGTAACAGCTGAGTTATCGAGGTTGGAGTAAAATCGTTTTGTAGTTTGTTTAAAAAATGGAAAAAAATCGAGTTTCGTGTTTTGATAAAACATTGTTTTTTAATGGTTAAAAACACCGTGCAAGCGAAACAATGGATTGAAAAATGTAGTCCATCAAAAGCAACGATTTGTCGGTGGTTCGCCGAGTTTAAACGTGGTCGTACCGACACAAATGACGCGGAACGCTCGGGTAGACCTGTGGAAGCCGTTACACCGGAAAATGTGAGTGAAGTGACAAAAATTATAATGAAAGATCGTAAAGTGAAGCTTCGTGAGATTACTGGGATGACACAGATATCATATGGAAGTGTATTTACTATCCTTCATGAAAAAGGTTTTTTCCAAGTGGGTGCCGCGATTGCTTTCGATGGAACAAAAACAGCAACGAGTCGATGATTCAGGAAGCAGTTTATCGAAGAAAAGAAACGTTTGAACCATTGTATCACCCTAAAAGTTGATTATGTTGATGAATAAAAAAAAATTTTGCAAAAAAAATGTTGTTTCCATTGTTAGTCTCGGGACTTATTGATCCATGTGTTATATGTTTGTCATTTCTGTTATCACTGAACCTATGAATATTATCATGATAGAATTTTGTCGTCGTACTGTCCATTTATAAGTTTAGTCCAAAAGAAGACAAAACAACGAAAATTACGGATAAAAAAAAATAAAAAATATGAATATAAAAAACATAAAAATATAAAAATCATATTAGAGGCTCCTAGATCAAGTTCGTTTTCGTATGAGAGCAACTAATTCTGAGGAGGAAGACACTGATACAGTGGATCGATAAACGGTTTTAAATACGATTAAGGTCAATTTTATTGCGGTTTTTTCCGTTCTTGAATGTGTGGCGGAATTACAAAACTACTTCGTTTTCCACGTAATCCTAATCCGCATACACAGAACAATTTAGATATTACATTTCATCTCGACACAATGTAGTTACATTGTAAATGTTTTCTTGAGAATACTTTGTATAGAATCTAGCCATACATCGTAGAACATCCAGTCCTATGATTTGAAACATCGGCACTTTACAAATGAAAAACTTTAAATTTTTTATGAGTTGGACCGATTTGACCGAAACTATGCTCGGTACCTAAAACGGTCCTCTTCGCTTAAACACTTGAATTGCTTACAGCGCATAAGCAAAGTAACGCAAGGAATATTAATACATTAAAACGGTGAAAACTTACACACAAATCCAAATTGTAACTTGAACAAAACTAATACCCGAAAAATAAATCGGACATTCTGCATCCAAATTCGATAGTATCTTCCGAAAGAACAAAAATTATCCTGCCTTATGGCAGACCGTGAAAGTGTTCACCGCGCGTTAGGCTAAGTCTCAGTTAAAAAGGGACTTAGCTCAGAAAATAGTGAACACGGGAAAATATATATAAAAGTAACAAAAAAAACTCCCAGTTAAGGGACTTAGAAGAAAGTGAGAAAGTGAGTCATCTAGTGGTGGAGATCTTCGGGAATTAGGCTCCGTTTTATAGCAAAAGCAAAAGTGGCGTGAAATGCAAAGCAATAAACAAGCCAACAGTATGAACGGAAGATTTGCTAGAAAGTGCTATAGCCAGTTATAATGATACAACTTTAGATTCAAAGAAAGTTTTTTAAAGCTGTCAAAACGAGAAGAACTTTTAGTGACTACTAGCAAATCCAGCAGTATGGACGGAAAATTTGCTAGAAAGTGCTACAGCCAGTTGTAATGATACAACTTTAGATCCGAAGAATGTGATTGATGCTCTCGGAACGAAAAAAAACTTTTAGTTAATATAACTTTGACAGCTGTGTGTAACAATATTTTCCACAAGCAGTGCCCAACTAAATCACGCTAGTGAATCATGTACACTGGATACATCGTGAAAAATTAACAGTGTTAAAGACGGTCGTTCGCACCGCACGCGTATAGCTCTTGGCTCCTGGAATTTTTTTTCTGGCTACCTAGAGTTTCATTGATTCAAGGCTTCAGTCTTTTTCAAGGCTACCTGAATCACTAACTAAGTGACTAAGTGATACAAAGAGTGATATTAGAGTGACTAAGTGATACAAAGAGTGATATTAGAGTGACTAAGAAATTAATCAGCCTTTTTTAAGGCTAGCTAGGAGTCTAATCGAAGACTAATTTAGCCTAGTTAATTTAATTTAAAATTTCATTAATTTCAAAAATGCCTGCGTCCAACCGGAAAGGCAACAAGCCTAAGGCTAAAAATAATTCAATACGGAATAAATCACAATCCGTTATTCAACATTTTTCTAATAACATTCACGATCTTATAGAATCTGAATGTAAAAATAAAAGACAACGGACGGATTTCCCTTCCGTTGATCCTATGCCGTCTAACAATATTTACGAGATTCTTCCTGAATCCGATTGTAGCGACATAGAAGAAAATTCTTCAAAAATTCCCAAAATGGACGCTTGTCGTTCTGGGAAGAAACATCAATCTATGCCACCAGTGACGGTGATGATTTCCGACTTCAAAGCATTCCGTACTGAGCTTTCTACTTTTCTCCCGGAAGTAAAAGTCTCATTTCAAATCGGACGAAGAGGAGAATGTCGAGTCTTGGTGGATGGATTGGAAGATTACGAACGTCTTATTCGATATTTGTCCGAGAAACTTCATAAAT
This sequence comes from Malaya genurostris, assembly GCF_030247185.1. Lineage (NCBI taxonomy): Eukaryota > Metazoa > Arthropoda > Insecta > Diptera > Culicidae > Malaya > Malaya genurostris. The sequence goes on from NC_080571.1 coordinate 171,617,061, forward strand.
TTTATTCATATGATATAAAATCAGACAGACCCTTCAAGGCTGTCTTGAAAGGATTATCAAATGATCAAAGTATTGATGAAATTAAAAATGAACTAAAAGAATTGCTTGGTTTTGCCCCTTCCCAAGTAATACTTATGAAAAAAGAGCGAATGGTACTTCTAAACCACGCTCTGGAATTTCCCATGAACTTTACCTAATACACTTCAATCGAAGTGATGTAAACAATTTGAAAACTTTAGAAAAAGTACGTTTCATTTCCCACATTAAAATTCATTGGGAACATTATAAACGGCATAATCGTATTGCAAACTTAACGCAATGTCGTCGTTGCCAAGGCTTCGGTCATGGAACCAAAAATTGTCATATGGATATACGGTGTTTGAATTGTGGTAAATCGCATTCGAAAGACGTTTGTCCAATGAATGAAACCACTGATAAATTTTCATGTTCAAATTGCAATGGAAATCATAAATCCAATTATTTGAAATGTCCTGTCAGGGAAAAAATTTTAAACGCTCGTTCGCTTAGACAACAAGTCAAATCAACGACCTTAAATTTACAGAACATACCTGAAAATTCTTCTAAGGCACCTGCCAATTCGTCTTCTAACGAAAACAATTTATTGACAGGTAGATCGACCTCGTCATCATCTTCTTCTAATGTCAGTTATGCTGGTATATTAGGTAGAAATCTATCACCTATTTCTTCTAATGTAAATAATCAAAACACAGGACCGCCTTGCAGTTCCTCTTCTAACGAAAACAATTTATTAATAGGTAGACCGGCCAAATCATCTTCTTCAAATGGCAGTCTACCTACAAATATTCCTTCAATGCCATTCGCTTCTTTAAATGAAGTCGATTTAGGCGATATAACTGAAAATAAAATGATCTACCTACAAGATCAACTTTTTCAAATGATCATCCAAATGAATTCGACTTCATCACTTTTTGAAGCATTTCAAATCGGATGGAAATTTGCAAATAATATTATAATGAATTTAAAATTTAACAGAGATGTTAAATAATTATTTGAATATTTTAAATTGGAATGCTCGATCTTTGAAATCGAGTGAAGATGAATTTTATAATTTTCTCAAAGTTCACAAAATTCATATTGCCATTGTGACAGAAACTTTTCTTAAACCAAATGTAAAAATGAAAAGTAATCCACATTATGTGGTTCATCGATTTGACAGGTTTACTGGAATTGGTGGTGGAGTTGCCATTTTTGTCCAACGGCAAATTAAACATCGAATTTTACCTTCTTTCAATACTAAAGTTATTGAAAGCTTGGGAATCGAAGTTGAAACCATTCATGGAATTTATTTCATCGCTGGAGCATATTTGCCATTCCAATGCACCGGCGAACAATTAAATTTCTTTAAAGGCGATTTGCAAAAACTTACAAGATATCGATCGAAATTTTTCGTAATAGGGGACTTAAATGCTAAGCATGTCCAGTGGAATTGTAGGCAAAATAACAGTAATGGTAAAATACTTCATAATCAACTCTCAGCTGGTTACTTTACAGTTCTTCATCCCAGTAATCCTACTTGTTTCTCTTCCGTGAAAAACCCGTCTACAATTGATCTGGTTCTAACAGATCAAAGTCACATTTGTAGTGAACCGATTACTCATGCTGATTTTGACTCAGATCATCTTCCTGTAACATTCAGACTTTCCAACGAAGCTATAATTAATCCAATTAGTTCTATATTCAACTATCATAGAGCTAATTGGTTGGATTACAGATCTCACATTGAAAATCATGTGGATCATGAAACCATTTTAGAAAATTCGGCGGACATCGACACAGCAATTGATAATTTGAATCATTATATTATCGAAGCTAGAAATCTTTCAGTTCCCAAAGCTCAAACTAAATTAAATTCTCCTACCATCGATGACAATCTTCAACTGCTCATTCGGTTGAAGAATGTTCGTCGACGACAATATCAACGTTCTCGTGATCCTGCTATGAAAAACATAGTTAAGGATTTACAAAAAGAAATTAAACATAGATTTACTCTTTTACGAAATGAAAATTTCGCTAAAGAAGTTGAACAAATTAAACCATATTCTAAACCTTTCTGGAAACTTTCTAAGGTTCTTAAGAAACCTCAGAAACCAATTCCTGCTCTCAAGGAAGGAAATCAAATACTTCTTACAAATGGTGAAAAAGCTCAAAAGCTAGCTCAGCAGTTCGAGAGTGTCCACAATTTTAATTTAAACGTTGTGAGTCCTATTGAAAATGAAGTCTCACTGAAGTATGATCATATTTCAACCCAAGTGTTATTACAAGATGACATTATTGAGACGAATTTTGATGAAATTAAGTCAATTATTAGGAAACTCAAAAACATGAAGGCTCCTGGTAATGATGGAATTTTTAATATTCTTATTAAAAATCTTCCCGATGTTGCCTTGAGACTCCTGGCTAAAATTTTCAACAAGTGTTTTTCATTAGCTTACTTCCCAAAAAGATGGAAAAACGCTAAAGTAATTCCTATCCTAAAACCTGATAAAAACCCAGCAGAAACATCAAGTTATCGACCAATTAGCTTACTTTCTTCTATCAGTAAACTTTTTGAAAAAATTATCTTGTTAAGAATGATGACTCATATAAATGAGAATTCAATTTTTTTACCAGAGCAGTTTGGATTTCGTCATGAACATTCAACTACTCATCAACTTGTCAGAGTAACGGACATGATAAAATCAAATAAATCTTCTGGGTTATCCACTGGAGTTGCTCTTCTAGACATAGAAAAAGCATTCGACAGTGTTTGGCACAAAGGTTTAATAGCAAAAATGTCTGATTTCCAGTTTCCTATTTATTTGATCAAAATGATTCAAAATTTTTTAACTGATCGTACTCTTCAGGTTAGCTATCAGAATTGTAAATCTGAATTTCTACCCATACGAGCCGGTGTTCCGCAGGGTTCGAGTGTAGCTCCAATCTTGTACAATATTTTCACTTCTGATCTTCCAAATCTACCCGTTGGTTGTCAGAAATCGCTATTCTGTGACGACACAAGTCTGTTAGCCACAGGTAGAAATCTAAGAGTGATCTGCAGTCGCCTACAAAGAAGTTTAAATATTTTCAGTGATTATCTGTCAAAATGGAAAATTAAACCAAATGCAGCAAAAACGCAATTAATTATCTTTCCTCACAAGCCAAGAGCTTCTTTTCTTAAACCAAACAATAATCACATTCTCAAATTGAATGGCTTGGAATTGACATGGTCTGATCAAGCTAAATACTTAGGTTTAACGTATGACAAAAAACTCACTTTCAAGGATCACATTGAAGGAATCCAGGCAAAGTGTAATAAATATATTAAATGTTTATATCCTCTTATAAACAGAAATTCTAAGCTCTGTTTAAAAAACAAATTGTTAATTTATAAACAAATTTTCAGACCAGCCATGCTTTATGCGGTACCAATTTGGTCAAGCTGTTGTTCCACCAGGAAGAAAACGCTTCAAAGGATTCAGAATAAAATTCTGAAAATGATTCTGAAGCGTCCTCCCTGGTTTAGTACAAATGAGTTACACAGACTCACAAATATAGAACCATTAGATGTAATGTCACATAATATTATAAGCAAATTCCGACAAAAATCGATGCAATCTTCAATTGAATCGATTCGCTCTCTGTATTAGTTAGTAAGTTAGTATATAAGTTCCTTTTCCCCATTACACAATACAAGTAGGTTTAGAATTTTCCCTACACAAAAATCTCAGAATTGCGGAAGCAAATGATGTCTTCATGGTAATAACCAAATCATATATATATATATAACAGGGCTGAAAAGTCACCACTTGTGGCTGAACACCCAATTTAAATCTTAATAATTTAATTTTAACTCATATTCCAATAAATAGTTATTTAAAAAAAAAATAAAAAAATAAAAAAAAAAACAGTTAAAGACCGAAATTTAAAAAAACACATGGGATAGTTTTCATCTGAGGAGTCGACGAAGACGAATATCCTATACGTAGAAAATGACGCTCGAACTTGGGCGGCAGTGATTTTGGCAGTTATCACAGGGGCCTATATCATAGGCAAAGCTGTTTACAAGCTGGACTGGCTAGTTACTGAACGAGCAGCAGATTTATATAAAAAAACGAAGAAAAAAAAATTTTTTGTTGAAAACATTATATACTGCTCAAAATCTTATTTTGGAAACATTGAAAAATTTTGTACAATAAAAAAATAGAGGATGAAATCAATGAAGCGGTAGAATACTTCAGGGAGGTTGGAAAACAAGCAAAGAAAATTACGAGCACAAAACAGTTCGATGAGGAATTTTTAGAAGCAGATAGCGATGTTGAATTCACAGTAACAATATTTCCACACCAACCGGAAAAAAAACATGAAATGTAAAAGTAATTGTCGGCATTTCGACCAAATTTATTAGTAAAAACCTGTTTTAATCCACCTAATGGTGTAATGATGCCTTTCTCATATTACTCATAACATCAAAAATATCACTGTGGAATTCGCAAAAACAACTGTTCATTGAATAGAAATAGAAAAGTTTGTTCGGATTTAATCTAACAAACTCTACAAATCCTGTTTACCCTATAGTTCCGGAGCCGAAAGTTATCCATAACAAATTTAGAAATTCGGTATGAAACTGTGAGACTTTTCGTTTGAACCTATAAGTTTGTGAAAATCGATTCGGCCAACTTGAAGGAAAGTGAGTGAGACCCTTTTGCAGTTTTTAATCGCCATTTCCAATTCTTCCGAAACTGGATTCAGATGCCCGGTATAGCCGTTTTTTTTTGTTTGCCAGCATTAAATATGACCTAAAAATTGAAACAGTAATAAAACATGTAGTAAGATTATTACTTTTATTATTATCATTGACATTGTAACAAGTACATATTCTTAAAATAGTTATTGCAGACTTATCTGTAAAAATATTTAGTTAGTTTATCGTCAGTACCAAAATATTAAATGAATGTCATAAGTAATATCTAATTTATCGATTATTTATCTCATAAATTATCCGACGCAAATCAACAACTTGAAGCACCGCAAATGAACTACATTCAATGGAAGGATTGCTATAACACCCAACTGAGTTACCCATGGCACTGGCGCTTCGTGATTCGGTGACTCACTCGCGGACATGATAATAGCTTCTGTGACTCTCTCGTTTACATGATAATAGCTTCTGTGACACTCTCGTTCACATGATAATAGCTTTACAGCCGAATGCGGCCACTGACCCTTGGCTAAATGTGTGGGAAAATGTTCGTTTCGCTTTAATACGCGAGGGGGATCTGGTTAGTATGGTTAAGACGGTTCGCTAGAAGGGGATAACCATTGCTGAAATTTGGGTTTCCGTGCGTTTAAACGCAATTAACAAACTTCGCCTTGCAAGTTCCGGTAACGAAGATTACCAAATGCCCGGGTAGTCTGAGGATTTCCAGACCTCGATTTCTCACTTTGGTCTGACTAGTGGAAGAGGCAGGAGTTGTCCGTAATTTGTTATTCGCGACGTGGTGTGTTTGATCAGGTTATAAGTAACATGAAAAGACTTCACGCAGTTAGCTAAAGTTTAGTTTTCCTTTCCCAAACAGATAGCTTATATTGTCGATACAGTGGCAGTTAGCGTAGGCAGTGTCCTGTGTGGAACAAAAGTCAAAAGGGTAAGCCTCGTGTTCTCACACTATATGCTATGTAGAAGGTGCTTATTCGCCATATGGCGTGTAATGTTTAATTGCTATAGATTCGCAACGGTCCGACGTCCGGCACACCACCAGATCTCGTTAGAGACAACTTCTGACCCCACCGTCAGCTCGCAAGGTTTTCCCGGCGGTACATGTGGCCGGAAGAGGGTCGCTGACGTCATTATCGCACCCTTAGAAGGACAGACCAGCAATCACGTCATCGTCGACAACTTTCATTTCGGTTACGGCCGGAATTTGCGGCGTTCGTACCACGCCGTGCGAATCTGCGGTAAGGACTTCAGCGCCGGTTCGGTGTGATCGAAGGCGGTCGCACACAGCAGCAGCAGAAGGAGAACCTAATGTCATTCGTTGTTACCGCCATCTGCAGAACCACGTAAAACCTAGGTCGTGAGTAAAACAATTTGCACGTTCTGTTTGTGAGTGTCCATGCGCATGTGACTCAAACTAGGGTCACTACCCTCGATATATTTAAGTGAACCCTTTATAAGCAACGGCTGCCAGCCGCATGGCAGACCGAGACAAAGCACAGTGAATCAGCACACGAGACACACGAAACAAAGCATCTTAGTGATCACGGAGATTCCGTAAAGTAGATACATGTAGGAGATGAATGTGGAAAAGGGAAAGGAAAGGGACTAAGACTAGGCCTAGGCATGAATGCAAGACCGCGGAAAGCGTAGACACGAATAAATGTAATTGTAAAATAAACCCTAAAGCCTTTCAACTTGCACGATAATGGGATACAATAAAGCTTAAATTTCTAGTATACAATGTAGATAGATTTGCTCTATATGAAGTCGTCCCGTCTTTAGTTTGCTGGAGAAGTAATTTCATGTTAGCGTTTGGCGTTCTAGATTGTTGATTGTTTGTTTACTGGAGAGGTCGACTCCGAAATCGATCCGAACGAATCCCGAATCTTTCTGCTCCTCCGCCTAGATTGAGGATTCCGAGGTTTACCTATGATGATAATTTCCCCGGCATAGACGATTGCGTTGAGCGCGCGGGAGATCTCAGGTTGCGGTTAGATCCTTTCTCCGTTTCAAGAGCCGTTTGAGTCAGCTAGCTCGCTTCCCTTCCCTGATTAGGGATAGAATGAACCTTCCCCTTTAAGGTCTCAAGCCGGGCAAACAAGAATTGGCGGGTGATCTCTCAACCAGAGAGTGGCGCATAAATCACCTACTTATTGACGGGGCAGTAAGCTGACCAGTTATAACATCATTACACCACCGGCACGGTATTACTGCACTACCGGATGTGAAAATTTCATATTTTTTCAAATAAATTTGAATTCATTGACATTCGTTTATTCTTTCGGTCGTACTGATCATAAAATAGCTATAATTTTTATCAACCGCAGCTCCGTCTTTTAACAATGTTACACAATAGTAGCAGTAACCGTTTTGATTTCTTCATAGCGTGTACGAAATATAATAAAGCACGCATGTATTTTCTTCTTCTTTCGCTGTGATACATATTGTCATTCTATATGGCGATTTGAAAACTTTGACACTCATCATCTGTAACTGCGGAACCGGAAGTCGGATCCGGATAAAATTTCACAGTAGCTTTAAAGATAATATGAGCTTTAATTCAAATCAAGATTTGTGAAAATCGGTTCAAGCATCGCAAAGAAATCGAAGTGAGTTGTATTTTTTTTAGTTTTTCTGTACCACTTTCGGTGCTTCCGGAACATGAAAAGTGGAGACCAGTAGTGCCGAATTATTCTTTTATGCCAACAAACTAACAAGATCTGCAAACTAGAAGAATTTATCAGACAGTTTTATGGGATTTGTACGTGTGTTTGACCATGGTTCATGAAAAATTACTAATGAAATTGGTAATTTTCCACTTATCACGCATTAGTTCCGAAACCAGAAGTCGGATCTGGATAAAATGTTCTAGAAGTTTTTAGAAAACTATAAAACCTTTCATTTGAATCTTAGTTTGTGAAAATCGGTTGATCGGTTTCAGAGAAAATTGAATGCACACTTTCCTCAAATTTTCACATATTTCTCTGTAACTCCGGAACCGGAAGTCAGTTAAAATTAAATTCAATAGCAGGCTATGGGACCATAGGACCTTTTTTTTTAATCTACATTTGTGTAAATCGGTTCAGTCATCTCTGAAAAATATCTCCGGAACCGGAAAAAAATTAATCAAACTAAACCTTGAAGCAAAAACCAAAATGACTCATCTAGAAAATATCGTAAAAACTGTGGCAGCTGGATGCTGGAAGCACTGGATATTATAAAGACAATTGTGACAAACGATAACAAACAACTCTAAGTTATCAGCATCATTCTATCAAAACATAGAGATAAAGCGCGAAACGCATTTGCCGCCAAACCTGAAAACGTCGAGTCCATAGTGGACAAATTAAAAACAATTGCACCTGTCTCTATAGGAGCTGTGCAATCTAAATTAAAATTATACAAACAAAAGTCTGAGATTAAACTTGAAGCTTGGTCAAAGAAATGGTTACCCAAAAAGCAATTAAACACACAGCCGAAGGCCTAAAAATGAAAAAAACGTCTATTATTATACGAGCAGGTACATTCACGGATCTAGGTTCCGCAAGAAATAAAGTGCTGGAAGTGAATCCGGCCTGCGAAGAAAAAGTATTGCTCGCAAGAATGCAAACAAACAAAAAAAAACACACACCAAAGAAATAACGACGAGGGTCGGCAATTTTAACAACAACTGATGCCGTTATTCAATATTCCTTCTCAGACACAGTTCCAGACACAGTGTGGTTGGAATAATAAAAAAACCAAAAAATGCCTACTCAGGCAAATCAAAGTCAATGCCGCCAAATGCGACCAAATTTTAACCAGTGGCATAACCTGCCCCAACAAATGTTCGGTTACGGACAATCTCCTTTTGTTCCTAATCAGCGATTATATCCTAAGACCCAACCTCAATACCAAAATAACTGGAGAAATAACTCCAATACTAATTTTAGCAACGCACATCCAAACAGAAATGTAATGTTGGCAGAAAACAGCTTAGAGCCGACATCTGGTTCCCAAGATGTCGGCCGCCACCAACAGATGGAACAAACAAAACAAACCAAAACACCAGAACAAATGTGAACCAGAATGTAGGTCACATTCAGGCTCGATTAATGAACCAAGCAAACAAGCAATGAAAATATTCAATTGCGATTTAAATTATACAAACTTTGTAATTTAGAAATTAGATGTTCGACAAACCGGTCACATTAATTGTAGACACAGATGCAGACATTTCTATATTAAAAGAAAGCGCACTAAAGCCAAACAAACTTATTCACATGAATGATAACTGTATTATAAGTGGTGTTACCGATAGTAAAATGGAAACCGAAAGTAGCACATATGCTAATATCAAACTAAATAATAATTTAATATCACACAAATTCCAAATAGTTAATGATAAGTTACCTATTTTTACAGACAGAATTCTAGGTAGAGACTTCCATATAAACTACAAATGCAACATATGCCTGAGAACATGGCTAATTACTTTCGAAATAAATAATGAAATTTTCGCAATACCCATTAGAAATAAATTCAATGGAAAATTTATTATACCACCTAGATGTCAAGTAATTAAATAAATTAAATTAAGAAACATCACTGAGGATTATTCTATCCGGTGTTATAAAGCCAGGAATGAATTATTCAAACGCTCCAATCAGTCCTGGTGCCCAATATGTAAATATTATGAATACTAGTGAAAGTTTTGTATAGATTTCTTTAGATGATTTACTAGAAAAAAATCAAAGTAATCCCAGCTAGCAACTATGAACTGGCCGGAAACTAAAATAAAAATCCTAAACCTAAAATTGAGCAACGAATACTACATTTCCAAAATCAGATTAATAATAATAATATACCAATTAATTCTCAAGATAAACTAACACATGAATCAATAAGTCCCAAGACTAAAGCAGAGATGGCGCTCGTAGTGAACCAGTAACCACGTCTTTCTAGAGTACTAACCTTTGCTTGAAACGGGTCAAAATTTTAAGTCGATCCGACCAAAATCAGCTGAGTTATCGAGGTTGGAGTAAAGTCGTTTTGTAGTTTGTTTAAAAAATGGAAAAAACCGAGTTTCTTGTTTTGATAAAACATTGTTTTTAATGGGTAACACCGTGCAAGCGAAACAATGGATTGAAAAATGTTATCCGAACTCTTGTCCATCAAAAGAAACGATTTGTCGGTGGTTCGCCGAGTTTAAACGTGGTCGTACCGACACAAATGACGCGGAACGCTCGGGTAGACCTGTGGAAGCCGTTACACCGGAAAATGTGAGTGAAGTGACAAAAATTATAATGAAAGATCGTAAAGTGAAGCTCCGTGAGATTGCTGAGATGCCACAGATATCATATGGAAGTGTATTTACTATCCTTCATGAAAAAGGTTTTTTCCAAGTGGGTGCCGCGAATGCTTTCGATGGAACAAAAACAGTAACGAGTCGATGATTCAGAAAGCAGTTTATCGAAAAAAAGAAACGTTGAAATCATTGTATCACCCTAAAAGTTGATTATGTTGATGAATAAAAAAAATTTTTGCAAAAAAAATGTTGTTTCCATTGTTAGTCTCGGGACTTATTGATCCATGTGTTAGGTCTATCAGTTTATCTTGAGCATTAATTGGTACATTAATTAATGCAACAGATATAACGACATTTTCGCACTCAAGGACGATCCAATAAATGCAAACAATTTCTACAAACAGGAAATTAATTTAGAAAATGAATCACCAGTATACATAAAAAATTATCGAACACCTGAAGTTCACAAAAAGAAAGAAATAACCAAATTGATAAAATGCTTGATGAAGGTATTATTCAACCTTCCGTATCGCCGTACAACTCACCTCATTTACTAGTACTGAAAAAATCAAATACGATTTTCGAAATTTGTTCACCAGTTTAAGGTACTACTTCCAGATATAAAATGCACTGAAAAAAAATGAAAAATAGGGTTGTCTACCCAAGGTTATAATGAAAACTGACATATGACCTCAGAAAAGGTGAGACTTTTTACAATGATCGTAAATATCTCGAAATTTAAAACGATGACCTATATATTTTTACACATCATTCGACTCCTAGTGATATCAGCTACAATTTTTGCCCAACTACCATTCTTGCACTATTAAATGAAAACGTTAAAAAATCGATGAATTTATAAATATATATGAATTTTTCATTTTATTTTTCACATGTTTGTATATAACTTAAAAATGAAGGCGATGTCATGTAAATTTTTCTACTCCAAAATATTGCAATCATTACCAGAAACAATTTATTGATGAACAAAATTATATATCCTTTTAAAGAATCTCAAGAAATTTGGTACAAATACAGAGAATTTTTATTATTGGGAAAATTTTGCCAAACAAAATCAAAACAAAATTTTTAAATTATATGACATATATTTTTTCATTATTTTAGTTGGAAATTTATTATGAACAAAATTTATAAAAAAAAAACTGAAACTTGGATTTTAACTGACAGTCTTAAAAATTCGGGTATATATACCTAAACTCTAAAAATAATTGTATTTTTGTATTGCACAAAAGATCTAAACAATTTTTATGCACAACCCAAACGCAACTGATAACTACTAACATTCTGATTTTGTTTTAGGTTTGCCGTAGAATCTCAAAAAATCGGTAGAAGATCGGAAATTTTAAAATTTCCGAGTTATATTGCATTGCACAGTGGCCCGGATCCACAATTTAGGGGGACAAAAACATTTGTGGCTTTACCTTATACTTTAGAGCTATGATGTCCTAAAAACAAATGATCAGTGAAAGATAAGCCATGTATTGATGTACATGGTATTAGGGTGGCTCTTATTATAAAGGTGATCTAAAAATTATTTTTCGGATGTGTTGAGATAGAGGACTGCAGCCTTCGGCAAAATTTTAGATAAACTTATATCGAGCAGCTTTGCTGAAGACACCATTGTGGTATCTTCAACGTTTTTTTTTTGAACATTGTTAAAACCAATTTTTTGATGACTGTCGCATTCAGGTAGCGTTTTCTGAACCGAAGCTATGAGCAAAACTCGTTCAAAAATGGGTTATTTTTAAACTGCTGTATCTAATATTGAGGCAAACGAGAAAAATTCCGTTTCTTGCATTTGACAGAAAATACTTTTGAGTATGTTTATAAAAAAAAGGCGGAGGAGATATTTTTTTAAAAATTTTTAAACTGTGTTCAAACATTGGGTTTTTTCATTGAAAAATATTCTAGTAACTGTACTGTAAGGCATTTATTAGCTACATATTAAAATAAGGTATTTTTGTCTTCTAGAGTGTTAAAACTAATTAAGGTGCATATTCGGGAAGATGAAGTTCACTTATGTTTGTTGTTACTCTATTTGATAATGTTATTACAGAAATTATCTGACTTTAAAAGCAATCGTTTGAATACATCCTCCAGATTCACTAAGCGATTGAATTTTCCTATACTTGTGTATTTCGACTTTCTTGCGCTTCCTCGCCGAACGTCGAGATCATGAGTCATCTCGATTTTTTTTAATCGACTCTATGGGACTTTCAATTTTAAGATTTCCGAAATCGAGCGTCGAGTTCTGGTATTATCTCGACGTTTCAGGCAATTCTAAGATATTTGACATAAAAATAAATTTCCGATTTCGGTAAATTCAAAAAAAATCTTATCGTTTCATTCAATTTTAAGATATTTGAAAAAAATGGTCGATTTCGGAAATTTAATGTTAACCGGTGATTTTTCAAAATGGAAAATTGTCGAACTTTCATCATTATCTTTTCGTTTCGTCTTAGACTCGTCAGTGCATAGCAGTTTATGTTGAACTGTTATGCCACCTGCAGTTCAACATAAACAGCCGAGGCTAAACCTTAACGTAAACATAATGAAATTGGTTTATACCCTAGCACAAACAAGGTTAATTCCTAAATAACTTCCAATGCCGGCCGGCACCATTCACCCACCTACCGCTTAACGAAATTAAAGATGATTCCAAAATATTGGCACCCTACTGTTTAATTATACTACCATTATAATTAAACAGTAGGGTGCCAATATTTTGGAATCCAATGATAAAAATCCAATCACAAAAATTATTTTATGTTTCTGGTTAAACAGTATTACCCTATATAGTATGAATTTCATATACAAAAGTAACACAAGTGAGGGTTTCATTCAGTAAAAAGCATTCAAACGGAGATGTTGTTTTTCGAGACGAAGACAATTGTATGGTGCAGGTAGATTGGTTGGTTGGTGCTAATTGCAAAGGCTGCTGCAAAGCCAATATTCGAGGTAATTCCAGTTTCATAAGTACCTGGAATAGTGGGACTCACTTAACTGAGAAAGATGGCCTAACCGGTTTCTGTAGGTCAGTCACGTACCCAGAGGGCGGGCCCAAGGAGCCATGGCCCCTCCCGAAATCAAAAACATTTTATTATTTAGAATGTCTCAGATATGTGTTACAGAAATAACAAAACAGTAAACGTAATGATATGTAATACAATATCAGCTCCAGTGGAAAAGTTTAAAATGTATGTTAAAAAACAGCCGAGAATTAGGTACATAACACAAGTAGCAATTGAAACTTGTTATAATTGGCATGTTTCACAATTGCCTCATATCGGTTATTTTTGTTAGATATGTTAGACTATTGATTCAACACGTTGTTGTAAGGGATGTAAAATTCATTTATATTACTGCTTGTGAAACCAACTCAAAAACCTGAATGGATTAAGTTCCACATCCGGTTTTTCAACTGACTGTACCACAAGATCATTTAAGCAGTTTTGATTCCGGTTTCCACTAAGTGAATATTACTGTTGTGAAGCATATGAAACAAGAAACTTGTTGCACATCATTCAAGAAAAGTGCGCTTTTCCAATTCAGTACTAGAACAATGTTTGCTACTTGGGAAGCAATCTTCAGTAACATTATTTGTTAACCTTGGGGCCCGAAATGAAATCCTGGGTACGGGCATGCTGTAGCACTAGTTCATGCACTAGCTTTCATGGTTTTCAGAAATCGTACAATTTTTTTTAATTGTTGTTTTTTTTGTCATGGGTTTAGTATTTACCATTCTTATATTTTTACGTTCTATTCCTTATTGTATAAAGCCATTGAAATTATTCAAAAATTTTGTATTATCACAAAACTTATTTTATTACATCTCTATGGAATAGATGAAAACAACACGGATGGCAATTTTGAAACTTCCGATCTTCTACCGATTTTTTTTAGATTCATCTTTTATCGATTTTTTAAGGTTTTCTTTTGATAGTGCAAGAATGGTAGTTGGGCGAAAATTGTAGCTGGTATCACTACCAACTGAAGGATCATCGCTTTGAATTTCGAGATAATTACGATTATTGTAAAAAGTCTCACCTTTTCTGAAGACATCTATCTACAGTTTTCATTATAACTTTGGGTAGGCAACCCTATTTTTCGATTTTCTCAGTGCATTTTATTTCTGGAAGTAGTACCTTTCCAATGGTGAACAAATTTTGAAGATCGGTTGGCTAACAATAAAGTTATGACTTGGTAAAGTTGAAGTGTTCAATATTTTCTAAGCGACGTTTATGCCGAAGGAAAGGAAAATGGAAAGCAGATAGGGCATATTGGGCGCGTAAAAAAAACCTGGAACGGGAAAAATCAAATTTTCATTGGTTTTTCTTTACCAATCGTCTGCTACAAAGTTTTTGAATCAATCTACGAACTTCACAAAATACGAGGGTGTAGAATTTATTGAGATTCGTTCAAAAACAGCTGAGCTATGACAGCTCGAAGTTACCGTTCCAACTTTTTTTGAGGCTTGGTATTTGGAGTGTTAATAAACTTAAAAATTTACTTTTAACGCCAAAAATGTTACAATTCCCCGACTTCAACAAGCAATTTACCGTAATCACAGATACTTCCAAAATGGCCTGTGGTGCAGTTCTAGCCCAAAAGCACAATAACATTGATTTGCCGATAGCGTACGTAAGTAGATCGTTCACCAAAGGCGAATCAAATAAATCGACTATTGAATAGGAGCTAACAGCAATCCATCGGGCCATCACACACTTTAGACCTCATTTATATGGACGAAAGTTTCTTGTCAAAACAGATAACATCTGTTTTCGATGAAAAATCCTTCTTCAAATTTAACAAGAATGCGTTTAGACCTCGAAGAGTACGACTTCGAAGTAGAATACGTAAAAATACGAATACGGTAAATTAAATGTTTTAGCGGACGCGCTCTCTAGGATTAAAATTAACACAGTCATGTTAAGTAATATGTCTATTTTAAAGGTTCGAACTAGAGTCGATACAAGGAAACAAAAGGATAAAAATATTATTCCACAAGAGAACAACATTCTTGATTCTTTACATACTGAGCCTGATCAACTCAAATTGTTGGAATCAATCAATATAAATGAAGTACATAACATGCCAAAATTAAGCATTGAAAAATCGTCGACAAATAATATAAATTAGAAATAAAAATTAAAAAAGGGTTTGATTCAAGCGTCATTCATCCGTTGTGAAATAACAAATATAAATGAAACTTTCGAGAGAATTTTAAATATTATTAAAGAAAAAGCTAATAAAATGAATATTGGAAAAAATTGCTCTAGCGCTTTCGAATACAATTTTCAATTTTCTTAGTATTGATAATATTAAGTCAGCATGTAATAAACATCTGAAATCACTTCAAATCATGAACCTCAACGTGAGATGGATGATAAAAACTCAATTAACAGAATTATCCAAGAAAACCACGATTCTGCAATTGGCGGACACATCGGAATTAACAGACTTTATCGAAAACTTAAGTGTCATTATATATGACCAAAGATGAAAAATTCCATTGCAAATTATATCCATAATTGTATAAAATACCAAGAAAGACACCTTTAGAACAACAGAAATTTTTTTTCAAAAACCAACACGACAAAATTTCTTTTCTTACACCTGTACTGTAGACAAATCATTAGACTAATTATTTTACCATTTATTGTAGTTTTTCAATGTAATTTGTATCTAACTGTTTTAGAATTGTTTTTGTAATGTAAGATTTTGTTCCTATTTGAGAATGGTACATTGTACACCATCTCAAATGGGTTTTTTTTCTGTCAGTAGTTATTAGAAAAATCATCAGGACAACAGTCGGATGATAAAACACACAATAAAATTAAATTAAATTTACATCCATCGCAAATCATTCAGTAAAAACGTGATTAATCCACCTAGCAGTGAGATGATACCTTTTTTTTATCAATCCGCATATGTTTTTTTGCATGGATATTCTTAGGTGTTTTAGTTCTCATGACATTATTTTAATTATCGTCGTTTCAAACGGCAAATTGAGATTTCAATCACTCATTACCCTGTAATTTCGAATCTGCAAATCGTATCGAATTTCAATCTTAACGTGTGACATTCGATTGAACATTCCATGAGATGTCGAAGTAAGTTCCACTTTAGAGTTTTTCGTCATTATTTATGGTACTTCCAGAGCTGGTATTCAGGAACTAGCATAACCCAAAATGATTCGAATGGTCATAAATTAATACGCCAAACAATTTACATCTTCTCTATCGGTATAAATTTTAAAAATTCATCATCTGTAATTCAAGAATCGGATAAAATTCACCAATTTTGTATGGGACCTTAAGTCCTTTAATTTGAATTTTTGTTTATGAAGTTCGATTTGGCCTTTTTGAAAAAATGATTAAACTTTGAGAAACGATTCGAAACTGGATCCGGAGTTCTAAGATCGGTGTAGCCGAAATCAGATAAATTCATCTGAGGACATCTGTAGACATCTTTGAGAAATTGTAGTGCGAATTAAAATTTGGGGGTACATTCCGAATCCAAAAAAGAATACCGCTTAAACTGAAATAAATTTATTTGGTAATCGACTATCCAAATTTGCAAACCCGATAAACCTGATTAATATATGTGAAATGGACATTTTTATACTAATCACCCTGTATCTCCTAAACCAGAAATCGGATCTGACTAATTTTTATAGAATTTTAAGACCTCTCATTTGAATCATAGATGATTCTTAGATTTCATTTGAATCTTAGATCGGTTCAGCCATCTACGAGAAAAATGAATTGCACTATTTTAATTTCGTTTCACATGTCATCCTGTGGTCCCGAAATCAGAAGTCGGATCCAAATTTTTTTTTTTATAAAATTTTTTTTTTATTCAGGCCAATATGCGTACAAGCTTTACGTGGCCGAATGAGCCATGTTTTTATTAGATAAAATAATTTTTTTACCGTTGGATCTCGTTGTCACCCTTTTTCTAGGGGAAGAGAAGCTTCCATTTTTATCTTGCGATGAGTGAGGGGCACTTTGTTCGTGGCTCGTCTCGTCCTCCATTGCCGCATCGTTGGTAACGTTGTTGGTTTCCGTTTTTTCTTCGTTTTTCTTGTAATTCGCATTCTTGGGTTGGTTGTTAGTTGCTGTAGACGCGCCATGTTGTGCATTAATTACAGTTGTTGGTGGGTTTGATGGTACAACAGGAGTACTGCGCTCACTAGTTTCCGTTGTTGGGCGGTTGTCCTTATTTTTGTTTAAAGATGTCCTTTTTGCAGTTTCAGTGCAAGGTTTGCCGTATTGTGCAGGTTGTTCACAAAACTGACATGTAACCAGTTGATTTTCATACGTAATCAGCGTTTTACACGGATGTATCCCGTCTTGATCACAAATGATATAAGATGGAATTGCTTTACGTAGTTGCATACGGACTACTCGCACGCCATTCCGGATACCCGGAAAAAAATTCCGCCATACTTCCCTTTCGATGGAAAGAACTTCACCGTACTGCGACATACATTCCCGAACATACCCCTCGCTGGTCTGCGGGGGAAGGTCATGCACGCGTACTTCTATGGCATTGTCCACCATGTACACAGGGATTTTATATTTAACATTGTCATGATCAATACTGTGCACCCCGTTATTAAGCGAAGCAAATGCAATTGCATCTTTTTCACGTTTGAACATAATGTACACACAGTTAGACGCCTTTGTTAAATTGAATCCCACTTATATTATTAACGTTTAGATGCATTCGTTCCTTAAGCAAGATTTCAATTTCGGTTTCTGATGGTCTAACTTTGCAGCGCTTGAAATCAATACAAACTGAATTTGGCCTTGTAGGCCAAGTTTCTGGTTTTGTTAAATCGTATTTGCCCATTTTGTGCACTCTATTTTTCACTACACTGTATTGTCTTTGTTTCTATCGTCTCGACCATAAGCAATTGTCGACTGTGTCTGATGAGATGCCAGCACGAACTGGATCAAAATTTGGAAGTATACTAGTTTTCATATGAATCTGAGTTTGTAGAAAACGGTTTAGCCATCTCCGAAAAAATTGAGTGAAACTACAGGGTGATTTTTTAAGAGCTTGAGAACTTTTTTAAACAATAAAACGCATAAAATTTGCAAAATCTCATCGGTTCTTTATTTTAAACGTTAGATTGGTACATGACATTTACTTTTTGAAGATAATTTCATTTAAATGTTGACCGCGGCTGCGTCTTAGGTGGTCCATTCGGAAAGTCCGCTTTTTTATCGACAAATTTTGTTCAGCGATGAGGCTCATTTCTGGTTGAATGGCTACGTAAATAAGCAAAATTGCCGCATTTGGAGTGAAGAGCAACCAGAAGCCGTTCAAGAACTGCCCATGCATCCCGAAAAATGCACTGTTTGGTGTGGTTTGTACGCTGGTGGAATCATTGGACCGTATTTTTTCAAAGATGCTGTTGGACGCAACGTTACAGTGAATGGCGATCGCTATCGTTCGATGCTAACAAACTTTTTGTTGCCAAAAATGGAAGAACTGAACTTGGTTGACATGTGGTTTCAACAAGATGGCGCTACATGCCACACAGCTCGCGATTCTATGGCCATTTTGAGGGAAAACTTCGGAGAACAATTCATCTCAAGAAATGGACCGGTAAGTTGGCCACCAAGATCATGCGATTTGACGCCTTTAGACTATTTTTTGTGGGGCTACGTCAAGTCTAAAGTCTACAGAAATAAGCCAGTAACTATTCCAGCTTTGGAAGACAACATTTCCGAAGAAACTCGGGCTATTCCGGCCGAAATGCTCGAAAAAGTTGCCCAAAATTGGACTTTCCGAATGGACCACCTAAGACGCAGCCGCGGTCAACATTTAAATGAAATTATCTTCAAAAAGTAAATGTCATGTACCAATCTAACGTTTAAAATAAAGAACCGATGAGATTTTGCAAATTTTATGCGTTTTATTGTTTAAAAAAGTTCTCAAGCTCTTAAAAAATCACCCTGTATTTGTCACGCACGCATTTGCTGATCTCGACGAACTGAGTCGTATGGTATATGGAAGTTATGTTCTTCCAGCTTTTATTGCTGTAAGTAGTTTAAATCAATATAATTATGGAATTACTTTCAACTCGAATATGCTGATATCATCTGGTTTATAAATGCCATATTCGAACGATTATGTTGCCAAAAACGAACCGTGCTAAAATCGGTACAAGGCAAATTGTCATGAAAAAGGATGCTGTACACAGTCTTTTGGGCACTCAGAAACAATTGTATGTCACAGTATAAAAATCGTGTTTTCCGTTGCTCCCAAGCATTTCTTTGTCATACAGTGCTCGAAACTTCTACTGCTGGAATAAGGGGAAAAGTCGTTTACACAAAAATATTGATATCTCCGTTAAAAATGGACGGATTTTAACAAACTATGGCTCGTTGGATAGCTATTACCGTCCGGAATCTAAGTCTAAAAACATATTCTGTTTTGAAGGTCAATTGTAACAGATACTGTCAAAAAACTGAAAATTTTAACATAAAACTCCGTATAACTCAAAAAGTAAACATCCTATCTCAAAATCATTCAATAGCGTTTTGGGTGACGGGGAGACCTTTCATTTGCGACTAGTTTGATCAAAATCGGTCCAGCCATCTCTGAGATCTCGACCTCTTAGTTGACAACACACATACAGACACACACACATACACACACAGACAGGCGCGTACACAGGGGGGGGGGTTTAGGGGTTCAAAGTTCCAAAGGTGGGACATCAATGATCGTTTTAAGCATTTCTTTTCTGTAAGCATTTTTGCATTGCAATAGATTTGAGTTCAACATTTATGCTTTTAGGGATTGTCATCTTCTATATCGGTTTGAATTTTAAAAAATCATCTTCCTGTAATTCCAGAATCGGAAGTCAGAATTGGGTTAAAATAATTAATTTATTTATGGAACTATAAGTTTATTTTAATTTAAATTTTTGTTTCTTAAATTCGATTTGGCTTTTTTTGAGAAAACGATTGAGTTATGAGAAATGATTCGACACTGAAAACGGAATTCGAAAATCGGTGTAGCCGAAGTCAGATAAATTCACCTGAGTAGCTGTATAGTTTACATTTGTATCTAAATGTGAAAATCAGTGTAGACATCTTTGAGAAATCGTTTGGTTATCGACTATCAGACCCTGTCAGTTTGGTACGAAATCAAATTTCAGTTCAGCAACGCCATCGCACGGCATCACATTCAACATAGCATGTCAATTGTACGAGAGCGCAGTGCTGCTATTTTCGCGCAAACAAATTTGACATTTCTCTCAACTACTTATATGCACAAGAGTCAATGCGGACTCGCCTGAGGGCGCCACACGCGCAAAAAAAATGTTGCCGATGATTTGTTCGGGAAATGTGAGAGCTGGATATCTTGTTAATATGATATCTTTGCGACTATCCAAATCTGCTAACCCGATAAACCTGAATAATTTATGTGAAATAGACATTTTTATACCAATCACCCTGTATCCCCGAAACCGGAAGTTATATCTGACTGAAAAGCAAGATGTTTTACAGAATCTTAAATCTTTTCATTTGAATCTTAGATGATTCTCAGATTTCAATTGAATCTTACATCGGTTCAGCCATCTACGAGAAAAATGAGCTACACAATTTTAATTTCGTTGTATATATCATCCTGTAGTTCCAGAGCACTATTAGAGAGTCTTCTCCAAATAATGGTTCCATTGATAGCCCCTTTTCAATGATGGAATTTTCCATAGCACCAATCTGCCCGACCTTGCAAAAAGACGTTTGTTGGAATTGTTCAAAAAGTTATCGCCATTCAAAAGCCGGGGAAACCAGCTTCCAATCACAACTCATATAAACCCATCGCAATGTTGTCCTGCATCAGAAAATTGTTCGAAAAAATTATTCTTCGACGTCTCGACACTTGGGTCGAGACGAACGGTTTGTTGTCAGATACTCAATTTGGCTTCCGTAGAAATAAAGGGACGAATGATTGCCTTGCATCACTTTCTTCTGACATCCAAATTGCCTTCGCTCAAAAACCACATATGGCATCTGTATTTTTAGACATTAAAAGGCCATTGATTCAGTTTCCATTGATGGTCTTTCAGACAACCTCCATCAACATGGACTCCAGCGATTAAAAATAATTATTTGCACAACCATTTGTCAGAGAAATGCATGTATTTTGTCTTGAATACGACTTACTTTACTATGGGGTGCCTTTTCAAAATTAGCCATATGGAAGAATGGGCAGAACTTAATCGCGAATATCTCGACTTGTATTAAGGGCAGCAACATAATTCTTTCGCCATTTCATCAAAAATATGATCAGGAATTTAGGATATTATTTTGAGCAGTGTGACATAACCACAAATAACTCAAAAATGAAGTTTTCTAAAACTTTGAAAACAACGCGGAAAACTCTTTCTTTTGCTTGAATTTTTCGCGCAAGGACGACGATTTTGAGGTAGTCAGACACATATCTTCATCTGAATGCGTATAAAAGGGGAACCGTGGTCGAGAATCGATCATTTCTTCTTGTGTGTTGGATGGAAGCAGCCGTCATGAGAATAAAGTTATCATTTGCTTTCCGGTCGTCGAGGGAGCGATATCATCAAACAACAGCGACGGAGAGTGCACCTTCTGCGTGGTTAAAACCTCGAACGCTCAGGTAGCAACTCTCATTCGCTTTTCGGTCTTCAAGCCTAGACTCTGAGTCTGCTCTTAGTTCTAAATTTAGTTCTTGAATTCTTCTGTTTGATTCTTTTTTAGAATCATAATAATACTCCCAAAGAATGATGAGACATTTTACTGCACTCTATGCAAGCTTCGGAGCTTATTTCCGGAATATGGGTTTAGAATTCAGAGCCTACGTGCTGAACTGGATTCTGGAAAAAGATTCCGGAGCTGATTTCAGTTTCGAAATTGTAGTCTACTAAAATCCAACTGAATTCTGAGTCTGTTCAAAGTTCTGAATATAGTTCTTGAGCTCAGGTCCAGTTCCTTATTCCAGAATTCTTCAAATCGGTTCTTTTGTCCTGAATACGACTTATTTTACTATGGAGCGCCTTTTCAAAATTTACCCTGTACAAGAATGGGTAGAACTTCACCACGAATATCTTTTGATGTACTTAACCCAACATCATATTTTTTCTACAAGCTATAGGTAATATGATTAGGAATTCGTGATTAAATTTTCAACAACGTGAAAATACCCTAAAAATAATTGAAAAACAAAGTTTTCTTAAACTTTTGAAAATTTTTTATCACGTTTGCTTGCCTTTTCCGCATCCGGACGACGGTTTCGAGTTATTCAGGCACATATCAAAATCTTCCGAACAAATAGAAAAGGAAATCTTTGAATAAAAACTGTTCATTTGCTACAGACGAAACTAGATGTCTACGTGAGGTTCTCCCACCAAAATCAGTAAGAACAAACCAAGTATAAAGCGTGAAAGTCTCATTTCGACTTCGGTCGTCAGGAGGAGCAGTCGGCAATGAAAGTAGATCTTTTGCGTGGTGTAAAGCCTCAAACGCTCAGGTCACAGAGCCAATTTTCAGGATAATTTGATAAGCTTTGTGCAATTTTCGCAGCGCAAAATTCGCAACAGTCTTTAATATCTTAGAGAATTACACAATTTGGCCCTTCTGAATGCCAGAAATTTATCTCGTACGGCATTTTGATAACTTATTTCACTGATATATTTAGATCCGAAACGAAATGATTGACATCAAAATTCTGTATAGTTCTATTTAGAACAATAATTGTATACCCAAAGAATTATGCGAAATTTTCTTCACTATACTGTATACGGCCCATTTTTCAACCACTTGTAGTTTATAGTAGAACTTTCTGCTGATTTGCTATAAAAATGCATAGCACCGACTCAGAAGCCATTAATGAAAGGTTCCTTTCAGAACCACCATTATTTTATCATTAAGAACTATACTATATATTTAGTAATATTTAATTGAGTGTCAGAATGATTAATGTAACTAATCTGTACTTTAGTTTAGGAGTATCGTTTCAAATTCTAGTAGTGAAAAAGAGGAAAGCTTGCACAATGCACACAATCGATCAACTAATTGATATTCGAAAGTATAAAGAAAGAGTGTCAGTTTTATTCGTATTCACGACATCCATTTATGTCTCTGACATTACACACCCATACTTTTTCACATGGCGATTTGGCAACATTTAGAATTAGCTACATGGGTCTCCCGCAAGGCTCATGCCTCAGTCCGATCCTCTATAATTTTTACGTGAATGACATTGACAACTGTCTAGTAACCCCATGTACACTAAGACAATTGGTAGATGATGGCGTGGTTTCAGTTACTGGACCCAAAGCTATTAATCTGCAAAAACCATTGTAAGATACCGTAGATAACTTGTCCGTTTGGGCTGTTCATCTGGGTATTGAATTCTCTGCGGAGAAAACAGTGCTGGTCGTCTTTTCAAGAAAGCATGATCCCGCGCAGCTTCAGCTTCATATGATGGGAAGAATGATCCAACAGGTTTTAACTTTCAAATACCTCGGGGTGTGGGTGTTGATTCCAAATGCACGTGGGGAGGACACATTAGGTATCTGATAACAAAATGCCAACAAAGAGTAAATTTTCTTCAAACAATAACAGGATCTTGGTTGGGTGCTCATCCGGAAGATTTAATAAAATTGTATCGACAACGATACTTTTAGTGATGGAATATGAATGCCTTTGCTTTCGTTCCGCTGTAAATTCTCATATTATCAAATTAGAGCGAATTCAGTATCGTTGTTTGTAAATTGCTTTAGGCTGCATGCATTCGACACATACAGTCTTGAAGTTCTGGCGGGAGTTTTTCCATTGAAAAATCGTTTTTGGGAGCTTTAATCGCGACTGCTAATGAGATGTGAGGTACTGAATCCCCTGGTTATTAATAACTTCGAAAGGCTAGTTGTGCTTCAATCTCAAACAAGATTGATGACAGTATATTTTAACCATATTTCACAGGAAATCGACACTTCAAGTTATATTTCTATCCGTGACACCCTCCTAAATGTCCCTGACTCAACTTTATTTTTCTACCCTTCCATGCAGCGCGAAGTGCGTGGAATACAGGAACACCTACGCTCGATGGAAATCCCAAAAATATTTGCAAGTAAGTTCAGGCATATTGACACTAAGAAAATATTTTACACGGACGGATCACGAATTGAAGGGGCTACTGGGTTTGGTATATTCAACAATAATGTTTTGGCTTCATTTAGGCTTCAAGAACCTGCATCTGTTTATATAGAAGAGCTAGCAGCAGTTCATTGAAGTTTGAATGTAATCGTCACATTATCTCCAACCTATTATTTTCTCTTCACAGACAGTCTGAGTGCAATTGAAGTCATTCGCTCAAACGCTGCTGGCAAAAATGAACCGTTTTTCCTGGGCAAAATAAAACACTACCTGATCGTCATATTGAATAATAGTTATCAAATCACAGCAATCGGCTCATTGCTATATTCCAGGCAATGGAAGAGCCGATAGTTTAGCCAAACGTGGTGCTGTTGAGGGTAAAATTTATGAGAAATCGATTGCTTTCAACGAATTCTATAGCCCGTCCCGCCAAAGAACACTTGTCAGCTGGCAAGCTTCTTGGGATAAAGATGATCTGGGTCGATGGATGCACTCAATTATTCCTAAACTATCGACAAAGGCATGGTTCAGGGGACTGGATGTGAGTAGGGATTTTATTCGTGTAATGTCCAGACTCATGTCCAATCACAACACTTTAGATGTACGGCGTACAATGTAGGGATAATGGCACAGGAACAAATCTCTTCAGGATCTCTTGAGGATCGGATCGATAGACAAATTTTGGTGGTTCTCTCGGCGGTGCTCCAGAACGGATGGACGAAGTTCGATAGCGACTTGGAACGCTTTAAACGAACTATACTCGATGGCGACAGGGTCAACAGCAGCAGCAGTCGCACTCAAGCAGCGGATACCAAACCTCAAGTGGTGTTCTTTCGGTGGCAGAAAAGAAATTCCAGATTTAACTCTCTAATTTTATTTCGCGATGTTTACTGTACAATGGTTACAGTAATAATGAATTGTAGTACGTGAAACGGAACAGATATAAACTATTGGATTAAATTTGAGTTCAGTGGGGAATATGGGAACGGGAATGTATGACAAAACAATAATTTTGGGAAAACACAAGACATGAGTGATTTTGTCGTGAATACGACTTACTTTACTATGGGGCGCCTTTTCAAAATTAGCCATATGGAAGAATGGGCAGAACTTAATCGTGAGTATCTCGACTTGTATTAATGGTAGCAACATAATTCTTTCACCATTTCATCAAAAATATGATCAGGAATTCAGGATAATATTTTGAACAGTGTGCGATAACCACAAACAACTCAAAAATTAAGTTTTCTTAAAAATTTGAAAACAACGCGGAAAACTCTTTACTTTCGCTTGGGTTTTTCGCGCAAGGACGACGATTTTGAGGTAGTCAGGCACATATCTTCAACTGAATGCGTATAAAAGGGGAACCGTGGTCGAAAATCGATCATTTCTTTTCGTGCGTTCGATGGAAGCAGACGTCGTGGGAGTGGAATCATCAACCAGCAGCGACGGAGAATGCACCTTCTGCGTGGTTAAAACCTCAAACGCTCAGGTCGCATCTCATTCGCTTGCTGGCCATCGAGGCGAGAAGACCTTAACCAGCAGCAGCAGCGAGAGTTAACCAGCAGCGAGGGAGAATGCACCTTCTACGTGGTTAAAACCTCAAACGCTCAGGTCGCATCTCTCATTCGCTTGCTGGCCATCGAGGCGAGAGGACCTTAATCAGCAGCAGCAGCGGGAGTTAACCAGCAGCGACGGAGAATGCACCTTCTGCGTGGTTAAAACCTCAAACGCTAAGGTCGCATCTCTCATTCGCTTGCTGGCCATCAAGGCGAGAACCAGCAGCGACTGAAACTGGATTCTGAGTCTGTTATTGGATCTAAATTTAGGTCTTGAACTCATGGTCCAGTTCTCTATTCCAGATTTTGATTCGGTTCTTCTTAAAACCATAATAATACTCCTAAAGATTTATGCAGAATTTACTTTACTGTGCCTCTATACAACCCATTTTTGTCGTGAATACGACTTACTTTACTATGGGGTGCCTTTTCAAAATTTACCCTCTGAGAGAGTGATAAGTTTTTGATCGTGAATATCTATTGTTGTATCTAATGAATCAACATAATTCTTGCGACATGCCGACATGGAAATATGATCACAATTTTATGATAAAATTTTCAGTTTTGTGACATAGTCTCAAATAATTCAAAATTAAACTTTTCTGAAATGTTTGGTATAAACGAGTATCAAAGAGGATAATTCATAAGGCGCGTTTGCCTTTCTCGTATTTTTAAAGCTCATAGCTCAGTGATCTGTGAAAGGATTTATATAATCTAACTACCAATAGAATCGAAATTTTTCAATTTAAACGTGTATAGCAAAAGCATTGAAGTATTTCAATAGTACACTATTGAAAAACCTGTCTCATTTGCTCCATGTCAACACCAGCCAATCAGAACGCGTTCTAAGGAAGAGAACAAAATATCTGCTGCTATACAACAAATCGTCCGGGAAAAATGTTCCGAAAAGTGAATATCGCAGTGAGTTCCACAATTTGGTCCTTGTGAATGCTAGAAACGAATTCCTACAGCATATTGATAGTTTCTTTCAATAAATTATGCAAATCCGAAATGAAATAATCGACAATAAAATTCTGTATGCGACTATTTTTAGAGCCGTTAGGACCGCCCATTAGTGAAAAAGCTACAAACGAAATCACATAAAAGGAAATTCTCTTAACAAAAATTCAATCAGTTTGGATTCAATCGCCACTGCGAGCAGATGTGTTTTGTGTCGTCTGCACAGCTAGTTTCGCTTTCGACAAGAGCGATTACGTCACAGCTGCCAGTCATTAGCATTGGGAAAAAAACAACGGTGGAGAGCATTGTACAATATCAGCCGTTCTAATGGCTCTAAAAGTTTTTTAAAGAACTATTAGGATTTGTTGTTCGCAAATCGTAGGGAAATATCCTCAGTTTACGGCAAATCAAGAACAGTTTCCTTAGATTTGTGCACTTTTCGCTGTGTGAAATTCACAGTAATCGAGATCAAGTGAAGCCTTTTTTTTGCGAAAAATGTTCCAGAGTTTAATGTCGTAGAGAATTACGCAATTTGACTCTTCTGAATGCTGGAAACGAATCCCTTCAGCATATTGATAGTTTCTTTCAATAAATTATGCAAATCCGAAATGAAATAATCAACATTAAAATTCTGAATGCAGCTATTTTTAGAGCCGTTAGGACCGCCCATTAGTGAAAAAGCTACAAACGAAATAACATAAAAGGAAATCTCTTAACAAAAATTGAATCAGTTTTGATTCTATCGCCACTGCGAGCAGATGTGTTTTGTGTCGTCTGCACAGCTAGTTTCGCTTTCGATGACAGCTGCCAGTCATTAGCATTGGGAAAAAACAACGGTGGAGAGCATTGCACAATATCAGCCGTTCTATTGGCTCTAAAAGATTTCTAAAGAACTATTAGGATTTGTTGTTTGCAAATCGTAGGGAAATATCCTCAGTTTACTGCAAATCAAGAACAGTTTGCTTAGATTTGTGCACTTTTCACTGTGTGAAATTCACAGTAATCGAGATCAAGTGAAGCTTTCTTTGTTTTTGCGAAAAATGTGAAAAAGGGGAATGCGTGCATAATTCATACAATTGATATTCGGAAGTGTTAAGGAACATGTCAGTTGTTTTCGTATTCACGACATCCAGTTATGTCTCTGACATTACCCACCCGCCTTTTTTCTCTGCATTATGCAGTCGGTATCGAACATTCACCCGCCGGGCTACGATGTGATGCGAGTGCTTGATCATTCTCATCAATTGGCAGTGGTGCGAGTTTGGATACTGAACGACGGTATACCCCAGTCGATGTTTGTACGTCTACTACTCTGACTGTAGAATCATTGCCAGGATGCACATTTAAAATTTTGCCCAATTTCCATGACTGGGAAGGAAGGTTGCCTTCTTTTATTAAAACAATGAGCCCAGGCACCACGTTGAAAGAACCTTTTTTCCATTTAGAACGAGCCTGTAGTGTATTGAGATACTCGCTTGACCAACGTTTCCAAAACTGTTCTTTAAGAGACTGCAAATAGTTCCATCGGGACAAATAATTAACAGGTATATCTTTAATACTGGGTTCAGGGATAGCAACTAGTTCTCTGCCAATCAGAAAATGTCCCGGAGTCAAGGCACAAGGTTCATGTGTGTCCGATGATATTGCAATGAGTGGGCGCGAATTGAGGACCGCTTCAATTTGCATGAGAACCGTACAGAATTCTTCAAACGTGAGACAAGCATTGGACAGAATTTTACGCAAATGGGTTTTTGTACTTTTCACACCAGCCTCCCACAATCCGCCAAAATTAGGAGATCGCGGCGGAATAAATTTCCATACAATTTCTCTTGCGGAACAAAACTGGTCTGTTTTTCCCTTAGCCTGATCGTCGCGAAGCATCAAATAAAGTTCATGGAGATCTGATCTGGCACCAACGAAAAGTGAGCCGTGATACTAATCCTCTACAACTAACAAATCGGTGCAAAGCAGCAATGAATGTCGCTGACGACAAG
The DNA here is from genome assembly GCF_030247185.1 of Malaya genurostris. Lineage (NCBI taxonomy): Eukaryota > Metazoa > Arthropoda > Insecta > Diptera > Culicidae > Malaya > Malaya genurostris. The sequence goes on from NC_080571.1 coordinate 171,645,773, forward strand.
CCAGACACCAATTCTAGGTGAATTGCTTTGGTAGCAAGGCATATGAAAATACAGATGTAAGCCTTTACTCGAACGAATTTTCGGAGACCAGCCCTCACAAATATCGGTCCGGCAAAATCTACACCTGTCTTGGAAAATGGATCAGATGGAACAACACGGGCTGCATGGATTGAAGACATTGTGGACGAGATCGGAAACAGATTATACATTTTCTTAGCACCTTACGAATGGTTGATTTGGCATTAATTATCCAAAATCTCTTACGCAAAAGTGACATCAAGCCGGAGAGACCTAAATAAAGGTTTTCTAAATGCATGTATCGGATTAATAAATCGCAAACTGGATTTTTACTCGGTAGTAATATTTGATGTCGGGCTTCATAAGGTAGACGAGAGTTTTTTAATCTTCCACCAACTTTTAATAAACCATCCACAATTACTGGATCAAGCGTACCTAGATGACGACTAGGTTTTCCTGATGAAATCAAACGAATTTCATCCGACATTTCAAGCCGTTGAATCAAACCAACTATAGTAAGCATTGACTTTCGTAATTCTGGTACCGTCAACCCTTTGGAATGCACACGATTTGCATGGCTAGATCTACAATTAGCTGCAAATCGTAGGGCATATGCAATAACTCTTTGCAATTTCCGAAACGAACTGTAGGCTACAAGAAAAGGAACATGTTGTAAAACAACTCCGGCAGATGTAGTTGTTACATTTTGTATGACTTCCGGAAGCTCTGAATCCAGAGGAATATCAGGATAGAAGGTTTCGTATAGATGGGATTTTAGAAAACACGCTCCCTTCCACCACACATTATTGTTCGAAAGAGCCTGTGGGAGTTGCCCTCGGGACACAATATCGGCTGGATTATCCTCCGAACGTACGTAAGACCAATAAAAGCTTTCGGCGATGGTGTTTATCTCTGTCACACGATTGCAAACAAAAACTTCAAGCTGAGTGGGAGACTTCTTTAGCTAGAACAATACGACTGTCGGACCATAGACAGACGTGATTGGTATCTAATTTTAATGATGATATACATTTCTGAACTATCCTCGAAAGTAACAAGGCGGCACATAATTTCATTTTAGGAATTGTTAATGGTTCTAATGGAGCAATTCTTGATTTACTACAAAGCAAAGAAATTTTAACATCGGTATTAGAAACATCTTTTAAATAAATGACAGCGCGGTTGGAGGCTTCTGTAAAACCGTGCACTTCAAAGTGTTCTATACATTCTAGTCCAACGAAACGTGGAATTTGAATTTTGTTTATATAACTCAAAGATTCTCTGAATAAAAGCCAAGACTGCAATATATCGTTTTCTAATGAATCATCCCATCCTAATCCATCTTTCCATAAACGCTGCATAATTTCCGGGGCCGCCAACCCTAAAGGGTCGAACCGACGGGAGATCTCAGAAAGAACAACAGTATCAAGAATAGTGGAATCACTCGCACACCATTTATGTACCGGGAAGCCACCGGAATTAATCAAGTTTGTTAAATCACAACGAAGTTTAATGGGCTTTTCAATGGTGTCTGCTCCAGATACCACGTCATCTACGTAGCTATCTTCTTGAATTGCCTTAGATGCTAATGGTAAACGGTGATATTCATCTCTAGCTAATTGTAATAATGTTCGGGTGGCCAAAAATGGGGCGCTAGATGTTCCATAGGTAACGGTTGTCAATTCAAAGATTTGTAAGGAGTCATCGGGACTATCCCTCCAGAAAATTCGCTGTAAGCTGGAAACGATGTTTTCTAAATCTGAGAATTATGAAGGAAAGATCATCTTGAACGTCATTTAGTGATGGACCAGTTGCTCGAGCCGAAGCATCAAAAACAACTCTTAAACGGGTGGTGGAACTGCTTGGTTTCAGAATAGCGTGGTGTGGCAAATAATGAATAAGTTTCCCAGGGAGATCGTCAGATTCGAGAAATTGTTTGCAATGGGATAACAATTTGTATTCATTAATGAAAACAGTATAAGCTTTGTTCAAATCGGGATTATTCTTGAAACGATGCTCAAGAATGTGGGAACGTTTAAGAGCTAATGAGCGAATATTTTGTAATTCGCTAACGGCTTCTTTAAGTGACAGTTGAACAGTATAGGTGCCATCGTGGTTACGAATTGTGGTTGAACGGAAAATTTGCTCACATTCTTTCTCTTCTTTGGACACAGTATCAACAAGCTCGACCGATTCAACATTCCAAAATTTTTCGATGCTTTCCGAAAGTTGTTTGAGATTAGCTGTATAACAATGCAAATTTTCATGCAGATCTTCAGCATCACCAGCAACAACCCATCCCAAAAGCTCCCTCATTTGCTTGGAGCATTCCATATGCATGCGTTTAAAGCTCAGCAATCCATGGATGTGAGAGTTCACTGCTTTCCTTTCAACTTTGTATACGTCCAGCAATAGCTCCCAAGCGTGGGCGAAATTTTCTTCTCTTAGCGTTTTTGGGTCGATGAGTTCGGCAGCAGAACCGCCAGAAATTGTGATGCAATTTCACGGGATCAGAGTCTCTGAATTTTGATATGATGTCAGAAAACATCTGCTGAAATCTCGGCCAATTTTCCGGTTTCCCATCGAACGAAGGAATGGGAATCGGAAGCGGTTGCTGTTGGACTACAATCTGCGGTTGATACATCCGATAATTTGATGGTGAAAATTAAGATACTCTTGATGATGGGCTTCTAAATTTCTTGAATACACTTTTAATTGAGCTAGTGTAAACTTTACAGCGCCAGCACCCGACACTTCTTCGACGGTTTTACGGATTCTGGTCACTTTTGCTTTAGTTTGACCACGAAGATGCACGAGTGTTTTTAACTCGACCATTTTAACACTTTTTTGCGGCGTGTACATTAACGACATCAGTTCAATTCAAACAATCACTTTAATTTAGTCAATTTAGTTCAATCAAGCACAAATACTATTGTCTTAAATGTTCAAGACACTTGGGTGTTCACCATTAACTGTCTTACCGACACATGTTCGGACGTGTTTCTACTTGTTCACTAGTCTCTCGCGCGGACTATACTTTTGAACGCGAACGACTCAAATCTGGTTAAAATGTTTACGTATTTCACTTCTCCACCAAAGCAGGATAAAATTACTCCAGCTGCAATTGCAAAGTTACCGATGCTGCTATCCGGTTCGAAGGACCAAAACAATGTACGGCGTACAATGTAAGGATAATGGCACCGGAACAAACCTCTTCAGTGGGCAACCTAATTCCGTTACGGCTAACACCAACACACCAGAGAAATAAAATTGTCCGTACAGTTCGAACCGGTGTCCACAACAGATTACCTTGGCTAGGGTCTAATTGAGTTTCTTTCTGGGCAGCAGGGACTATGTCTAAGAGCTTGACGACCCCTCCCCCTGTAACTGCGAGTTGTAGGGCTTGCCTAGGATGTGGTGGGGTTTGGCAGTGGGCTCTGCTAATCCTCTACAAAAAGCTGCATGTATCCGCAAGCAAGTCCTACTAAAGCGATCGTGTGCCGCTCAAAATGCACAAGCCCAGCGGGACTGCCGACACGGCACGTTAGGACT